>NC_080176.1:0-300000 GCF_950295315.1 Erinaceus europaeus
GAGAGAAACCCCTTCCACTTGCAAAGCCAAATGGGGGATCCCCCCACCCCACAGGAAAGAACAGATGTCTAGGGCACTCTACGTCAATTTCAACCCTGCTGTCCACGGGCCACAATTCCTAGAGTTCTCCTCATTCCACAGAATCACTACACTCAACTATGGTCTTTGCCGCCACCTTGTGGACATACAGCAGAATGCAGCTGAGCTCCCCATGCCACTCCTCTTTGAGTCTACCCAGAAAATTACACACAGCATGGGAATAGCAAAGGAAAGAACCCATCTGAGGACCACCTGGGAGAATGCACAACAGAGTCCACAATCCAATGTGCCAATTCATACTTGAAAAACCACTTGTGCAGTGCAAACTTCCTTTGTCATAACACAACCCAGTTCCTAAGTCCCTGTGTCAGGAATAAAGAAACAACAGCGGTAATCTTAACTGAAACACACTTATGCACACTTACACACACACACACACACACACACACACACACACACACCTTCCCACAGAGACGTACACACTTGTCCCGAAAATAACTTGGATTGGAGTTGCTGTTTTGCACCCTAGCAAAAGGTCAAAGTTTCATGGGTGGAAGGGAGAAGTGTTAAGTTTCTGGCATATGAAGGTGAGAAATGCCTAGAGCAGATCGATAGTTACATGGACAACGAAGGGAGCATGGGTTGGAGGAACAGCTGGTGGAGCTGCCAGGGAACTATGTGGAATCCCAGGACCCTGTTTTGAGCCCCTGGTCACACTTACCCAGCTAGGGAAAAGCTGGGCTAGTGACAAATCAGAGCTGCAGATGTCTCTCTGTCTCTCTTCCTGCTTGGGCCCTGCTCTCTCAATTTATGACTGTTTGCTTCTCCTCAATAAGAAAGTTACAAAGGATGTACAGAAATACAGGGGTAGTGGGAAAAATTACCCCCCCGTGCCCACTATTATATGGAACTGTTGACTGTAAACCATTCATCCCCCAAGAAAGAACAGAATAAATATTTGTGAGGTTAAAAACATTGTAGGTTAAATAGTGAACATTCTCTAGAGCCATGCAATACTAATCCATTGTGCATTGGATGTCACTGTCAAAAACAGTGCAGTAGCAGTTGTAGTAGTGTGTAGTATCTGCAAAAGGAAATGTATTGTGTGTCAAAAGTTCCCTTCAATTATAAGAGAAAATCTATCAGGCAGAAGAAATGACCCCTCATGTGATATCGGACGAAATAAATAAATAAATAAATAAATATGCAAATAAATGGGAATGATCTAAGAGGATTTGAAAAAAATAAAAAATAAAAACAGACACCACAGGAAGACCTGATGACAGCAGAAATATAGAAAACGTCTGCTGAGAAATAGAGGGCTGCTTCAAAAATTCCCTGACACACAGGGTCCAGGCAAATTACGAATTCCGAGAATGAAAAGAAACGCATACGATTTGAAGCTTACACTAGAAAATGGAGGCAAGTTCTGTGCTATGATAATTACAATAAGGATACTGATAGAAAGGCTATTGGAAATGCTCCTGGAAAGTTTATAATTTATAATTGTAGTGAATCCTGCTCCAACTATGTGACCAATTATTTATGAATAAGGAGGCTATTATAAATGCGGTAATTCTGCATTCAGATCAAATAAAAAGGTCAACAATTCTAAAAATGTCTGATATATATATATATATGTATATGTACATATATGTATGTGTATCTTTATTATCAACTATGAGGGATACTGGCATGGCTATGAGGAGACAGAGTATGGCTTGTGCCAGAGAGACTTACAAAGCTGAGGCTCCAGAAACCTAGGTGAAATCGCCAACAAAACAATCCAGAGCTCAGCCGGGCCCTGGTGACTCGCTTTGTATATCTGGGCCTGTCAGTCAAATAATATAAAAGTAAAATATTAATGAGTGCAGACAGAGTGAGTGAGAGCCTGTGAGAGTCAGAGACAGAGAAGGCAAGAAGAGAAATAGAAGAGTTGGAAAGAGACCAGAAGTCCAAAAGCTCCCACTCTGTGTTCATACATGACAGGTTCAAACCTGGGTTGTCGAGATTGTAAGGCATCAGTCTCCTGTCCACAGACCCCAGACAACCCCAGCCTTCACCATATGTGTGTAGTATTTACGACAGGATATGTATTGTGAGTGTAAACTTCCCTTCAATTATAAGAGAAAAATCTATCAAGCAGAAGAATGGACCCCTCATGTAATATAGAACCAAATAAATAAATAAATAAATAAATATGCAAGTAAATGGGGGTTATCTAGGAGGATTTGAAACAAATGAAAAATAAAAACAAAAAGCACAAGAAGACCTGATGACAGCAGAAACAGAGAAACCATCTGCTGTGAATCAAGGGCTGCTTCAAAAGTTCCGAGACCCTTCAGAGTCCAGGGAAATTAAGATTTCGGGAGAATGAAAAGAAACTCATATGTATGGAAGCTTACACTAGAGAAAGGAGGCAAGTTCTGTACTAGGATAATTAAAATAAGGATGCTGATAGAAATGCTATTAGAAATGCTACTGGAAGGTTCTATTATTTATAATTGTATTGAATCCTGCTCCAACTATGTGGCCAATTAGTAGGGAAAAAGGAACCTGTTGTAAATGTGTGAATTCTGATTAAGATCAATTACATAGGTTGACAATTCTAAAAATGACAGAGATATATATGTATATTGATATATGTATATGGATGTATATCTTTATTATAAAGTCTGAGAGATACTGCCATGGATCTGAGGAGACAGAATATGGCTTAAGTCAGAGAGACTTACCAATCAGAGGCTCCAGTAGCCTAGGTGAAATCACAAACAAAACCAGCCAGAGCTCAGCAGTGCTCTGGCCACTCTCTTTGTATATCTGGGCCTGTCAATAAAATAAGGATATAAGTAAAATATTCCTGAGTTCAGACAGAGTGAGAGAGAGCCTGTGAGAGTCAGAGACAGAGATGGCGAGAAGAGAAATAGAAGAGTTGGAAATAGACCAGAAGTCAAAAACCCCCTAGGCTGTGTTCATTCATGACAGGTTCAAACCTGGGTTGTAGAGATTGTCACGCAGCAGCTCTAATGCCCACAGACCCCAGACAACCCAAGCCTTCACCATATGTGTGTAGTAGTTGCCCCAGGAAATGTATTGTGCATCAAAAGTTCCCTTCAGTTATAAGAGAAAATCTCTCAAGCAGAAGAAATGATGCCACATGTGATACCTGACTAAATAAATAAATATGCAAATAAATGGGGATGATCTAGGAGGACTTGAAACAATAAAAATAAATAAAGACAAAAACCACAAGAAGACCTGATGACAGCACAAACATAGAAACCATCTGCTGAGAAACAGAGGGCTGCTTCAAAAATTCCCTAACACTTCAGGGTCCAGGGACATTAAGATTTCCGGAGAAAGAAAACAAACACATACGTATTGAAGCTTACACTAGAAAAAGGAGGGAAGATCTGGGCCATGATAATTACAGTAAGGATGCTAATAGAAACACGATTAGAAATGCTACTGGAAGGTTCTATTATTTATAATTGTATTGAATCCTGCTCCAACTATATGGCCAATTATTTCAGAAAAACTAGGCTGTTATAAATGTGGTAATTCTGAAAGAAGGTCAAATACATAGGTCGAACATTCTAAAAATGACAGATAGATAAATCTATATGTATATATATATACATGTATGTATATCTTTATTATAAACTCTGAGTGATACTGGCATGGAAATGAGGAGACAGAATATGGCTTGTGTCAGAAAGACTTACAAACTGAGGCTCCAGTAGCCTAGGTGAAATCGCCAACACAACAAGCCAGAGCTCAGCAGTGCTCTGGTAACTCTCTTTGTCTATCTGGGCCTGTCAGTAAAATAAGAATCTAAGTAAAATATTAATGAGTGAAGACAGAGTGTGTGAGAGCATGTGAGAGTTAGAGATAGAGAAGGCGAGAAGAGAAATAGATGAGTTGGAAAGAGACCAGAATTCAAAAACCTCCTACACTGTGTTCATTGATGACAGGTTCAAACCTGGCTTGTAGAGATTGTAAGGCAGCAGCTCTCATGCCCACAGACCCCAGACAGCCCCAGCCTTCACCATAGGCTCTACTACCAACCTGACAGTAATGTGTGTGTGTGTGTGTGTGTGTGTGTCTGTCTGTCTGTTTGTGTGTGTCTGTGTGTGCTCAGAGATCACCTGTAGTAGTCTCAGAGCATGGGTGGCAAGGGAGCCAGCCTCTCCTGCAACTTATGTACAGAGAACCTATCTGGTCAGGGCAAGCCAGCTAGCCCAGATTGTGGCTAAGCAAGAATGCATATGCAAAGGGACTCTCATGTCTCACTCTCCTGAGTTCCGAATCAATGCCATGCCTCACTATGATCCAAACACTGCCAATGGGGGAAGCTGGGGCACCCCTCAGAATTCAGGGGCTTGAGCCTGTCCAGTCACGTTTGGCTGCCTACTCAGCCTCCAGGCTCTCAGTCCACTGCTCAGGGCAGCAGATTACAAGCCCAGAAAGTAGCCAGAAAGGGCTGTGTTTCCACATAGATGGGAAGTGTGTTGAACCAAACAATAGTGGATGAACCCGGCCCCTTACACCTACCCTTTGGGTCCGGCTAAGGCAATTGCTCCTGTGGCCTCACATCCCTGATCATGGTGTCCTGGTGTCCACACATCACACTCAGAGAGATTCCCAGAAGTAGGCTTGCATGAGTGTCCCATACAATGTCGCTCTGCTTGCAGGAAGCACAAACTCCCCGGGCCCTTGCTATGGACAGACAAAAAAAGATGGATGCCTCCATTGGCCAAATTAGGGGCTTCCAGTCAAGATCACAGCCCCGCCCCTCACCTGAGGGCCTGGCTGCTGCTAATCAAGGCAATTGGAAACACCTTTTACACTTGGGCCCTGAGGACATACTCAGGAATCCCTCCAGGAGCTAGCAGGCTGGAAGACCTCCTGACCCCTGGATAGCTGTGCTCCTAGTTGGGCGGCCCTTCTGGCCAGTGGTGAAAATATTCCCTAGATACAAGAAAGAACTTCAGGTTTCAAAGGGATTTGAAACACCATGAGGCACTTGGAAAAGACATTTCACAGCCATCAAAACACCCTCTTTCTGAACACTGGAAGCTTCCGTTTTGCATGGGAAATCTGGACACTGGTGTGGCCATCAGTACCACAGATCCTTTCCATTTGGCTGAATAGAGGGAAAGCACAGTGTGTGTGCCAGGGGGATCGAGTTTCACTTCCCTTGACCGGGGCTCTCATGGAATAAGGACAAGGATGCTGTGCAGGAAGGTGAGGAGGGCTGCATTGAGGCTGAGTGTCAGCCTCAGGGCCCTGGAGAATGGCAGTCAAGCACAGAGGGCCTGGACAGCTGCAGCTGGAGATGGACATATGCCTGGAACCTGCAGCAGCAACGCTGTCTCCGCAGTTCCACTCTGTACTACACCATGTGCAGGAGACTAAATAATCCAAAGGGCAAAGAAAGGAAAATTTCAACACCAGGAAGGCTGAGTTCACGATGCATGCACTGACTTCCAGTAAGGGCCCAGTGAAGAAGGCACGTAGAGACAGTCAGAGAGACAGAATGACAGAGACAGACAAGGACTGAAATTCTGGCCCTGTGTTGATCAGTGCCAGAGCACTGAAGACAAACCCTCCATGCCCATGCATACTTCTTACAAGTGGCATTGCTATTTTATGTTTGTGAGGAAAGGTAACACTTAGAACATCTAGGTCTTAGCCACTCTGAGAAGCAACCCTTGGCTGGCAGCCCACTCTCCCAAACTGCCCTCGCCTCTCCAAATTCGAAGTAGTCATAGTGATGCTCCAGCCAAGATGCAGGCTGGCGTATTGCATCTCCCTGGTCCAGCCTCAGCCTGTCCTGTGTGCAGGGAACTGCACTATGTCTATTTCTTCTTTGATTTACAGTTTTGGGATAAGACTCGGTGGACAAAAAGAGCAAGAGGGAAGTAGATGATTTGGCAGTGGTAGTTTGTGCTGAGAGAGATTTGTAGAGTGATATACGATATGGCTCTGTGAGATGTCTCTCATGACTGTGGCTCAGAAGGGCCAGGTGTATCCACATTGCTACCCTAATCCAGAGCTGTGCAGGTCTCTAGCTAAAAAATATTTTCAGACCTCTACATGTTACATACATATATATATATATAGAGAGAGAGAGAGAGAGAGAGAGAGAAAGAGAGAGAGAGACACTGATGTAGTCATTTTCTACAATGGATTCGATGTGACATTCACACAATTGATTGCTAAAACCTGGAGAGAAACTTTGCATCAGGAAAAGAATTGTCCAAAGGAATAAAATCTCCAAATCATTAGCCATATGCAGCTCCAACGGGACCGAGCGAAAAAGGCTCGAGAAGGAACTCATCCAGGAGACTCTCCACATGGACAGGCACCACAGGTTTCCTAGTCTGGCAACACAAACAGGGCAGCTGCTAATTCCCAGTGCAAGCCTCAGGGCAAAAACCTCTCCCTCTTCAGTGTCTTTACATCTGAAAAGAAGAAAAGTGACCGAGGGACAAGGAGAGCTGCCCTGGTGTCAATATTGAGCTGTAAATCAGAATGTGCCAAGTGTTTTGCACAAAATCACCTGTGCCACAGTGATTCTGTTGTTCTCTCTCTCTCCCTCCCTCAAACACACACACACACACACACACACACACAAAGACAAATCCACAGAGGCACAGGCACAAACGGAGTTATACACATGTGCACTGGACAGCTTCTGCAAGGCAGGGCCCTGGGCTGAACCCTGCTTCGCATTTCCTGGAAGCACGCCCAGCCTTTTAAGGCCAGCTCTGAGCTCCCATTGGCGGGATTCCTTCAGAAGGCCCGCCCACAGGGCGCCAGCCAGGCTCTGATAGGCCAGAGGCCTAGACCACGCCCAGAACCCCACCAGCAATCTCATTGGCCAGTGTGCTTGGACACGCCCAGGAGGGTCCGGGCCCCTAGTCAGTGATTGGCCAGCGGCCTTGAGCACCGCCCACACGGCCCTGCAGCACGCTGATTGGGCAGCCTCCGGAAGGCCCGCCCACCAGCCACTTCCGCTCGACTCTGATTGGCCTGGTGTCCCAGAGACACGCCCCCAGCCAGCCTTCTCTTGGCTCCCATTGGCGGGCTGCTGTCTGAGGGGCGCCCTCTGATAGGCCAGTTCCTAAGGCACGCCCAGGAAGGTCACCGCCCTTGCCCCATGATTGGCCAGCCTCCTGGGCTCCGCCCACGAGGCCCGCCCCAGGGGCTCATTGGACAGCCTCCCTAGGGCACGCCCCCCAGGCACTTCCGCTGGACCCTGATTGGCTGACCTCCAGTAGTACGCCCACCCAGAGCCAGCACCCAGGCTCTCATTGGTGGGCTGCTCTCTGAGGCCCGCCCACGCAACTCCTCCTCTGTTCTCATTGGCCAGCTCTTGCTTCACGCCCCTGAGGGTGACGTTCCTCCTCTCTGATTGGCCAGCTGTCTCTATGAATACCCACTGGGCCCTCCCCTCAGGCTCATTGGGCACGGGCTCTGAGGCCCGCCCCCGGGGACTTTCTGCCATCCTCTGAAGGCCCTGTTTCTGCAAACACGACCCCCACAGCTCCTGTCTGGGCCCGTCCTTAGGACACTGCCTGCCTGCGCTAGGCTGGCCATGCTCTTGGGGCACACCCAGAAACACTGTCGCCACTCTCCTAGCCCAGTGCCTCAGGGCACTTGCCCCATGGAGCCTTAGTCCCGCCCTGGTGCTGCCCTCTTGTGGACACCCAGCAGAATGCAGCTGAGCACAGGGATTCACAAGCTCCCAGTAGAGTCATCCCAGGCAAAGAGAGAAACCCCTTCCACTTGCAAAGCCAAATGGGGGATCCCCCCACCCCACAGGAAAGAACAGATGTCTAGGGCACTCTACGTCAATTTCAACCCTGCTGTCCATGGGCCACAATTCCTAGAGTTCTCCTCATTCCACAGAATCACTACACTCAACTATGGTCTTTGCCGCCACCTTGTGGACATACAGCAGAATGCAGCTGAGCTCCCCATGCCACTCCTCTTTGAGTCTACCCAGAAAATTACACACAGCATGGGAATAGCAAAGGAAAGAACCCATCTGAGGACCACCTGGGAGAATGCACAACAGAGTCCACAATCCAATGTGCCAATTCATACTTGAAAAACCACTTGTGCAGTGGAAACTTCCTTTGTCATAACACAACCCAGTTCCTAAGTCCCTGTGTCAGGAATAAAGAAACAACAGCGGTAATCTTAACTGAAACACACTTATGCACACTTACACACACACACACACACACACACACACCTTCCCACAGAGACGTACACACTTGTCCCGAAAATAACTTGGATTGGAGTTGCTGTTTTGCACCCTAGCAAAAGGTCAAAGTTTCATGGGTGGAAGGGAGAAGTGTTAAGTTTCTGGCATATGAAGGTGAGAAATGCCTAGAGCAGATCGATAGTTACATGGACAACGAAGGGAGCATGGGTTGGAGGAACAGCTGGTGGAGCTGCCAGGGAACTATGTGGAATCCCAGGACCCTGTTTTGAGCCCCTGGTCACACTTACCCAGCTAGGGAAAAGCTGGGCTAGTGACAAATCAGAGCTGCAGATGTCTCTCTGTCTCTCTTCCTGCTTGGGCCCTGCTCTCTCAATTTATGACTGTTTGCTTCTCCTCAATAAGAAAGTTACAAAGGATGTACAGAAATACAGGGGTAGTGGGAAAAATTACCCCCCCGTGCCCACTATTATATGGAACTGTTGACTGTAAACCATTCATCCCCCAAGAAAGAACAGAATAAATATTTGTGAGGTTAAAAACATTGTAGGTTAAATAGTGAACATTCTCTAGAGCCATGCAATACTAATCCATTGTGCATTGGATGTCACTGTCAAAAACAGTGCAGTAGCAGTTGTAGTAGTGTGTAGTATCTGCAAAAGGAAATGTATTGTGTGTCAAAAGTTCCCTTCAATTATAAGAGAAAATCTATCAGGCAGAAGAAATGACCCCTCATGTGATATCGGACGAAATAAATAAATAAATAAATATGCAAATAAATGGGAATGATCTAAGAGGATTTGAAAAAAATAAAAAATAAAAACAGACACCACAGGAAGACCTGATGACAGCAGAAATATAGAAAACGTCTGCTGAGAAATAGAGGGCTGTTTCAAAAATTCCCTGACACACAGGGTCCAGGCAAATTACGAATTCCGAGAATGAAAAGAAACGCATACGATTTGAAGCTTACACTAGAAAATGGAGGCAAGTTCTGTGCTATGATAATTACAATAAGGATACTGATAGAAAGGCTATTGGAAATGCTCCTGGAAAGTTTATAATTTATAATTGTAGTGAATCCTGCTCCAACTATGTGACCAATTATTTATGAATAAGGAGGCTATTATAAATGCGGTAATTCTGCATTCAGATCAAATAAAAGGGTCAACAATTCTAAAAATGTCTGATATATATATATATGTATGTATATGTACATATATGTATGTGTATCTTTATTATCAACTATGAGGGATACTGGCATGGCTATGAGGAGACAGAGTATGGCTTGTGCCAGAGAGACTTACAAAGCTGAGGCTCCAGAAACCTAGGTGAAATCGCCAACAAAACAATCCAGAGCTCAGCCGGGCCCTGGTGACTCGCTTTGTATATCTGGGCCTGTCAGTCAAATAATATAAAAGTAAAATATTAATGAGTGCAGACAGAGTGAGTGAGAGCCTGTGAGAGTCAGAGACAGAGAAGGCAAAAAGAGAAATAGAAGAGTTGGAAAGAGACCAGAAGTCCAAAAGCTCCCACTCTGTGTTCATACATGACAGGTTCAAACCTGGGTTGTCGAGATTGTAAGGCATCAGTCTCCTGTCCACAGACCCCAGACAACCCCAGCCTTCACCATATGTGTGTAGTATTTACGACAGGATATGTATTGTGAGTGTAAACTTCCCTTCAATTATAAGAGAAAAATCTATCAAGCAGAAGAATGGACCCCTCATGTAATATAGAACCAAATAAATAAATAAATAAATAAATATGCAAGTAAATGGGGGTTATCTAGGAGGATTTGAAACAAATGAAAAATAAAAACAAAAAGCACAAGAAGACCTGATGACAGCAGAAACATAGAAACCATCTGCTGTGAATCAAGGGCTGCTTCAAAAGTTCCGAGACCCTTCAGAGTCCAGGGAAATTAAGATTTCGGGAGAATGAAAAGAAACTCATATGTATTGAAGCTTACACTAGAGAAAGGAGGCAAGTTCTGTACTATGATAATTAAAATAAGGATGCTGATAGAAATGCTATTAGAAATGCTACTGGAAGGTTCTATTATTTATAATTGTATTGAATCCTGCTCCAACTATGTGGCCAATTAGTAGGGAAAAAGGAACCTGTTGTAAATGTGTGAATTCTGATTAAGATCAATTACATAGGTTGACAATTCTAAAAATGACAGAGATATATATGTATATTGATATATGTATATGGATGTATATCTTTATTATAAAGTCTGAGAGATACTGCCATGGATCTGAGGAGACAGAATATGGCTTAAGTCAGAGAGACTTACCAATCAGAGGCTCCAGTAGCCTAGGTGAAATCACAAACAAAACCAGCCAGAGCTCAGCAGTGCTCTGGCCACTCTCTTTGTATATCTGGGCCTGTCAATAAAATAAGGATATAAGTAAAATATTCCTGAGTTCAGACAGAGTGAGAGAGAGCCTGTGAGAGTCAGAGACAGAGATGGCGAGAAGAGAAATAGAAGAGTTGGAAATAGACCAGAAGTCAAAAACCCCCTAGGCTGTGTTCATTCATGACAGGTTCAAACCTGGGTTGTAGAGATTGTCACGCAGCAGCTCTAATGCCCACAGACCCCAGACAACCCAAGCCTTCACCATATGTGTGTAGTAGTTGCCCCAGGAAATGTATTGTGCATCAAAAGTTCCCTTCAGTTATAAGAGAAAATCTCTCAAGCAGAAGAAATGATGCCACATGTGATACCTGACTAAATAAATAAATATGCAAATAAATGGGGATGATCTAGGAGGACTTGAAACAATAAAAATAAATAAAGACAAAAACCACAAGAAGACCTGATGACAGCACAAACATAGAAACCATCTGCTGAGAAACAGAGGGCTGCTTCAAAAATTCCCTAACACTTCAGGGTCCAGGGACATTAAGATTTCCGGAGAAAGAAAACAAACACATACGTATTGAAGCTTACACTAGAAAAAGGAGGGAAGATCTGGGCCATGATAATTACAATAAGGATGCTAATAGAAACACGATTAGAAATGCTACTGGAAGGTTCTATTATTTATAATTGTATTGAATCCTGCTCCAACTATATGGCCAATTATTTCAGAAAAACTAGGCTGTTATAAATGTGGTAATTCTGAAAGAAGGTCAAATACATAGGTCGAACATTCTAAAAATGACAGATAGATAAATCTATATGTGTATATATATATACATGTATGTATATCTTTATTATAAACTCTGAGTGATACTGGCATGGAAATGAGGAGACAGAATATGGCCTGTGTCAGAAAGACTTACAAACTGAGGCTCCAGTAGCCTAGGTGAAATCTCCAACACAACAAGCCAGAGCTCAGCAGTGCTCTGGTAACTCTCTTTGTCTATCTGGGCCTGTCAGTAAAATAAGAATCTAAGTAAAATATTAATGAGTGAAGACAGAGTGTGTGAGAGCATGTGAGAGTTAGAGATAGAGAAGGCGAGAAGAGAAATAGATGAGTTGGAAAGAGACCAGAATTCAAAAACCTCCTACACTGTGTTCATTGATGACAGGTTCAAACCTGGCTTGTAGAGATTGTAAGGCAGCAGCTCTCATGCCCACAGACCCCAGACAGCCCCAGCCTTCACCATAGGCTCTACTACCAACCTGACAGTAATGTGTGTGTGTGTGTGTGTGTGTGTGTGTCTGTCTGTTTGTGTGTGTCTGTGTGTGCTCAGAGATCACCTGTAGTAGTCTCAGAGCATGGGTGGCAAGGGAGCCAGCCTCTCCTGCAACTTATGTACAGAGAAGCTATCTGGTCAGGGCAAGCCAGCTAGCCCAGATTGTGGCTAAGCAAGAATGCATATGCAAAGGGACTCTCATGTCTCACTCTCCTGAGTTCCGAATCAATGCCATGCCTCACTATGATCCAAACACTGCCAATGGGGGAAGCTGGGGCACCCCTCAGAATTCAGGGGCTTGAGCCTGTCCAGTCACGTTTGGCTGCCTACTCAGCCTCCAGGCTCTCAGTCCACTGCTCAGGGCAGCAGATTACAAGCCCAGAAAGTAGCCAGAAAGGGCTGTGTTTCCACATAGATGGGAAGTGTGTTGAACCAAACAATAGTGGATGAACCCGGCCCCTTACACCTACCCTTTGGGTCCGGCTAAGGCAATTGCTCCTGTGGCCTCACATCCCTGATCATGGTGTCCTGGTGTCCACACATCACACTCAGAGAGATTCCCAGAAGTAGGCTTGCATGAGTGTCCCATACAATGTCGCTCTGCTTGCAGGAAGCACAAACTCCCCGGGCCCTTGCTATGGACAGACAAAAAAAGATGGATGCCTCCATTGGCCAAATTAGGGGCTTCCAGTCAAGATCACAGCCCCGCCCCTCACCTGAGGGCCTGGCTGCTGCTAATCAAGGCAATTGGAAACACCTTTTACACTTGGGCCCTGAGGACATACTCAGGAATCCCTCCAGGAGCTAGCAGGCTGGAAGACCTCCTGACCCCTGGATAGCTGTGCTCCTAGTTGGGCGGCCCTTCTGGCCAGTGGTGAAAATATTCCCTAGATACAAGAAAGAACTTCAGGTTTCAAAGGGATTTGAAACACCATGAGGCACTTGGAAAAGACATTTCACAGCCATCAAAACACCCTCTTTCTGAACACTGGAAGCTTCCGTTTTGCATGGGAAATCTGGACACTGGTGTGGCCATCAGTACCACAGATCCTTTCCATTTGGCTGAATAGAGGGAAAGCACAGTGTGTGTGCCAGGGGGATCGAGTTTCACTTCCCTTGACCGGGGCTCTCATGGAATAAGGACAAGGATGCTGTGCAGGAAGGTGAGGAGGGCTGCATTGAGGCTGAGTGTCAGCCTCAGGGCCCTGGAGAATGGCAGTCAAGCACAGAGGGCCTGGACAGCTGCAGCTGGAGATGGACATATGCCTGGAACCTGCAGCAGCAACGCTGTCTCCGCAGTTCCACTCTGTACTACACCATGTGCAGGAGACTAAATAATCCAAAGGGGAAAGAAAGGAAAATTTCAACACCAGGAAGGCTGAGTTAACGATGCATGCACTGACTTCCAGTAAGGGCCCAGTGAAGAAGGCACGTAGAGACAGTCAGAGATACAGAATGACAGAGACAGACAAGGACTGAAATTCTGGCCCTGTGTTGATCAGTGCCAGAGCACTGAAGACAAACCCTCCATGCCCATGCATACTTCTTACAAGTGGCATTGCTATTTTATGTTTGTGAGGAAAGGTAACACTTAGAACATCTAGGTCTTAGCCACTCTGAGAAGCAACCCTTGGCCGGCAGCCCACTCTCCAAAACTGCCCTCGCCTCTCCAAATTCGAAGTAGTCATAGTGATGCTCCAGCCAAGATGCAGGCTGGCGTATTGCATCTCCCTGGTCCAGCCTCAGCCTGTCCTGTGTGCAGGGAACTGCACTATGTCTATTTCTTCGTTGATTTACAGTTTTGGGATAAGACTCGGTGGACAAAAAGAGCAAGAGGGAAGTAGATGATTTGGCAGTGGTAGTTTGTGCTGAGAGAGATTTGTAGAGTGATATACGATATGGCTCTGTGAGATGTCTCTCATGACTGTGGCTCAGAAGGGCCAGGTGTATCCACATTGCTACCCTAATCCAGAGCTGTGCAGGTCTCTAGCTAAAAAATATTTTCAGACCTCTACATGTTACATACATATATATATTTAGAGAGAGAGAGATAGAGAGAGAGAGAGAAAGAGAGAGAGAGACACTGATGTAGTCATTTTCTACAATGGATTCGATGTGACATTCACACAATTGATTGCTTAAACCTGGAGAGAAACTTTGCATCAGGAAAAGAATTGTCCAAAGGAATAAAATCTCCAAATCATTAGCTATACGCAGCTCCAACGGGACCGAGCGAAAAAGGCTCGAGAAGGAACTCATCCAGGAGACTCTCCACATGGACAGGCACCACAGGTTTCCTAGTCTGGCAACACAAACAGGGCAGCTGCTAGTTCCCAGTGCAAGCCTCAGGGCAAAAACCTCTCCCTCTTCAGTGTCTTTACATCTGAAAAGAAGAAAAGTGACCGAGGGCCAAGGAGAGCTGCCCTGCTGTCAATATTGAGCTGTAAATCAGAATGTGCCAAGTGTTTTGCACAAAATCACCTGTGCCACAGTGATTCTGTTGTTCTCTCTCTCTCTCCCTCCCTCAGACACACACACACACACACACACACACAGACAAATCCACAGAGGCACAGGCACAAATGGAGTTATACACATGCGCACTGGACAGCTTCTGCAAGGCAGGGCCCTGGGCTGAACCCTGCTTCGCATTTCCTGGAAGCACGCCCAGACTTTTAAGGCCAGCTCTGAGCTCCCATTGGCGGGATTCCTTCAGAAGGCCCGCCCACAGGGCGCCAGCCAGGCTCTGATAGGCCAGAGGCCTAGACCACGCCCAGAACCCCACCAGCAATCTCATTGGCCAGTGTGCTTGGACACGCCCAGGAGGGTCCGGGCCCCTAGTCAGTGATTGGCCAGCGGCCTTTAGCACCGCCCACACGGCCCTGCAGCACGCTGATTGGGCAGCCTCCGGAAGGCCCGCCCACCAGCCACTTCCGCTCGACTCTGATTGGCCTGGTGTCCCAGGGACACACCCCCAGCCAGCCTTCTCTTGGCTCCCATTGGCGGGCTGCTGTCTGAGGGGCGCCCTCTGATAGGCCAGTTCCTAAGGCACGCCCAGGAAGGTCACCGCCCTTGCCCCATGATTGGCCAGCCTCCTGGGCTCCGCCCACGAGGCCCGCCCCAGGCGCTCATTGGACAGCCTCCCGAGGGCCCGCCCCCCAGGCACTTCCGCTGGACCCTGATTGGCTGACCTCCAGGGGTACGCCCACCCAGAGCCAGCACCCAGGCTCTCATTGGTGGGCTGCTCTCTGAGGCCCGCCCACGCAACTCCTCCTCTGTTCTCATTGGCCAGCTCTTGCTTCACGCCCCTGAGGGTGACGTTCCTCCTCTCTGATTGGCCAGCTGTCTCTATGAATACCCACTGGGCCCTCCCCTCAGGCTCATTGGGCACGGGCTCTGAGGCCCGCCCCCGGGGACTTTCTGCCATCCTCTGAAGGCCCTGTTTCTGCAAACACGACCCCCACAGCTCCTGTCTGGGCCCGTCCTTAGGACACTGCCTGCCTGCGCTAGGCTGGCCATGCTCTTGGGGCACACCCAGAAACACTGTCGCCACTCTCCTAGCCCAGTGCCTCAGGGCACTTGCCCCATGGAGCCTTAGTCCCGCCCTGGTGCTGCCCTCTTGTGGACACCCAGCAGAATGCAGCTGAGCACAGGGATTCACAAGCTCCCAGTAGAGTCATCCCAGGCAAAGAGAGAAACCCCTTCCACTTGCAAAGCCAAATGGGGGATCCCCCCACCCCACAGGAAAGAACAGATGTCTAGGGCACTCTACGTCAATTTCAACCCTGCTGTCCATGGGCCACAATTCCTAGAGTTCTCCTCATTCCACAGAATCACTACACTCAACTATGGTCTTTGCCGCCACCTTGTGGACATACAGCAGAATGCAGCTGAGCTCCCCATGCCACTCCTCTTTGAGTCTACCCAGAAAATTACACACAGCATGGGAATAGCAAAGGAAAGAACCCATCTGAGGACCACCTGGGAGAATGCACAACAGAGTCCACAATCCAATGTGCCAATTCATACTTGAAAAACCACTTGTGCAGTGGAAACTTCCTTTGTCATAACACAACCCAGTTCCTAAGTCCCTGTGTCAGGAATAAAGAAACAACAGCGGTAATCTTAACTGAAACACACTTATGCACACTTACACACACACACACACACACACACACACCTTCCCACAGAGACGTACACACTTGTCCCGAAAATAACTTGGATTGGAGTTGCTGTTTTGCACCCTAGCAAAAGGTCAAAGTTTCATGGGTGGAAGGGAGAAGTGTTAAGTTTCTGGCATATGAAGGTGAGAAATGCCTAGAGCAGATCGATAGTTACATGGACAACGAAGGGAGCATGGGTTGGAGGAACAGCTGGTGGAGCTGCCAGGGAACTATGTGGAATCCCAGGACCCTGTTTTGAGCCCCTGGTCACACTTACCCAGCTAGGGAAAAGCTGGGCTAGTGACTAATCAGAGCTGCAGATGTCTCTCTGTCTCTCTTCCTGCTTGGGCCCTGCTCTCTCAATTTATGACTGTTTGCTTCTCCTCAATAAGAAAGTTACAAAGGATGTACAGAAATACAGGGGTAGTGGGAAAAATTACCCCCCCGTGCCCACTATTATATGGAACTGTTGACTGTAAACCATTCATCCCCCAAGAAAGAACAGAATAAATATTTGTGAGGTTAAAAACATTGTAGGTTAAATAGTGAACATTCTCTAGAGCCATGCAATACTAATCCATTGTGCATTGGATGTCACTGTCAAAAACAGTGCAGTAGCAGTTGTAGTAGTGTGTAGTATCTGCAAAAGGAAATGTATTGTGTGTCAAAAGTTCCCTTCAATTATAAGAGAAAATCTATCAGGCAGAAGAAATGACCCCTCATGTGATATCGGACGAAATAAATAAATAAATAAATATGCAAATAAATGGGAATGATCTAAGAGGATTTGAAAAAAATAAAAAATAAAAACAGACACCACAGGAAGACCTGATGACAGCAGAAATATAGAAAACGTCTGCTGAGAAATAGAGGGCTGCTTCAAAAATTCCCTGACACACAGGGTCCAGGCAAATTACGAATTCCGAGAATGAAAAGAAACGCATACGATTTGAAGCTTACACTAGAAAATGGAGGCAAGTTCTGTGCTATGATAATTACAATAAGGATACTGATAGAAAGGCTATTGGAAATGCTCCTGGAAAGTTTATAATTTATAATTGTAGTGAATCCTGCTCCAACTATGTGACCAATTATTTATGAATAAGGAGGCTATTATAAATGCGGTAATTCTGCATTCAGATCAAATAAAAAGGTCAACAATTCTAAAAATGTCTGATATATATATATATATGTATGAATATGTACATATATGTATGTGTATCTTTATTATCAACTATGAGGGATACTGGCATGGCTATGAGGAGACAGAGTATGGCTTGTGCCAGAGAGACTTACAAAGCTGAGGCTCCAGAAACCTAGGTGAAATCGCCAACAAAACAATCCAGAGCTCAGCCGGGCCCTGGTGACTCGCTTTGTATATCTGGGCCTGTCAGTCAAATAATATAAAAGTAAAATATTAATGAGTGCAGACAGAGTGAGTGAGAGCCTGTGAGAGTCAGAGACAGAGAAGGCAAGAAGAGAAATAGAAGAGTTGGAAAGAGACCAGAAGTCCAAAAGCTCCCACTCTGTGTTCATACATGACAGGTTCAAACCTGGGTTGTCGAGATTGTAAGGCATCAGTCTCCTGTCCACAGACCCCAGACAACCCCAGCCTTCACCATATGTGTGTAGTATTTACGACAGGATATGTATTGTGAGTGTAAACTTCCCTTCAATTATAAGAGAAAAATCTATCAAGCAGAAGAATGGACCCCTCATGTAATATAGAACCAAATAAATAAATAAATAAATAAATATGCAAGTAAATGGGGGTTATCTAGGAGGATTTGAAACAAATGAAAAATAAAAACAAAAAGCACAAGAAGACCTGATGACAGCAGAAACATAGAAACCATCTGCTGTGAATCAAGGGCTGCTTCAAAAGTTCCGAGACCCTTCAGAGTCCAGGGAAATTAAGATTTCGGGAGAATGAAAAGAAACTCATATGTATTGAAGCTTACACTAGAGAAAGGAGGCAAGTTCTGTACTATGATAATTAAAATAAGGATGCTGATAGAAATGCTATTAGAAATGCTACTGGAAGGTTCTATTATTTATAATTGTATTGAATCCTGCTCCAACTATGTGGCCAATTAGTAGGGAAAAAGGAACCTGTTGTAAATGTGTGAATTCTGATTAAGATCAATTACATAGGTTGACAATTCTAAAAATGACAGAGATATATATGTATATTGATATATGTATATGGATGTATATCTTTATTATAAAGTCTGAGAGATACTGCCATGGATATGAGGAGACAGAATATGGCTTAAGTCAGAGAGACTTACCAATCAGAGGCTCCAGTAGCCTAGGTGAAATCACAAACAAAACCAGCCAGAGCTCAGCAGTGCTCTGGCCACTCTCTTTGTATATCTGGGCCTGTCAATAAAATAAGGATATAAGTAAAATATTCCTGAGTTCAGACAGAGTGAGAGAGAGCCTGTGAGAGTCAGAGACAGAGATGGCGAGAAGAGAAATAGAAGAGTTGGAAATAGACCAGAAGTCAAAAACCCCCTAGGCTGTGTTCGTTCATGACAGGTTCAAACCTGGGTTGTAGAGATTGTCACGCAGCAGCTCTAATGCCCACAGACCCCAGACAACCCAAGCCTTCACCATATGTGTGTAGTAGTTGCCCCAGGAAATGTATTGTGCATCAAAAGTTCCCTTCAGTTATAAGAGAAAATCTCTCAAGCAGAAGAAATGATGCCACATGTGATACCTGACTAAATAAATAAATATGCAAATAAATGGGGATGATCTAGGAGGACTTGAAACAATAAAAATAAATAAAGACAAAAACCACAAGAAGACCTGATGACAGCACAAACATAGAAACCATCTGCTGAGAAACAGAGGGCTGCTTCAAAAATTCCCTAACACTTCAGGGTCCAGGGACATTAAGATTTCCGGAGAAAGAAAACAAACACATACGTATTGAAGCTTACACTAGAAAAAGGAGGGAAGATCTGGGCCATGATAATTACAATAAGGATGCTAATAGAAACACGATTAGAAATGCTACTGGAAGGTTCTATTATTTATAATTGTATTGAATCCTGCTCCAACTATATGGCCAATTATTTCAGAAAAACTAGGCTGTTATAAATGTGGTAATTCTGAAAGAAGGTCAAATACATAGGTCGAACATTCTAAAAATGACAGATAGATAAATCTATATGTGTATATATATATACATGTATGTATATCTTTATTATAAACTCTGAGTGATACTGGCATGGAAATGAGGAGACAGAATATGGCCTGTGTCAGAAAGACTTACAAACTGAGGCTCCAGTAGCCTAGGTGAAATCGCCAACACAACAAGCCAGAGCTCAGCAGTGCTCTGGTAACTCTCTTTGTCTATCTGGGCCTGTCAGTAAAATAAGAATCTAAGTAAAATATTAATGAGTGAAGACAGAGTGTGTGAGAGCATGTGAGAGTTAGAGATAGAGAAGGCGAGAAGAGAAATAGATGAGTTGGAAAGAGACCAGAATTCAAAAACCTCCTACACTGTGTTCATTGATGACAGGTTCAAACCTGGCTTGTAGAGATTGTAAGGCAGCAGCTCTCATGCCCACAGACCCCAGACAGCCCCAGCCTTCACCATAGGCTCTACTACCAACCTGACAGTAATGTGTGTGTGTGTGTGTGTGTGTGTGTGTGTGTCTGTCTGTTTGTGTGTGTCTGTGTGTGCTCAGAGATCACCTGTAGTAGTCTCAGAGCATGGGTGGCAAGGGAGCCAGCCTCTCCTGCAACTTATGTACAGAGAAGCTATCTGGTCAGGGCAAGCCAGCTAGCCCAGATTGTGGCTAAGCAAGAATGCATATGCAAAGGGACTCTCATGTCTCACTCTCCTGAGTTCCGAATCAATGCCATGCCTCACTATGATCCAAACACTGCCAATGGGGGAAGCTGGGGCACCCCTCAGAATTCAGGGGCTTGAGCCTGTCCAGTCACGTTTGGCTGCCTACTCAGCCTCCAGGCTCTCAGTCCACTGCTCAGGGCAGCAGATTACAAGCCCAGAAAGTACCCAGAAAGGGCTGTGTTTCCACATAGATGGGAAGTGTGGTGAACCAAACAATAGTGGATGAACCCGGCCCCTTACACCTACCCTTTGGGTCCGGCTAAGGCAATTGCTCCTGTGGCCTCACATCCCTGATCATGGTGTCCTGGTGTCCACACATCACACTCAGAGAGATTCCCAGAAGTAGGCTTGCATGAGTGTCCCATACAATGTCGCTCTGCTTGCAGGAAGCACAAACTCCCCGGGCCCTTGCTATGGACAGACAAAAAAAGATGGATGCCTCCATTGGCCAAATTAGGGGCTTCCAGTCAAGATCACAGCCCCGCCCCTCACCTGAGGGCCTGGCTGCTGCTAATCAAGGCAATTGGAAACACCTTTTACACTTGGGCCCTGAGGACATACTCAGGAATCCCTCCAGGAGCTAGCAGGCTGGAAGACCTCCTGACCCCTGGATAGCTGTGCTCCTAGTTGGGCGGCCCTTCTGGCCAGTGGTGAAAATATTCCCTAGATACAAGAAAGAACTTCAGGTTTCAAAGGGATTTGAAACACCATGAGGCACTTGGAAAAGACATTTCACAGCCATCAAAACACCCTCTTTCTGAACACTGGAAGCTTCCGTTTTGCATGGGAAATCTGGACACTGGTGTGGCCATCAGTACCACAGATCCTTTCCATTTGGCTGAATAGAGGGAAAGCACAGTGTGTGTGCCAGGGGGATCGAGTTTCACTTCCCTTGACCGGGGCTCTCATGGAATAAGGACAAGGATGCTGTGCAGGAAGGTGAGGAGGGCTGCATTGAGGCTGAGTGTCAGCCTCAGGGCCCTGGAGAATGGCAGTCAAGCACAGAGGGCCTGGACAGCTGCAGCTGGAGATGGACATATGCCTGGAACCTGCAGCAGCAACGCTGTCTCCGCAGTTCCCCTCTGTACTACACCATGTGCAGGAGACTAAATAATCCAAAGGGCAAAGAAAGGAAAATTTCAACACCAGGAAGGCTGAGTTCACGATGCATGCACTGACTTCCAGTAAGGGCCCAGTGAAGAAGGCACGTAGAGACAGTCAGAGAGACAGAATGACAGAGACAGACAAGGACTGAAATTCTGGCCCTGTGTTGATCAGTGCCAGAGCACTGAAGACAAACCCTCCATGCCCATGCATACTGCTTACAAGTGGCATTGCTATTTTATGTTTGTGAGGAAAGGTAACACTTAGAACATCTAGGTCTTAGCCACTCTGAGAAGCAACCCTTGGCCGGCAGCCCACTCTCCCAAACTGCCCTCACCTCTCCAAATTCGAAGTAGTCATAGTGATGCTCCAGCCAAGATGCAGGCTGGCGTATTGCATCTCCCTGGTCCAGCCTCAGCCTGTCCTGTGTGCAGGGAACTGCACTATGTCTATTTCTTCGTTGATTTACAGTTTTGGGATAAGACTCGGTGGACAAAAAGAGCAAGAGGGAAGTAGATGATTTGGCAGTGGTAGTTTGTGCTGAGAGAGATTTGTAGAGTGATATACGATATGGCTCTGTGAGATGTCTCTCATGCCTGTGGCTCAGAAGGGCCAGGTGTATCCACATTGCTACCCTAATCCAGAGCTGTGCAGGTCTCTAGCTAAAAAATATTTTCAGACCTCTACATGTTACATACATATATATATTTAGAGAGAGAGAGATAGAGAGAGAGAGAGAAAGAGAGAGAGAGACACTGATGTAGTCATTTTCTACAATGGATTCGATGTGACATTCACACAATTGATTGCTAAAACCTGGAGAGAAACTTTGCATCAGGAAAAGAATTGTCCAAAGGAATAAAATCTCCAAATCATTAGCTATACGCAGCTCCAACGGGACCGAGCGAAAAAGGCTCGAGAAGGAACTCATCCAGGAGACTCTCCACATGGACAGGCACCACAGGTTTCCTAGTCTGGCAACACAAACAGGGCAGCTGCTAGTTCCCAGTGCAAGCCTCAGGGCAAAAACCTCTCCCTCTTCAGTGTCTTTACATCTGAAAAGAAGAAAAGTGACCAAGGGCCAAGGAGAGCTGCCCTGGTGTCAATATTGAGCTGTAAATCAGAATGTGCCAAGTGTTTTGCACAAAATCACCTGTGCCACAGTGATTCTGTTGTTCTCTCTATCTCTGCCTCCCTCAGACACACACACACACACACACACACACACAAATCCACATTGGCACAGGCACAAACGGAGTTATACACATGCGCACTGGACAGCTTCTGCAAGGCAGGGCCCTGGGCTGAACCCTGCTTCGCATTTCCTGGAAGCACGCCCAGCCTTTTAAGGCCAGCTCTGAGCTCCCATTGGCGGGATTCCTTCAGAAGGCCCGCCCACAGGGCGCCAGCCAGGCTCTGATAGGCCAGAGGCCTAGACCACGCCCAGAACCCCACCAGCAATCTCATTGGCCAGTGTGCTTGGACACGCCCAGGAGGGTCCGGGCCCCTAGTCAGTGATTGGCCAGCGGCCTTGAGCACCGCCCACACGGCCCTGCAGCACGCTGATTGGGCAGCCTCCGGAAGGCCCGCCCACCAGCCACTTCCGCTCGACTCTGATTGGCCTGGTGTCCCAGGGACACGCCCCCAGCCAGCCTTCTCTTGGCTCCCATTGGCGGGCTGCTGTCTGAGGGGCGCCCTCTGATAGGCCAGTTCCTAAGGCACGCCCAGGAAGGTCACCGCCCTTGCCCCATGATTGGCCAGCCTCCTGGGCTCCGCCCACGAGGCCCGCCCCAGGCGCTCATTGGACAGCCTCCCTAGGGCCCGCCCCCCAGGCACTTCCGCTGGACCCTGATTGGCTGACCTCCAGGGGTACGCCCACCCAGAGCCAGCACCCAGGCTCTCATTGGTGGGCTGCTCTCTGAGGCCCGCCCACGCAACTCCTCCTCTGTTCTCATTGGCCAGCTCTTGCTTCACGCCCCTGAGGGTGACGTTCCTCCTCTCTGATTGGCCAGCTGTCTCTATGAATACCCACTGGGCCCTCCCCTCAGGCTCACTGGGCACGGGCTCTGAGGCCCGCCCCCGGGGACTTTCTGCCATCCTCTGAAGGCCCTGTTTCTGCAAACACGACCCCCACAGCTCCTGTCTGGGCCCGTCCTTAGGACACTGCCTGCCTGCGCTAGGCTGGCCATGCTCTTGGGGCACACCCAGAAACACTGTCGCCACTCTCCTAGCCCAGTGCCTCAGGGCACTTGCCCCATGGAGCCTTAGTCCCGCCCTGGTGCTGCCCTCTTGTGGACACCCAGCAGAATGCAGCTGAGCACAGGGATTCACAAGCTCCCAGTAGAGTCATCCCAGGCAAAGAGAGAAACCCCTTCCACTTGCAAAGCCAAATGGGGGATCCCCCCACCCCACAGGAAAGAACAGATGTCTAGGGCACTCTACGTCAATTTCAACCCTGCTGTCCACGGGCCACAATTCCTAGAGTTCTCCTCATTCCACAGAATCACTACACTCAACTATGGTCTTTGCCGCCACCTTGTGGACATACAGCAGAATGCAGCTGAGCTCCCCATGCCACTCCTCTTTGAGTCTACCCAGAAAATTACACACAGCATGGGAATAGCAAAGGAAAGAACCCATCTGAGGACCACCTGGGAGAATGCACAACAGAGTCCACAATCCAATGTGCCAATTCATACTTGAAAAACCACTTGTGCAGTGCAAACTTCCTTTGTCATAACACAACCCAGTTCCTAAGTCCCTGTGTCAGGAATAAAGAAACAACAGCGGTAATCTTAACTGAAACACACTTATGCACACTTACACACACACACACACACACACACACACCTTCCCACAGAGACGTACACACTTGTCCCGAAAATAACTTGGATTGGAGTTGCTGTTTTGCACCCTAGCAAAAGGTCAAAGTTTCATGGGTGGAAGGGAGAAGTGTTAAGTTTCTGGCATATGAAGGTGAGAAATGCCTAGAGCAGATCGATAGTTACATGGACAACGAAGGGAGCATGGGTTGGAGGAACAGCTGGTGGAGCTGCCAGGGAACTATGTGGAATCCCAGGACCCTGTTTTGAGCCCCTGGTCACACTTACCCAGCTAGGGAAAAGCTGGGCTAGTGACAAATCAGAGCTGCAGATGTCTCTCTGTCTCTCTTCCTGCTTGGGCCCTGCTCTCTCAATTTATGACTGTTTGCTTCTCCTCAATAAGAAAGTTACAAAGGATGTACAGAAATACAGGGGTAGTGGGAAAAATTACCCCCCCGTGCCCACTATTATATGGAACTGTTGACTGTAAACCATTCATCCCCCAAGAAAGAACAGAATAAATATTTGTGAGGTTAAAAACATTGTAGGTTAAATAGTGAACATTCTCTAGAGCCATGCAATACTAATCCATTGTGCATTGGATATCACTGTCAAAAACAGTGCAGTAGCAGTTGTAGTAGTGTGTAGTATCTGCAAAAGGAAATGTATTGTGTGTCAAAAGTTCCCTTCAATTATAAGAGAAAATCTATCAGGCAGAAGAAATGACCCCTCATGTGATATCGGACGAAATAAATAAATAAATAAATAAATATGCAAATAAATGGGAATGATCTAAGAGGATTTGAAAAAAATAAAAAATAAAAACAGACACCACAGGAAGACCTGATGACAGCAGAAATATAGAAAACGTCTGCTGAGAAATAGAGGGCTGCTTCAAAAATTCCCTGACACACAGGGTCCAGGCAAATTACGAATTCCGAGAATGAAAAGAAACGCATACGATTTGAAGCTTACACTAGAAAATGGAGGCAAGTTCTGTGCTATGATAATTACAATAAGGATACTGATAGAAAGGCTATTGGAAATGCTCCTGGAAAGTTTATAATTTATAATTGTAGTGAATCCTGCTCCAACTATGTGACCAATTATTTATGAATAAGGAGGCTATTATAAATGCGGTAATTCTGCATTCAGATCAAATAAAAAGGTCAAAAATTCTAAAAATGTCTGATATATATATATGTATGTATATGTACATATATGTATGTGTATCTTTATTATCAACTATGAGGGATACTGGCATGGCTATGAGGAGACAGAGTATGGCTTGTGCCAGAGAGACTTACAAAGCTGAGGCTCCAGAAAACTAGGTGAAATCGCCAACAAAACAATCCAGAGCTCAGCCGGGCCCTGGTGACTCGCTTTGTATATCTGGGCCTGTCAGTCAAATAATATAAAAGTAAAATATTAATGAGTGCAGACAGAGTGAGTGAGAGCCTGTGAGAGTCAGAGACAGAGAAGGCAAGAAGAGAAATAGAAGAGTTGGAAAGAGACCAGAAGTCCAAAAGCTCCCACTCTGTGTTCATACATGACAGGTTCAAACCTGGGTTGTCGAGATTGTAAGGCATCAGTCTCCTGTCCACAGACCCCAGACAACCCCAGCCTTCACCATATGTGTGTAGTATTTACGACAGGATATGTATTGTGAGTGTAAACTTCCCTTCAATTATAAGAGAAAAATCTATCAAGCAGAAGAATGGACCCCTCATGTAATATAGAACCAAATAAATAAATAAATAAATATGCAAGTAAATGGGGGTTATCTAGGAGGATTTGAAACAAATGAAAAATAAAAACAAAAAGCACAAGAAGACCTGATGACAGCAGAAACATAGAAACCATCTGCTGTGAATCAAGGGCTGCTTCAAAAGTTCCGAGACCCTTCAGAGTCCAGGGAAATTAAGATTTCGGGAGAATGAAAAGAAACTCATATGTATGGAAGCTTACACTAGAGAAAGGAGGCAAGTTCTGTACTATGATAATTAAAATATGGATGCTGATAGAAATGCTATTAGAAATGCTACTGGAAGGTTCTATTATTTATAATTGTATTGAATCCTGCTCCAACTATGTGGCCAATTAGTAGGGAAAAAGGAACCTGTTGTAAATGTGTGAATTCTGATTAAGATCAATTACATAGGTTGACAATTCTAAAAATGACAGAGATATATATGTATATTGATATATGTATATGGATGTATATCTTTATTATAAAGTCTGAGAGATACTGCCATGGATATGAGGAGACAGAATATGGCTTAAGTCAGAGAGACTTACCAATCAGAGGCTCCAGTAGCCTAGGTGAAATCACAAACAAAACCAGCCAGAGCTCAGCAGTGCTCTGGCCACTCTCTTTGTATATCTGGGCCTGTCAATAAAATAAGGATATAAGTAAAATATTCCTGAGTTCAGACAGAGTGAGAGAGAGCCTGTGAGAGTCAGAGACAGAGATGGCGAGAAGAGAAATAGAAGAGTTGGAAATAGACCAGAAGTCAAAAACCCCCTAGGCTGTGTTCATTCATGACAGGTTCAAACCTGGGTTGTAGAGATTGTCACGCAGCAGCTCTAATGCCCACAGACCCCAGACAACCCAAGCCTTCACCATATGTGTGTAGTAGTTGCCCCAGGAAATGTATTGTGCATCAAAAGTTCCCTTCAGTTATAAGAGAAAATCTCTCAAGCAGAAGAAATGATGCCACATGTGATACCTGACTAAATAAATAAATATGCAAATAAATGGGGATGATCTAGGAGGACTTGAAACAATAAAAATAAATAAAGACAAAAACCACAAGAAGACCTGATGACAGCACAAACATAGAAACCATCTGCTGAGAAACAGAGGGCTGCTTCAAAAATTCCCTAACACTTCAGGGTCCAGGGACATTAAGATTTCCGGAGAAAGAAAACAAACACATACGTATTGAAGCTTACACTAGAAAAAGGAGGGAAGATCTGGGCCATGATAATTACAGTAAGGATGCTAATAGAAACACGATTAGAAATGCTACTGGAAGGTTCTATTATTTATAATTGTATTGAATCCTGCTCCAACTATATGGCCAATTATTTCAGAAAAACTAGGCTGTTATAAATGTGGTAATTCTGAAAGAAGGTCAAATACATAGGTCGAACATTCTAAAAATGACAGATAGATAAATCTATATGTATATATATATACATGTATGTATATCTTTATTATAAACTCTGAGTGATACTGGCATGGAAATGAGGAGACAGAATATGGCTTGTGTCAGAAAGACTTACAAACTGAGGCTCCAGTAGCCTAGGTGAAATCGCCAACACAACAAGCCGGAGCTCAGCAGTGCTCTGGTAACTCTCTTTGTCTATCTGGGCCTGTCAGTAAAATAAGAATCTAAGTAAAATATTAATGAGTGAAGACAGAGTGTGTGAGAGCATGTGAGAGTTAGAGATAGAGAAGGCGAGAAGAGAAATAGATGAGTTGGAAAGAGACCAGAATTCAAAAACCTCCTACACTGTGTTCATTGATGACAGGTTCAAACCTGGCTTGTAGAGATTGTAAGGCAGCAGCTCTCATGCCCACAGACCCCAGACAGCCCCAGCCTTCACCATAGGCTCTACTACCAACCTGACAGTAATGTGTGTGTGTGTGTGTGTGTGTGTGTGTGTGTGTCTGTCTGTTTGTGTGTGTCTGTGTGTGCTCAGAGATCACCTGTAGTAGTCTCAGAGCATGGGTGGCAAGGGAGCCAGCCTCTCCTGCAACTTATGTACAGAGAACCTATCTGGTCAGGGCAAGCCAGCTAGCCCAGATTGTGGCTAAGCAAGAATGCATATGCAAAGGGACTCTCATGTCTCACTCTCCTGAGTTCCGAATCAATGCCATGCCTCACTATGATCCAAACACTGCCAATGGGGGAAGCTGGGGCACCCCTCAGAATTCAGGGGCTTGAGCCTGTCCAGTCACGTTTGGCTGCCTACTCAGCCTCCAGGCTCTCAGTCCACTGCTCAGGGCAGCAGATTACAAGCCCAGAAAGTACCCAGAAAGGGCTGTGTTTCCACATAGATGGGAAGTGTGTTGAACCAAACAATAGTGGATGAACCCGGCCCCTTACACCTACCCTTTGGGTCCGGCTAAGGCAATTGCTCCTGTGGCCTCACATCCCTGATCATGGTGTCCTGGTGTCCACACATCACACTCAGAGAGATTCCCAGAAGTAGGCTTGCATGAGTGTCCCATACAATGTCGCTCTGCTTGCAGGAAGCACAAACTCCCCGGGCCCTTGCTATGGACAGACAAACAAAGATGGATGCCTCCATTGGCCAAATTAGGGGCTTCCAGTCAAGATCACAGCCCCGCCCCTCACCTGAGGGCCTGGCTGCTGCTAATCAAGGCAATTGGAAACACCTTTTACACTTGGGCCCTGAGGACATACTCAGGAATCCCTCCAGGAGCTAGCAGGCTGGAAGACCTCCTGACCCCTGGATAGCTGTGCTCCTAGTTGGGCGGCCCTTCTGGCCAGTGGTGAAAATATTCCCTAGATACAAGAAAGAACTTCAGGTTTCAAAGGGATTTGAAACACCATGAGGCACTTGGAAAAGACATTTCACAGCCATCAAAACACCCTCTTTCTGAACACTGGAAGCTTCCGTTTTGCATGGGAAATCTGGACACTGGTGTGGCCATCAGTACCACAGATCCTTTCCATTTGGCTGAATAGAGGGAAAGCACAGTGTGTGTGCCAGGGGGATCGAGTTTCACTTCCCT
This sequence comes from Erinaceus europaeus, assembly GCF_950295315.1. Lineage (NCBI taxonomy): Eukaryota > Metazoa > Chordata > Mammalia > Eulipotyphla > Erinaceidae > Erinaceus > Erinaceus europaeus. The sequence continues at coordinate 28,652 of NC_080176.1, forward strand.
TGACCGGGGCTCTCATGGAATAAGGACAAGGATGCTGTGCAGGAAGGTGAGGAGGGCTGCATTGAGGCTGAGTGTCAGCCTCAGGGCCCTGGAGAATGGCAGTCAAGCACAGAGGGCCTGGACAGCTGCAGCTGGAGATGGACATATGCCTGGAACCTGCAGCAGCAACGCTGTCTCCGCAGTTCCACTCTGTACTACACCATGTGCAGGAGACTAAATAATCCAAAGGGCAAAGAAAGGAAAATTTCAACACCAGGAAGGCTGAGTTCACGATGCATGCACTGACTTCCAGTAAGGGCCCAGTGAAGAAGGCACGTAGAGACAGTCAGAGAGACAGAATGACAGAGACAGACAAGGACTGAAATTCTGGCCCTGTGTTGATCAGTGCCAGAGCACTGAAGACAAACCCTCCATGCCCATGCATACTTCTTACAAGTGGCATTGCTATTTTATGTTTGTGAGGAAAGGTAACACTTAGAACATCTAGGTCTTAGCCACTCTGAGAAGCAACCCTTGGCCGGCAGCCCACTCTCCCAAACTGCCCTCGCCTCTCCAAATTCGAAGTAGTCATAGTGATGCTCCAGCCAAGATGCAGGCTGGCGTATTGCATCTCCCTGGTCCAGCCTCAGCCTGTCCTGTGTGCAGGGAACTGCACTATGTCTATTTCTTCTTTGATTTACAGTTTTGGGATAAGACTCGGTGGACAAAAAGAGCAAGAGGGAAGTAGATGATTTGGCAGTGGTAGTTTGTGCTGAGAGAGATTTGTAGAGTGATATACGATATGGCTCTGTGAGATGTCTCTCATGACTGTGGCTCAGAAGGGCCAGGTGTATCCACATTGCTACCCTAATCCAGAGCTGTGCAGGTCTCTAGCTAAAAAATATTTTCAGACCTCTACATGTTACATACATATATATATATACATAGAGAGAGAGATAGAGAGAGAGAGAGAAAGAGAGAGAGAGACACTGATGTAGTCATTTTCTACAATGGATTCGATGTGACATTCACACAATTGATTGCTAAAACCTGGAGAGAAACTTTGCATCAGGAAAAGAATTGTCCAAAGGAATAAAATCTCCAAATCATTAGCTATACGCAGCTCCAACGGGACCGAGCGAAAAAGGCTCGAGAAGGAACTCATCCAGGAGACTCTCCACATGGACAGGCACCACAGGTTTCCTAGTCTGGCAACACAAACAGGGCAGCTGCTAGTTCCCAGTGCAAGCCTCAGGGCAAAAACCTCTCCCTCTTCAGTGTCTTTACATCTGAAAAGAAGAAAAGTGACCAAGGGCCAAGGAGAGCTGCCCTGGTGTCAATATTGAGCTGTAAATCAGAATGTGCCAAGTGTTTTGCACAAAATCACCTGTGCCACAGTGATTCTGTTGTTCTCTCTCTCTCTCCCTCCCTCACACACACACACACACACACACAAATCCACAGAGGCACAGGCACAAACGGAGTTATACACATGCGCACTGGACAGCTTCTGCAAGGCAGGGCCCTGGGCTGAACCCTGCTTCGCATTTCCTGGAAGCACGCCCAGGCTTTTAAGGCCAGCTCTGAGCTCCCATTGGCGGGATTCCTTCAGAAGGCCCGCCCACAGGGCGCCAGCCAGGCTCTGATAGGCCAGAGGCCTAGACCACGCCCAGAACCCCACCAGCAATCTCATTGGCCAGTGTGCTTGGACACGCCCAGGAGGGTCCGGGTCCCTAGTCAGTGATTGGCCAGCGGCCTTGAGCACCGCCCACACGGCCCTGCAGCACGCTGATTGGGCAGCCTCCGGAAGGCCCGCCCACCAGCCACTTCCACTCGACTCTGATTGGCCTGGTGTCCCAGGGACACGCCCCCAGCCAGCCTTCTCTTGGCTCCCATTGGCGGGCTGCTGTCTGAGGGGCGCCCTCTGATAGGCCAGTTCCTAAGGCACGCCCAGGAAGGTCACCGCCCTTGCCCCATGATTGGCCAGCCTCCTGGGCTCCGCCCACGAGGCCCGCCCCAGGCGCTCATTGGACAGCCTCCCGAGGGCCCGCCCCCCAGGCACTTCCGCTGGACCCTGATTGGCTGACCTCCAGGGGTACGCCCACCCAGAGCCAGCACCCAGGCTCTCATTGGTGGGCTGCTCTCTGAGGCCCGCCCACGCAACTCCTCCTCTGTTCTCATTGGCCAGCTCTTGCTTCACGCCCCTGAGGGTGACGTTCCTCCTCTCTGATTGGCCAGCTGTCTCTATGAATACCCATGGGCCCTCCCCTCAGGCTCATTGGGCACAGGCTCTGAGGCCCGCCCCCGGGGACTTTCTGCCATCCTCTGAAGGCCCTGTTTCTGCAAACACGACCCCCACAGCTCCTGTCTGGGCCCGTCCTTAGGACACTGCCTGCCTGCGCTAGGCTGGCCATGCTCTTGGGGCACACCCAGAAACACTGTCGCCACTCTCCTAGCCCCGTGCCTTAGGGCACTTGCCCCATGGAGCCTTAGTCCCGCCCTGGTGCTGCCCTCTTGTGGACACCCAGCAGAATGCAGCTGAGCACAGGGATTCACAAGCTCCCAGTAGAGTCATCCCAGGCAAAGAGAGAAACCCCTTCCACTTGCAAAGCCAAATGGGGGATCCCCCCACCCCACAGGAAAGAACAGATGTCTAGGGCACTCTACGTCAATTTCAACCCTGCTGTCCACGGGCCACAATTCCTAGAGTTCTCCTCATTCCACAGAATCACTACACTCAACTATGGTCTTTGCCGCCACCTTGTGGACATACAGCAGAATGCAGCTGAGCTCCCCATGCCACTCCTCTTTGAGTCTACCCAGAAAATTACACACAGCATGGGAATAGCAAAGGAAAGAACCCATCTGAGGACCACCTGGGAGAATGCACAACAGAGTCCACAATCCAATGTGCCAATTCATACTTGAAAAACCACTTGTGCAGTGCAAACTTCCTTTGTCATAACACAACCCAGTTCCTAAGTCCCTGTGTCAGGAATAAAGAAACAACAGCGGTAATCTTAACTGAAACACACTTATGCACACACACACACACACACACACACACACACACACACACCTTCCCACAGAGACGTACACACTTGTCCCGAAAATAACTTGGATTGGAGTTGCTGTTTTGCACCCTAGCAAAAGGTCAAAGTTTCATGGGTGGAAGGGAGAAGTGTTAAGTTTCTGGCATATGAAGGTGAGAAATGCCTAGAGCAGATCGATAGTTACATGGACAACGAAGGGAGCATGGGTTGGAGGAACAGCTGGTGGAGCTGCCAGGGAACTATGTGGAATCCCAGGACCCTGTTTTGAGCCCCTGGTCACACTTACCCAGCTAGGGAAAAGCTGGGCTAGTGACAAATCAGAGCTGCAGATGTCTCTCTGTCTCTCTTCCTGCTTGGGCCCTGCTCTCTCAATTTATGACTGTTTGCTTCTCCTCAATAAGAAAGTTACAAAGGATGTACAGAAATACAGGGGTAGTGGGAAAAATTACCCCCCCGTGCCCACTATTATATGGAACTGTTGACTGTAAACCATTCATCCCCCAAGAAAGAACAGAATAAATATTTGTGAGGTTAAAAACATTGTAGGTTAAATAGTGAACATTCTCTAGAGCCATGCAATACTAATCCATTGTGCATTGGATGTCACTGTCAAAAACAGTGCAGTAGCAGTTGTAGTAGTGTGTAGTATCTGCAAAAGGAAATGTATTGTGTGTCAAAAGTTCCCTTCAATTATAAGAGAAAATCTATCAGGCAGAAGAAATGACCCCTCATGTGATATCGGACGAAATAAATAAATAAATAAATAAATATGCAAATAAATGGGAATGATCTAAGAGGATTTGAAAAAAATAAAAAATAAAAACAAACACCACAGGAAGACCTGATGACAGCAGAAATATAGAAAACGTCTGCTGAGAAATAGAGGGCTGCTTCAAAAATTCCCTGACACACAGGGTCCAGGCAAATTACGAATTCCGAGAATGAAAAGAAACGCATACGATTTGAAGCTTACACTAGAAAATGGAGGCAAGTTGTGCTATGATAATTACAATAAGGATACTGATAGAAAGGCTATTGGAAATGCTCCTGGAAAGTTTATAATTTATAATTGTAGTGAATCCTGCTCCAACTATGTGACCAATTATTTATGAATAAGGAGGCTATTATAAATGCGGTAATTCTGCATTCAGATCAAATAAAAAGGTCAACAATTCTAAAAATGTCTGATATATATATATATATATATATATGTATGTATATGTACATATATGTATGTGTATCTTTATTATCAACTATGAGGGATACTGGCATGGCTATGAGGAGACAGAGTATGGCTTGTGCCAGAGAGACTTACAAAGCTGAGGCTCCAGAAACCTAGGTGAAATCGCCAACAAAACAATCCAGAGCTCAGCCGGGCCCTGGTGACTCGCTTTGTATATCTGGGCCTGTCAGTCAAATAATATAAAAGTAAAATATTAATGAGTGCAGACAGAGTGAGTGAGAGCCTGTGAGAGTCAGAGACAGAGAAGGCAAGAAGAGAAATAGAAGAGTTGGAAAGAGACCAGAAGTCCAAAAGCTCCCACTCTGTGTTCATACATGACAGGTTCAAACCTGGGTTGTCGAGATTGTAAGGCATCAGTCTCCTGTCCACAGACCCCAGACAACCCCAGCCTTCACCATATGTGTGTAGTATTTACGACAGGATATGTATTGTGAGTGTAAACTTCCCTTCAATTATAAGAGAAAAATCTATCAAGCAGAAGAATGGACCCCTCATGTAATATAGAACCAAATAAATAAATATGCAAGTAAATGGGGGTTATCTAGGAGGATTTGAAACAAATGAAAAATAAAAACAAAAAGCACAAGAAGACCTGATGACAGCAGAAACATAGAAACCATCTGCTGTGAATCAAGGGCTGCTTCAAAAGTTCCGAGACCCTTCAGAGTCCAGGGAAATTAAGATTTCGGGAGAATGAAAAGAAACTCATATGTATTGAAGCTTACACTAGAGAAAGGAGGCAAGTTCTGTACTATGATAATTAAAATAAGGATGCTGATAGAAATGCTATTAGAAATGCTACTGGAAGGTTCTATTATTTATAATTGTATTGAATCCTGCTCCAACTATGTGGCCAATTAGTAGGGAAAAAGGAACCTGTTGTAAATGTGTGAATTCTGATTAAGATCAATTACATAGGTTGACAATTCTAAAAATGACAGAGATATATATGTATATTGATATATGTATATGGATGTATATCTTTATTATAAAGTCTGAGAGATACTGCCATGGATATGAGGAGACAGAATATGGCTTAAGTCAGAGAGACTTACCAATCTGAGGCTCCAGTAGCCTAGGTGAAATCACAAACAAAACCAGCCAGAGCTCAGCAGTGCTCTGGCCACTCTCTTTGTATATCTGGGCCTGTCAATAAAATAAGGATATAAGTAAAATATTCCTGAGTTCAGACAGAGTGAGAGAGAGCCTGTGAGAGTCAGAGACAGAGATGGCGAGAAGAGAAATAGAGGAGTTGGAAATAGACCAGAAGTCAAAAACCCCCTAGGCTGTGTTCATTCATGACAGGTTCAAACCTGGGTTGTAGAGATTGTCACGCAGCAGCTCTAATGCCCACAGACCCCAGACAACCCAAGCCTTCACCATATGTGTGTAGTAGTTGCCCCAGGAAATGTATTGTGCATCAAAAGTTCCCTTCAGTTATAAGAGAAAATCTCTCAAGCAGAAGAAATGATGCCACATGTGATACCTGACTAAATAAATAAATATGCAAATAAATGGGGATGATCTAGGAGGACTTGAAACAATAAAAATAAATAAAGACAAAAACCACAAGAAGACCTGATGACAGCACAAACATAGAAACCATCTGCTGAGAAACAGAGGGCTGCTTCAAAAATTCCCTAACACTTCAGGGTCCAGGGACATTAAGATTTCCGGAGAAAGAAAACAAACATATACGTATTGAAGCTTACACTAGAAAAAGGAGGGAAGATCTGGGCCATGATAATTACAATAAGGATGCTAATAGAAACACGATTAGAAATGCTACTGGAAGGTTCTATTATTTATAATTGTATTGAATCCTGCTCCAACTATATGGCCAATTATTTCAGAAAAACTAGGCTGTTATAAATGTGGTAATTCTGAAAGAAGGTCAAATACATAGGTCGAACATTCTAAAAATGACAGATAGATAAATCTATATGTATATATATATATACATGTATGTATATCTTTATTATAAACTCTGAGTGATACTGGCATGGAAATGAAGAGACAGAATATGGCTTGTGTCAGAAAGACTTACAAACTGAGGCTCCAGTAGCCTAGGTGAAATCGCCAACACAACAAGCCAGAGCTCAGCAGTGCTCTGGTAACTCTCTTTGTCTATCTGGGCCTGTCAGTAAAATAAGAATCTAAGTAAAATATTAATGAGTGAAGACAGAGTGTGTGAGAGCATGTGAGAGTTAGAGATAGAGAAGGCGAGAAGAGAAATAGATGAGTTGGAAAGAGACCAGAATTCAAAAACCTCCTACACTGTGTTCATTGATGACAGGTTCAAACCTGGCTTGTAGAGATTGTAAGGCAGCAGCTCTCATGCCCACAGACCCCAGACAGCCCCAGCCATCACCATAGGCTCTACTACCAACCTGAAAGTAATGTGTGTGTGTGTGTGTCTGTCTGTTTGTGTGTGTCTGTGTGTGCTCAGAGATCACCTGTAGTAGTCTCAGAGCATGGGTGGCAAGGGAGCCAGCCTCTCCTGCAACTTATGTACAGAGAACCTATCTGGTCAGGGCAAGCCAGCTAGCCCAGATTGTGGCTAAGCAAGAATGCATATGCAAAGGGACTCTCATGTCTCACTCTCCTGAGTTCCGAATCAATGCCATGCCTCACTATGATCCAAACACTGCCAATGGGGGAAGCTGGGGCACCCCTCAGAATTCAGGGGCTTGAGCCTGTCCAGTCACGTTTGGCTGCCTACTCAGCCTCCAGGCTCTCAGTCCACTGCTCAGGGCAGCAGATTACAAGCCCAGAAAGTACCCAGAAAGGGCTGTGTTTCCACATAGATGGGAAGTGTGTTGAACCAAACAATAGTGGATGAACCCGGCCCCTTACACCTACCCTTTGGGTCCGGCTAAGGCAATTGCTCCTGTGGCCTCACATCCCTGATCATGGTGTCCTGGTGTCCACACATCACACTCAGAGAGATTCCCAGAAGTAGGCTTGCATGAGTGTCCCATACAATGTCGCTCTGCTTGCAGGAAGCACAAACTCCCCGGGCCCTTGCTATGGACAGACAAAAAAAGATGGATGCCTCCATTGGCCAAATTAGGGGCTTCCAGTCAAGATCACAGCCCCGCCCCTCACCTGAGGGCCTGGCTGCTGCTAATCAAGGCAATTGGAAACACCTTTTACACTTGGGCCCTGAGGACATACTCAGGAATCCCTCCAGGAGCTAGCAGGCTGGAAGACCTCCTGACCCCTGGATAGCTGTGCTCCTAGTTGGGCGGCCCTTCTGGCCAGTGGTGAAAATATTCCCTAGATACAAGAAAGAACTTCAGGTTTCAAAGGGATTTGAAACACCATGAGGCACTTGGAAAAGACATTTCACAGCCATCAAAACACCCTCTTTCTGAACACTGGAAGCTTCCGTTTTGCATGGGAAATCTGGACACTGGTGTGGCCATCAGTACCACAGATCCTTTCCATTTGGCTGAATAGAGGGAAAGCACAGTGTGTGTGCCAGGGGGATCGAGTTTCACTTCCCTTGACCGGGGCTCTCATGGAATAAGGACAAGGATGCTGTGCAGGAAGGTGAGGAGGGCTGCATTGAGGCTGAGTGTCAGCCTCAGGGCCCTGGAGAATGGCAGTCAAGCACAGAGGGCCTGGACAGCTGCAGCTGGAGATGGACATATGCCTGGAACCTGCAGCAGCAACGCTGTCTCCGCAGTTCCACTCTGTACTACACCATGTGCAGGAGACTAAATAATCCAAAGGGCAAAGAAAGGAAAATTTCAACACCAGGAAGGCTGAGTTCACGATGCATGCACTGACTTCCAGTAAGGGCCCAGTGAAGAAGGCACGTAGAGACAGTCAGAGAGACAGAATGACAGAGACAGACAAGGACTGAAATTCTGGCCCTGTGTTGATCAGTGCCAGAGCACTGAAGACAAACCCTCCATGCCCATGCATACTTCTTACAAGTGGCATTGCTATTTTATGTTTGTGAGGAAAGGTAACACTTAGAACATCTAGGTCTTAGCCACTCTGAGAAGCAACCCTTGGCCGGCAGCCCACTCTCCCAAACTGCCCTCGCCTCTCCAAATTCGAAGTAGTCATAGTGATGCTCCAGCCAAGATGCAGGCTGGCGTATTGCATCTCCCTGGTCCAGCCTCAGCCTGTCCTGTGTGCAGGGAACTGCACTATGTCTATTTCTTCTTTGATTTACAGTTTTGGGATAAGACTCGGTGGACAAAAAGAGCAAGAGGGAAGTAGATGATTTGGCAGTGGTAGTTTGTGCTGAGAGAGATTTGTAGAGTGATATACGATATGGCTCTGTGAGATGTCTCTCATGACTGTGGCTCAGAAGGGCCAGGTGTATCCACATTGCTACCCTAATCCAGAGCTGTGCAGGTCTCTAGCTAAAAAATATTTTCAGACCTCTACATGTTACATACATATACATATATATATAGAGAGAGAGATAGAGAGAGAGAGAAAGAGAGAGAGAGAGACACTGATGTAGTCATTTTCTACAATGGATTCGATGTGACATTCACACAATTGATTGCTAAAACCTGGAGAGAAACTTTGCATCAGGAAAAGAATTGTCCAAAGGAATAAAATCTCCAAATCATTAGCTATATGCAGCTCCAACGGGACCGAGCGAAAAAGGCTCGAGAAGGAACTCATCCAGGAGACTCTCCACATGGACAGGCACCACAGGTTTCCTAGTCTGGCAACACAAACAGGGCAGCTGCTAGTTCCCAGTGCAAGCCTCAGGGCAAAAACCTCTCCCTCTTCAGTGTCTTTACATCTGAAAAGAAGAAAAGTGACCAAGGGCCAAGGAGAGCTGCCCTGGTGTCAATATTGAGCTGTAAATCAGAATGTGCCAAGTGTTTTGCACAAAATCACCTGTGCCACAGTGATTCTGTTGTTCTCTCTCTCTCTCCCTCCCTCAGACACACACACACACACACACACAAATACACAGAGGCACAGGCACAAACGGAGTTATACACATGCGCACTGGACAGCTTCTGCAAGGCAGGGCCCTGGGCTGAACCCTGCTTCGCATTTCCTGGAAGCACGCCCAGCCTTTTAAGGCCAGCTCTGAGCTCCCATTGGCGGGATTCCTTCAGAAGGCCCGCCCACAGGGCGCCAGCCAGGCTCTGATAGGCCAGAGGCCTAGACCACGCCCAGAACCGCACCAGCAATCTCATTGGCCAGTGTGCTTGGACACGCCCAGGAGGGTCCGGGCCCCTAGTCAGTGATTGGCCAGCGGCCTTGAGCACCGCCCACACGGCCCTGCAGCACGCTGATTGGGCAGCCTCCGGAAGGCCCGCCCACCAGCCACTTCCGCTCGACTCTGATTGGCCTGGTGTCCCAGGGACACGCCCCCAGCCAGCCTTCTCTTGGCTCCCATTGGCGGGCTGCTGTCTGAGGGGCGCCCTCTGATAGGCCAGTTCCTAAGGCACGCCCAGGAAGGTCACCGCCCTTGCCCCATGATTGGTCAGCCTCCTGGGCTCCGCCCACGAGGCCCGCCCCAGGCGCTCATTGGACAGCCTCCCTAGGGCCCGCCCCCCAGGCACTTCCGCTGGACCCTGATTGGCTGACCTCCAGGGGTACGCCCACCCAGAGCCAGCACCCAGGCTCTCATTGGTGGGCTGCTCTCTGAGGCCCGCCCACGCAACTCCTCCTCTGTTCTCATTGGCCAGCTCTTGCTTCACGCCCCTGAGGGTGACGTTCCTCCTCTCTGATTGGCCAGCTGTCTCTATGAATACCCACTGGGCCCTCCCCTCAGGCTCACTGGGCACGGGCTCTGAGGCCCGCCCCCGGGGACTTTCTGCCATCCTCTGAAGGCCCTGTTTCTGCAAACACGACCCCCACAGCTCCTGTCTGGGCCCGTCCTTAGGACACTGCCTGCCTGCGCTAGGCTGGCCATGCTCTTGGGGCACACCCAGAAACACTGTCGCCACTCTCCTAGCCCAGTGCCTCAGGGCACTTGCCCCATGGAGCCTTAGTCCCGCCCTGGTGCTGCCCTCTTGTGGACACCCAGCAGAATGCAGCTGAGCACAGGGATTCACAAGCTCCCAGTAGAGTCATCCCAGGCAAAGAGAGAAACCCCTTCCACTTGCAAAGCCAAATGGGGGATCCCCCCACCCCACAGGAAAGAACAGATGTCTAGGGCACTCTACGTCAATTTCAACCCTGCTGTCCACGGGCCACAATTCCTAGAGTTCTCCTCATTCCACAGAATCACTACACTCAACTATGGTCTTTGCCGCCACCTTGTGGACATACAGCAGAATGCAGCTGAGCTCCCCATGCCACTCCTCTTTGAGTCTACCCAGAAAATTACACACAGCATGGGAATAGCAAAGGAAAGAACCCATCTGAGGACCACCTGGGAGAATGCACAACAGAGTCCACAATCCAATGTGCCAATTCATACTTGAAAAACCACTTGTGCAGTGCAAACTTCCTTTGTCATAACACAACCCAGTTCCTAAGTCCCTGTGTCAGGAATAAAGAAACAACAGCGGTAATCTTAACTGAAACACACTTATGCACACACACACACACACACACACACACACACACACACACCTTCCCACAGAGACGTACACACTTGTCCCGAAAATAACTTGGATTGGAGTTGCTGTTTTGCACCCTAGCAAAAGGTCAAAGTTTCATGGGTGGAAGGGAGAAGTGTTAAGTTTCTGGCATATGAAGGTGAGAAATGCCTAGAGCAGATCGATAGTTACATGGACAACGAAGGGAGCATGGGTTGGAGGAACAGCTGGTGGAGCTGCCAGGGAACTATGTGGAATCCCAGGACCCTGTTTTGAGCCCCTGGTCACACTTACCCAGCTAGGGAAAAGCTGGGCTAGTGACAAATCAGAGCTGCAGATGTCTCTCTGTCTCTCTTCCTGCTTGGGCCCTGCTCTCTCAATTTATGACTGTTTGCTTCTCCTCAATAAGAAAGTTACAAAGGATGTACAGAAATACAGGGGTAGTGGGAAAAATTACCCCCCCGTGCCCACTATTATATGGAACTGTTGACTGTAAACCATTCATCCCCCAAGAAAGAACAGAATAAATATTTGTGAGGTTAAAAACATTGTAGGTTAAATAGTGAACATTCTCTAGAGCCATGCAATACTAATCCATTGTGCATTGGATGTCACTGTCAAAAACAGTGCAGTAGCAGTTGTAGTAGTGTGTAGTATCTGCAAAAGGAAATGTATTGTGTGTCAAAAGTTCCCTTCAATTATAAGAGAAAATCTATCAGGCAGAAGAAATGACCCCTCATGTGATATCGGACGAAATAAATAAATAAATAAATAAATATGCAAATAAATGGGAATGATCTAAGAGGATTTGAAAAAAATAAAAAATAAAAACAAACACCACAGGAAGACCTGATGACAGCAGAAATATAGAAAACGTCTGCTGAGAAATAGAGGGCTGCTTCAAAAATTCCCTGACACACAGGGTCCAGGCAAATTACGAATTCCGAGAATGAAAAGAAACGCATACGATTTGAAGCTTACACTAGAAAATGGAGGCAAGTTCTGTGCTATGATAATTACAATAAGGATACTGATAGAAAGGCTATTGGAAATGCTCCTGGAAAGTTTATAATTTATAATTGTAGTGAATCCTGCTCCAACTATGTGACCAATTATTTATGAATAAGGAGGCTATTATAAATGCGGTAATTCTGCATTCAGATCAAATAAAAAGGTCAACAATTCTAAAAATGTCTGATATATATATATATATGTATGTATATGTACATATATGTATGTGTATCTTTATTATCAACTATGAGGGATACTGGCATGGCTATGAGGAGACAGAGTATGGCTTGTGCCAGAGAGACTTACAAAGCTGAGGCTCCAGAAACCTAGGTGAAATCGCCAACAAAACAATCCAGAGCTCAGCCGGGCCCTGGTGACTCGCTTTGTATATCTGGGCCTGTCAGTCAAATAATATAAAAGTAAAATATTAATGAGTGCAGACAGAGTGAGTGAGAGCCTGTGAGAGTCAGAGACAGAGAAGGCAAGAAGAGAAATAGAAGAGTTGGAAAGAGACCAGAAGTCCAAAAGCTCCCACTCTGTGTTCATACATGACAGGTTCAAACCTGGGTTGTCGAGATTGTAAGGCATCAGTCTCCTGTCCACAGACCCCAGACAACCCCAGCCTTCACCATATGTGTGTAGTATTTACGACAGGATATGTATTGTGAGTGTAAACTTCCCTTCAATTATAAGAGAAAAATCTATCAAGCAGAAGAATGGACCCCTCATGTAATATAAAACCAAATAAATAAATAAATAAATAAATAAATATGCAAGTAAATGGGGGTTATCTAGGAGGATTTGAAACAAATGAAAAATAAAAACAAAAAGCACAAGAAGACCTGATGACAGCAGAAACATAGAAACCATCTGCTGTGAATCAAGGGCTGCTTCAAAAGTTCCGAGACCCTTCAGAGTCCAGGGAAATTAAGATTTCGGGAGAATGAAAAGAAACTCATATGTATTGAAGCTTACACTAGAGAAAGGAGGCAAGTTCTGTACTATGATAATTAAAATAAGGATGCTGATAGAAATGCTATTAGAAATGCTACTGGAAGGTTCTATTATTTATAATTGTATTGAATCCTGCTCCAACTATGTGGCCAATTAGTAGGGAAAAAGGAACCTGTTGTAAATGTGTGAATTCTGATTAAGATCAATTACATAGGTTGACAATTCTAAAAATGACAGAGATATATATGTATATTGATATATGTATATGGATGTATATCTTTATTATAAAGTCTGAGAGATACTGCCATGGATATGAGGAGACAGAATATGGCTTAAGTCAGAGAGACTTACCAATCAGAGGCTCCAGTAGCCTAGGTGAAATCACAAACAAAACCAGCCAGAGCTCAGCAGTGCTCTGGCCACTCTCTTTGTATATCTGGGCCTGTCAATAAAATAAGGGTATAAGTAAAATATTCCTGAGTTCAGTCAGAGTGAGAGAGAGCCTGTGAGAGTCAGAGACAGAGATGGCGAGAAGAGAAATAGAAGAGTTGGAAATAGACCAGAAGTCAAAAACCCCCTAGGCTGTGTTCATTCATGACCGGTTCAAACCTGGGTTGTAGAGATTGTCACGCAGCAGCTCTAATGCCCACAGACCCCAGACAACCCAAGCCTTCACCATATGTGTGTAGTATTTGCCCCAGGAATTGTATTGTGCATCAAAAGTTCCCTTCAGTTATAAGAGAAAATCTCTCAAGCAGAAGAAATGATGCCACATGTGATACCTGACTAAATAAATAAATATGCAAATAAATGGGGATGATCTAGGAGGACTTGAAACAATAAAAATAAATAAAGACAAAAACCACAAGAAGACCTGATGACAGCACAAACATAGAAACCATCTGCTGAGAAACAGAGGGCTGCTTCAAAAATTCCCTAACATTTCAGGGTCCAGGGACATTAAGATTTCTGGAGAAAGAAAACAAACACATACGTATTGAAGCTTACACTGGAAAAAGGAGGGAAGATCTAGGCCATGATAATTACAATAAGGATGCTAATAGAAACACGATTAGAAATGCTACTGGAAGGTTCTATTATTTATAATTGTATTGAATCCTGCTCCAACTATATGGCCAATTATTTCAGAAAAACTAGGCTGTTATAAATGTGGTAATTCTGAAAGAAGGTCAAATACATAGGTCGAACATTCTAAAAATGACAGATAGATAAATCTATATGTATATATATATACATGTATGTATATCTTTATTATAAACTCTGAGTGATACTGGCATGGAAATGAGGAGACAGAATATGGCTTGTGTCAGAAAGACTTACAAACTGAGGCTCCAGTAGCCTAGGTGAAATCGCCAACACAACAAGCCAGAGCTCAGCAGTGCTCTGGTAACTCTCTTTGTCTATCTGGGCCTGTCAGTAAAATAAGAATCTAAGTAAAATATGAATGAGTGAAGACAGAGTGTGTGAGAGCATGTGAGAGTTAGAGATAGAGAAGGCGAGAAGAGAAATAGATGAGTTGGAAAGAGACCAGAATTCAAAAACCTCCTACACTGTGTTCATTGATGACAGGTTCAAACCTGGCTTGTAGAGATTGTAAGGCAGCAGCTCTCATGCCCACAGACCCCAGACAGCCCCAGCCTTCACCATAGGCTCTACTACCAACCTGACAATAATGTGTGTGTGTGTGTGTGTGTGTGTGTGTCTGTTTGTGTGTGTCTGTGTGTGCTCAGAGATCACCTGTAGTAGTCTCAGAGCATGGGTGGCAAGGGAGCCAGCCTCTCCTGCAACTTATGTACAGAGATCCTATCTGGTCAGGGCAAGACAGCTAGCCCAGATTGTGGCTAAGCAAGAATGCATATGCAAAGGGACTCTCATGTCTCACTCTCCTGAGTTCCGAATCAATGCCATGCCTCACTATGATCCAAACACTGCCAATGGGGGAAGCTGGGGCACCCCTCAGAATTCAGGGGCTTGAGCCTGTCCAGTCACGTTTGGCTGCCTACTCAGCCTCCAGGCTCTCAGTCCACTGCTCAGGGCAGCAGATTACAAGCCCAGAAAGTACCCAGAAAGGGCTGTGTTTCCACATAGATGGGAAGTGTGTTGAACCAAACAATAGTGGATGAACCCGGCCCCTTACACCTACCCTTTGGGTCCGGCTAAGGCAATTGCTCCTGTGGCCTCACATCCCTGATCATGGTGTCCTGGTGTCCACACATCACACTCAGAGAGATTCCCAGAAGTAGGCTTGCATGAGTGTCCCATACAATGTCGCTCTGCTTGCAGGAAGCACAAACTCCCCGGGCCCTTGCTATGGACAGACAAAAAAAGATGGATGCCTCCATTGGCCAAATTAGGGGCTTCCAGTCAAGATCACAGCCCCGCCCCTCACCTGAGGGCCTGGCTGCTGCTAATCAAGGCAATTGGAAACACCTTTTACACTTGGGCCCTGAGGACATACTCAGGAATCCCTCCAGGAGCTAGCAGGCTGGAAGACCTCCTGACCCCTGGATAGCTGTGCTCCTAGTTGGGCGGCCCCTCTGGCCAGTGGTGAAAATATTCCCTAGATACAAGAAAGAACTTCAGGTTTCAAAGGGATTTGAAACACCATGAGGCACTTGGAAAAGACATTTCACAGCCATCAAAACACCCTCTTTCTGAACACTGGAAGCTTCCGTTTTGCATGGGAAATCTGGACACTGGTGTGGCCATCAGTACCACAGATCCTTTCCATTTGGCTGAATAGAGGGAAAGCACAGTGTGTGTGCCAGGGGGATCGAGTTTCACTTCCCTTGACCGGGGCTCTCATGGAATAAGGACAAGGATGCTGTGCAGGAAGGTGAGGAGGGCTGCATTGAGGCTGAGTGTCAGCCTCAGGGCCCTGGAGAATGGCAGTCAAGCACAGAGGGCCTGGACAGCTGCAGCTGGAGATGGACATATGCCTGGAACCTGCAGCAGCAACGCTGTCTCCGCAGTTCCACTCTGTACTACACCATGTGCAGGAGACTAAATAATCCAAAGGGCAAAGAAAGGAAAATTTCAACACCAGGAAGGCTGAGTTCACGATGCATGCACTGACTTCCAGTAAGGGCCCAGTGAAGAAGGCACGTAGAGACAGTCAGAGAGACAGAATGACAGAGACAGACAAGGACTGAAATTCTGGCCCTGTGTTGATCAGTGCCAGAGCACTGAAGACAAACCCTCCATGCCCATGCATACTTCTTACAAGTGGCATTGCTATTTTATGTTTGTGAGGAAAGGTAACACTTAGAACATCTAGGTCTTAGCCACTCTGAGAAGCAACCCTTGGCTGGCAGCCCACTCTCCCAAACTGCCCTCGCCTCTCCAAATTCGAAGTAGTCATAGTGATGCTCCAGCCAAGATGCAGGCTGGCGTATTGCATCTCCCTGGTCCAGCCTCAGCCTGTCCTGTGTGCAGGGAACTGCACTATGTCTATTTCTTCTTTGATTTACAGTTTTGGGATAAGACTCGGTGGACAAAAAGAGCAAGAGGGAAGTAGATGATTTGGCAGTGGTAGTTTGTGCTGAGAGAGATTTGTAGAGTGATATACGATATGGCTCTGTGAGATGTCTCTCATGACTGTGGCTCAGAAGGGCCAGGTGTATCCACATTGCTACCCTAATCCAGAGCTGTGCAGGTCTCTAGCTAAAAAATATTTTCAGACCTCTACATGTTACATACATATACATATATATATAGAGAGAGAGATAGAGAGAGAGAGAAAGAGAGAGAGAGAGACACTGATGTAGTCATTTTCTACAATGGATTCGATGTGACATTCACACAATTGATTGCTAAAACCTGGAGAGAAACTTTGCATCAGGAAAAGAATTGTCCAAAGGAATAAAATCTCCAAATCATTAGCTATATGCAGCTCCAACGGGACCGAGCGAAAAAGGCTCGAGAAGGAACTCATCCAGGAGACTCTCCACATGGACAGGCACCACAGGTTTCCTAGTCTGGCAACACAAACAGGGCAGCTGCTAGTTCCCAGTGCAAGCCTCAGGGCAAAAACCTCTCCCTCTTCAGTGTCTTTACATCTGAAAAGAAGAAAAGTGACCAAGGGCCAAGGAGAGCTGCCCTGGTGTCAATATTGAGCTGTAAATCAGAATGTGCCAAGTGTTTTGCACAAAATCACCTGTGCCACAGTGATTCTGTTGTTCTCTCTCTCTCTCCCTCCCTCAGACACACACACACACACACACACACACACACACAAATCCACAGAGGCACAGGCACAAACGGAGTTATACACATGCGCACTGGACAGCTTCTGCAAGGCAGGGCCCTGGGCTGAACCCTGCTTCGCATTTCCTGGAAGCACGCCCAGCCTTTTAAGGCCAGCTCTGAGCTCCCATTGGCGGGATTCCTTCAGAAGGCCCGCCCACAGGGTGCCAGCCAGGCTCTGATAGGCCAGAGGCCTAGACCACGCCCAGAACCCCACCAGCAATCTCATTGGCCAGTGTGCTTGGACACGCCCAGGAGGGTCCGGGCCCCTAGTCAGTGATTGGCCAGCGGCCTTGAGCACCGCCCACACGGCCCTGCAGCACGCTGATTGGGCAGCCTCCGGAAGGCCCGCCCACCAGCCACTTCCGCTCGACTCTGATTGGCCTGTTGTCCCAGGGACACGCCCCCAGCCAGCCTTCTCTTGGCTCCCATTGGCGGGCTGCTGTCTGAATGGCACCCTCTGATAGGCCAGTTCTTAAGGCACGCCCAGGCAGGTCACCGCCCTTGCCCCATGATTGGCCAGCCTCCTGGGCTCCGCCCACGAGGCCCGCCCCAGGCGCTCATTGGACAGCCTCCCTAGGGCCCGCCCCCCAGGCACTTCCGCTGGACCCTGATTGGCTGACCTCCAGGGGTACGCCCACCCAGAGCCAGCACCCAGGCTCTCATTGGTGGGCTGCTCTCTGAGGCCCGCCCACGCAACTCCTCCTCTGTTCTCATTGGCCAGCTCTTGCTTCACGCCCCTGAGGGTGACGTTCCTCCTCTCTGATTGGCCAGCTGTCTCTATGAATACCCACTGGGCCCTCCCCTCAGGCTCACTGGGCACGGGCTCTGAGGCCCGCCCCCGGGGACTTTCTGCCATCCTCTGAAGGCCCTGTTTCTGCAAACACGACCCCCACAGCTCCTGTCTGGGCCCGTCCTTAGGACCCTGCCTGCCTGCGCTAGGCTGGCCATGCTCTTGGGGCACACCCAGAAACACTGTCGCCACTCTCCTAGCCCAGTGCCTCAGGGCACTTGCCCCATGGAGCCTTAGTCCCGCCCTGGTGCTGCCCTCTTGTGGACACCCAGCAGAATGCAGCTGAGCACAGGGATTCACAAGCTCCCAGTAGAGTCATCCCAGGCAAAGAGAGAAACCCCTTCCACTTGCAAAGCCAAATGGGGGATCCCCCCACCCCACAGGAAAGAACAGATGTCTAGGGCACTCTACGTCAATTTCAACCCTGCTGTCCACGGGCCACAATTCCTAGAGTTCTCCTCATTCCACAGAATCACTACACTCAACTATGGTCTTTGCCGCCACCTTGTGGACATACAGCAGAATGCAGCTGAGCTCCCCATGCCACTCCTCTTTGAGTCTACCCAGAAAATTACACACAGCATGGGAATAGCAAAGGAAAGAGCCCATCTGAGGACCACCTGGGAGAATGCACAACAGAGTCCACAATCCAATGTGCCAATTCATACTTGAAAAACCACTTGTGCAGTGCAAACTTCCTTTGTCATAACACAACCCAGTTCCTAAGTCCCTGTGTCAGGAATAAAGAAACAACAGCGGTAATCTTAACTGAAACACACTTATGCACACATACACACACACACACACACACACACACACACACACACACACACCTTCCCACAGAGACGTACACACTTGTCCCGAAAATAACTTGGATTGGAGTTGCTGTTTTGCACCCTAGCAAAAGGTCAAAGTTTCATGGGTGGAAGGGAGAAGTGTTAAGTTTCTGGCATATGAAGGTGAGAAATGCCTAGAGCAGATCGATAGTTACATGGACAACGAAGGGAGCATGGGTTGGAGGAACAGCTGGTGGAGCTGCCAGGGAACTATGTGGAATCCCAGGACCCTGTTTTGAGCCCCTGGTCACACTTACCCAGCTAGGGAAAAGCTGGGCTAGTGACAAATCAGAGCTGCAGATGTCTCTCTGTCTCTCTTCCTGCTTGGGCCCTGCTCTCTCAATTTATGACTGTTTGCTTCTCCTCAATAAGAAAGTTACAAAGGATGTACAGAAATACAGGGGTAGTGGGAAAAATTACTCCCCGTGCCCACTATTATATGGAACTGTTGACTGTAAACCATTCATCCCCCAAGAAAGAACAGTATAAATATTTGTGAGGTTAAAAACATTGTAGGTTAAATAGTGAACATTCTCTAGAGCCATGCAATACTAATCCATTGTGCATTGGATGTCACTGTCAAAAACAGTGCAGTAGCAGTTGTAGTAGTGTGTAGTATCTGCAAAAGGAAATGTATTGTGTGTCAAAAGTTCCCTTCAATTATAAGAGAAAATCTATCAGGCAGAAGAAATGACCCCTCATGTGATATCGGACGAAATAAATAAATAAATAAATAAATAAATATGCAAATAAATGGGAATGATCTAAGAGGATTTGAAAAAAATAAAAAATAAAAACAAACACCACAGGAAGACCTGATGACAGCAGAAATATAGAAAACGTCTGCTGAGAAATAGAGGGCTGCTTCAAAAATTCCCTGACACACAGGGTCCAGGCAAATTACGAATTCCGAGAATGAAAAGAAACGCATACGATTTGAAGCTTACACTAGAAAATGGAGGCAAGTTCTGTGCTATGATAATTACAATAAGGATACTGATAGAAAGGCTATTGGAAATGCTCCTGGAAAGTTTATAATTTATAATTGTAGTGAATCCTGCTCCAACTATGTGACCAATTATTTATGAATGAGGAGGCTATTATAAATGTGGTAATTCTGCATTCAGATCAAATAAAAAGGTCAACAATTCTAAAAATGTCTGATATATATATATATATATATATGTATATGTACATATATGTATGTGTATCTTTATTATCAACTATGAGGGATACTGGCATGGCTATGAGGAGACAGAGTATGGCTTGTGCCAGAGAGACTTACAAAGCTGAGGCTCCAGAAACCTAGGTGAAATCGCCAACAAAACAATCCAGAGCTCAGCCGGGCCCTGGTGACTCGCTTTGTATATCTGGGCCTGTCAGTCAAATAATATATAAGTAAAATATTAATGAGTGCAGACAGAGTGAGTGAGAGCCTGTGAGAGTCAGAGACAGAGAAGGCAAGAAGAGAAATAGAAGAATTGGAAAGAGACCAGAAGTCCAAAAGCTCCCACTCTGTGTTCATACATGACAGGTTCAAACCTGGGTTGTCGAGATTGTAAGGCAGCAGTCTCCTGTCCACAGACCCCAGACAACCCCAGCCTTCACCATATGTGTGTAGTATTTACGACAGGATATGTATTGTGAGTGTAAACTTCCCTTCAATTATAAGAGAAAAATCTATCAAGCAGAAGAATGGACCCCTCATGTAATATAGAACCAAATAAATAAATAAATAAATAAATATGCAAATAAATGGGGGTTATCTAGGAGGATTTGAAACAAATGAAAAATAAAAACAAAAAGCACAAGAAGACCTGATGGCGGCAGAAACATAGAAACCATCTGCTGAGAATCAAGGGCTGCTTCAAAAGTTCCGAGACCCTTCAGAGTCCAGGGAAATTAAGATTTCGGGAGAATGAAAAGAAACTCATCTGTATTGAAGCTTACACTAGAGAAAGGAGGCAAGTTCTGTACTATGATAATTAAAATAAGGATGCTGATAGAAATGCTATTAGAAATGCTACTGGAAGGTTCTATTATTTATAATTGTATTGAATCCTGCTCCAACTATGTGGCCAATTAGTAGGGAAAAAGGAACCTGTTGTAAATGTGTGAATTCTGATTAAGATCAATTACATAGGTTGACAATTCTAAAAATGACAGAGATATATATGTATATTTATATATGTATATGGATGTATATCTTTATTATAAAGTCTGAGAGATACTGCCATGGATATGAGGAGACAGAATATGCCTTAAGTCAGAGAGACTTACCAATCAGAGGCTCCAGTAGCCTAGGTGAAATCACAAACAAAACCAGCCAGAGCTCAGCAGTGCTCTGGCTAATCTCTTTGTATATCTGGGCCTGTCAATAAAATAGCGATATAAGTAAAATATTCCTGAGTTCAGACAGAGTGAGAGAGAGCCTGTGAGAGTCAGAGACAGAGATGGCGAGAAGAGAAATAGAAGAGTTGGAAATAGACCAGAAGTCAAAAACCCCCTAGGCTGTGTTCATTCATGACCGGTTCAAACCTGGGTTGTAGAGATTGTCACGCAGCAGCTCTAATGCCCACAGACCCCAGACAACCCAAGCCTTCACCATATGTGTGTAGTAGTTGCCCCAGGAAATGTATTGTGCATCAAAAGTTCCCTTCAGTTATAAGAGAAAATCTCTCAAGCAGAAGAAATGATGCCACATGTGATACCTGACTAAATAAATAAATATGCAAATAAATGGGGATGATCTAGGAGGACTTGAAACAATAAAAATAAATAAAGACAAAAACCACAAGAAGACCTGATGACAGCAGAAACATAGAAACCATCTGCTGAGAAACAGAGGGCTGCTTCAAAAATTCCCTAACACTTCAGGGTCCAGGGACATTAAGATTTCCGGAGAAAGAAAACAAACACATACGTATTGAAGCTTACACTAGAAAAAGGAGGGAAGATCTGGGCCATGATAATTACAATAAGGATGCTAATAGAAACACGATTAGAAATGCTACTGGAAGGTTCTATTATTTATAATTGTATTGAATCCTGCTCCAACTATATGGCCAATTATTTCAGAAAAACTAGGCTGTTATAAATGTGGTAATTCTGAAAGAAGGTCAAATACATAGGTCGAACATTCTAAAAATGACAGATATATAAATCTATATGTATATATATACATGTATGTATATCTTTATTATAAACTCTGAGTGATACTGGCATGGAAATGAGGAGACAGAATATGGCTTGTGTCAGAAAGACTTACAAACTGAGGCTCCAGTAGCCTAGGTGAAATCGCCAACACAACAAGCCAGAGCTCAGCAGTGCTCTGGTAACTCTCTTTGTCTATCTGGGCCTGTCAGTAAAATAAGAATCTAAGTAAAATATTAATGAGTGAAGACAGAGTGTGTGAGAGCATGTGAGAGTTAGAGATAGAGAAGGCGAGAAGAGAAATAGATGAGTTGGAAAGAGACCAGAATTCAAAAACCTCCTACACTGTGTTCATTGATGACAGGTTCAATCCTGGCTTGTAGAGATTGTAAGGCAGCAGCTCTCATGCCCACAGACCCCAGACAGCCCCAGCCTTCACCATAGGCTCTACTACCAACCTGACAGTAATGTGTGTGTGTGTGTGTGTGTGTCTGTCTGTTTGTGTGTGTCTGTGTGTGCTCAGAGATCACCTGTAGTAGTCTCAGAGCATGGGTGGCAAGGGAGCCAGCCTCTCCTGCAACTTATGTACAGAGAACCTATCTGGTCAGGGCAAGCCAGCTAGCCCAGATTGTGGCTAAGCAAGAATGCATATGCAAAGGGACTCTCATGTCTCACTCTCCTGAGTTCCGAATCAATGCCATGCCTCACTATGATCCAAACACTGCCAATGGGGGAAGCTGGGGCACCCCTCAGAATTCAGGGGCTTGAGCCTGTCCAGTCACGTTTGGCTGCCTACTCAGCCTCCAGGCTCTCAGTCCACTGCTCAGGGCAGCAGATTACAAGCCCAGAAAGTACCCAGAAAGGGCTGTGTTTCCACATAGATGGGAAGTGTGTTGAACCAAACAATAGTGGATGAACCCGGCCCCTTACACCTACCCTTTGGGTCCGGCTAAGGCAATTGCTCCTGTGGCCTCACATCCCTGATCATGGTGTCCTGGTGTCCACACATCACACTCAGAGAGATTCCCAGAAGTAGGCTTGCATGAGTGTCCCATACAATGTCGCTCTGCTTGCAGGAAGCACAAACTCCCTGGGCCCTTGCTATGGACAGACAAAGAAAGATGGATGCCTCCATTGGCCAAATTAGGGGCTTCCAGTCAAGATCACAGCCCCGCACCTGACTGTAGAGACAGTCAGAGAGACAGAATGACAGAGACAGACAAGGACTGAAATTCTGGCCCTGTGTTGATCAGTGCCAGAGCCTGAAGACAAACCCTCC
Organism: Erinaceus europaeus; assembly: GCF_950295315.1. Lineage (NCBI taxonomy): Eukaryota > Metazoa > Chordata > Mammalia > Eulipotyphla > Erinaceidae > Erinaceus > Erinaceus europaeus. The sequence goes on from NC_080176.1 coordinate 51,755, forward strand.
ATGCCCATGCATACTTCTTACAAGTGGCATTGCTATTTTATGTTTGTGAGGAAAGGTAACACTTAGAACATCTAGGTCTTAGCCACTCTGAGAAGCAACCCTTGGCCGGCAGCCCACTCTCCAAAATTGCCCTCGCCTCTCCAAATTCGAAGTAGTCATAGTGATGCTCCAGCCAAGATGCAGGCTGGCGTATTGCATCTCCCTGGTCCAGCCTCAGCCTGTCCTGTGTGCAGGGAACTGCACTATGTCTATTTCTTCTTTGATTTACAGTTTTGGGATAAGACTCGGTGGAGAAAAAGAGCAAGAGGGAAGTAGATGATTTGGCAGTGGTAGTTTTTGCTGCGAGAGATTTGTAGAGTGATATATGATATGGCTCTGTGAGATGTCTCTCATGACTGTGGCTCAGAAGGGCCAGGTGTATCCACATTGCTACCCTAATCCAGAGCTGTGCAGGTCTCTAGCTAAAAAATATTTTCAGACCTCTACATGTTACATACATATATATACATAGAGAGAGAGATAGAGAGAGAGAGAAAGAGAGAGAGAGACACTGATGTAGTCATTTTCTACAAAGGATTCGATGTGACATTCACACAATTGATTGCTAAAACCTGCAGAGAAACTTTGCATCAGGAAAAGAATTGTCCAAAGGAATAAAATCTCCAAATCATTAGCTATATGCAGCTCCAACGGGACCGAGCGAAAAAGGCTCGAGAAGGAACTCATCCAGGAGACTCTCCACATGGACAGGCACCACAGGTTTCCTAGTCTGGCAACACAAACAGGGCAGCTGCTAGTTCCCAGTGCAAGCCTCAGGGCAAAAACCTCTCCCTCTTCAGTGTCTTTACATCTGAAAAGAAGAAAAGTGACCAAGGGCCAAGGAGAGCTGCCCTGGTGTCAATATTGAGCTGTAAATCAGAATGTGCCAAGTGTTTTGCACAAAATCACCTGTGCCACAGTGATTCTGTTGTTCTCTCTCTCTCTCCCTCCCTCAGACACACACACACACACACACAAATCCACAGAGGCACAGGCACAAACGGAGTTATACACATGCGCACTGGACAGCTTCTGCAAGGCAGGGCCCTGGGCTGAACCCTGCTTCGCATTTCCTGGAAGCACGCCCAGCCTTTTAAGGCCAGCTCTGACCTCCCATTGGCGGGACTCCTTCAGAAGGCCCGCCCACAGGGCGCCAGCCAGACTCTGATAGGCCAGAGGCCTAGACCAAGCCCAGAACCCCACCAGCAATCTCATTGGCTAGTGTGCTTGGACACGCCCAGGAGGGTGCGGGCCCCTAGTCAGTGATTGGCCAGCGGCCTTGAGCACCGCCCACACGGCCCTGCAGCACGCTGATTGGGCAGCCTCCGGAAGGCCCGCCCACCAGCCACTTCCACTCGACTCTGATAGGCCTGGTGTCCCAGGGACACGCCCCCAGCCAGCCTTCTCTTGGCTCCCATTGCCGGGCTGCTGTCTGATTGGCGCCCTCTGATAGGCCAGTTCCTAAGGCACGCCCAGGAAGGTCACCGCCCTTGCCCCATGATTGGCCAGCCTCCTGGGCTCCCCCCACGAGGCCCGCCCCAGGCGCTCATTGGACAGCCTCCCGAGGGCCCGCCCCCCAGGCATTTCCGCTGGACCCTGATTGGATGACCTCCAGGGTTACGCCCACCCAGAGCCACCACCCAGGCTCTCATTGGTGGGCTGCTCTCTGAAGCCCGCCCACGCAACTCCTCCTCTGTTCTCATTGGCCAGCTCTTGCTTCACGTCCCTGAGGGTGACGTTCCTCCTCTCTGATTGGCCAGCTGTCTCTATGAATACCCACTGGGCCATCCCCTCAGGCTCATTGGGCACGGGCTCTGAGGCCAGCCCCCGGGGACTTTCTGCCATCCTCTGAAGGCCCTGTTTCTGCAAACACGACCCCCACAGCTCCTGTCTGGGCCCGTCCTTGGGACACTGCCTGCCTGCGCTAGGCTGGCCATTCTCTTGGGGCACAGCCTGAAACACTGTCGCCACTCTCCTAGCCCAGTGCCTCAGGGCACTTGCCCCATGGAGCCTTAGTCCCGCCCTGGTGCTGCCCTCTTGTGGACACCCAGCAGAATGCAGCTGAGCACAGGGATTCACAAGCTCCCAGTAGAGTCATCCCAGGCAAAGAGAGAAACCCCTTCCACTTGCAAAGCCAAATGGGGGATCCCCCCACCCCACAGGAAAGAACAGATGTCTAGGGCACTCTACGTCAATTTCAACCCTGCTGTCCACGGGCCACAATTCCTAGAGTTCTCCTCATTCCACAGAATCACTACACTCAACTATGGTCTTTGCCGCCACCTTGTGGACATACAGCAGAATGCAGCTGAGCTCCCCATGCCACTCCTCTTTGAGTCTACCCAGAAAATTACACACAGCATGGGAATAGCAAAGGAAAGAACCCATCTGAGGACCACCTGGGAGAATGCACAACAGAGTCCACAATCCAATGTGCCAATTCATACTTGAAAAACCACTTGTGCAGTGCAAACTTCCTTTGTCATAACACAACCCAGTTCCTAAGTCCCTGTGTCAGGAATAAAGAAACAACAGCGGTAATCTTAACTGAAACACACTTATGCACACTTACACACACACACACACACACACACACACACACACCTTCCCACAGAGACGTACACACTTGTCCCGAAAATAACTTGGATTGGAGTTGCTGTTTTGCACCCTAGCAAAAGGTCAAATTTTCATGGGTGGAAGGGAGAAGTGTTAAGTTTCTGGCATATGAAGGTGAGAAATGCCTAGAGCAGATCGATAGTTACATGGACAACGAAGGGAGCATGGGTTGGAGGAACAGCTGGTGGAGCTGCCAGGGAACTATGTGGAATCCCAAGACCCTGTTTTGAGCCCCTGGTCACACTTACCCAGCTAGGGAAAAGCTGGGCTAGTGACAAATCAGAGCTGCAAATGTCTCTCTGTCTCTCTTCCTGCTTGGGCCCTGCTCTCTCAATTTATGACTGTTTGCTTCTCCTCAATAAGAAAGTTACAAAGGATGTACAGAAATACAGGGGTAGTGGGAAAAATTACCCCCCCGTGCCCACTATTACATGGAACTGTTGACTGTAAACCATTCATCCCCCAAGAAAGAACAGAATAAATATTTGTGAGGTTAAAAACATTGTAGGTTAAATAGTGAACATTCTCTAGAGCCATGCAATACTAATCCATTGTGCATTGGATGTCACTGTCAAAAACAGTGCAGTAGCAGTTGTAGTAGTGTGTAGTATCTGAAAAAGGAAATGTATTGTGTGTCAAAAGTTCCCTTCAATTATAAGAGAAAATCTATCAGGCAGAAGAAATGACCCCTCATGTGATATCGGACGAAATAAATAAATAAATAAATATGCAAATAAATGGGAATGATCTAAGAGGATTTGAAAAAAATAAAAAAATAAAAACAAACACCACAGGAAGACCTGATGACAGCAGAAATATAGAAAACGTCTGCTGAGAAATAGAGGGCTGCTTCAAAAATTCCCTGACACACAGGGTCCAGGCAAATTACGAATTCCGAGAATGAAAAGAAACGCATACGATTTGAAGCTTACACTAGAAAATGGAGGCAAGTTCTGTGCTATGATAATTACAATAAGGATACTGATAGAAAGGCTATTGGAAATGCTCCTGGAAAGTTTATAATTTATAATTGTAGTGAATCCTGCTCCAACTATGTGACCAATTATTTATGAATAAGGAGGCTATTATAAATGCGGTAATTCTGCATTCAGATCAAATAAAAAGGTCAACAATTCTAAAAATGTCTGATATATATATATATATATGTATGTATATGTACATATATGTATGTGTATCTTTATTATCAACTATGAGGGATACTGGCATGGCTATGAGGAGACAGAGTATGGCTTGTGCCAGAGAGACTTACAAAGCTGAGGCTCCAGAAACCTAGGTGAAATCGCCAACAAAACAATCCAGAGCTCAGCTGGGCCCTGGTGACTCGCTTTGTATATCTGGGCCTGTCAGTCAAATAATATAAAAGTAAAATATTAATGAGTGCAGACAGAGTGAGTGAGAGCCTGTGAGAGTCAGAGACAGAGAAGGCAAGAAGAGAAATAGAAGAGTTGGAAAGAGACCAGAAGTCCAAAAGCTCCCACTCTGTGTTCATACATGACAGGTTCAAACCTGGGTTGTCGAGATTGTAAGGCAGCAGTCTCCTGTCCACAGACCCCAGACAACCCCAGCCTTCACCATATGTGTGTAGTATTTACGACAGGATATGTATTGTGAGTGTAAACTTCCCTTCAATTATAAGTGAAAAATCTATCAAGCAGAAGAATGGACCCCTCATGTAATATAGAACCAAATAAATAAATAAATAAATAAATAAATAAATATGCAAGTAAATGGGGGTTATCTAGGAGGATTTGAAACAAATGAAAAATAAAAACAAAAAGCACAAGAAGACCTGATGACAGCAGAAACATAGAAACCATCTGCTGAGAATCAAGGGCTGCTTCAAATGTTCCGAGACCCTTCAGAGTCCAGGGAAATTAAGATTTCGGGAGAATGAAAAGAAACTCATATGTATTGAAGCTTACACTAAAGAAAGGAGGCAAGTTCTGTACTATGATAATTAAAATAAGGATGCTGATAGAAATGCTATTAGAAATGCTACTGGAAGGTTCTATTATTTATAATTGTATTGAATCCTGCTCCAACTATGTGGCCAATTAGTAGGGAAAAAGGAACCTGTTGTAAATGTGTGAATTCTGATTAAGATCAATTACATAGGTTGACAATTCTAAAAATGACAGAGATATATATGTATATTTATATATGTATATGGATGTATATCTTTATTATAAAGTCTGAGAGATACTGCCATGGATATGAGGAGACAGAATATGGCTTAAGTCAGAGAGACTTACCAATCAGAGGCTCCAGTAGCCTAGGTGAAATCACAAACAAAACCAGCCAGAGCTCAGCAGTGCTCTGGCCACTCTCTTTGTATATCTGGGCCTGTCAATAAAATAAGGATATAAGTAAAATATTCCTGAGTTCAGACAGAGTGAGAGAGAGCCTGTGAGAGTCAGAGACAGAGATGGCGAGAAGAGAAATAGAAGAGTTGGAAATAGACCAGAAGTCAAAAACCCCCTAGGCTGTGTTCATTCATGACAGGTTCAAACCTGGGTTGTAGAGATTGTCACGCAGCAGCTCTAATGCCCACATACCCCAGACAACCCAAGCCTTCTCCGTATGTGTGTAGTATTTGCCCCAGGAAATGTATTGTGCATCAAAAGTTCCCTTCAGTTATAAGAGAAAATCTCTCAAGCAGAAGAAATGATGCCACATGTGATACCTGACTAAATAAATAAATATGCAAATAAATGGGGATGATCTAGGAGGACTTGAAACAATAAAAATAAATAAAGACAAAAACCACAAGAAGACCTGATGACAGCAGAAACATAGAAACCATCTGCTGAGAAACAGAGGGCTGCTTCAAAAATTCCCTAACACTTCAGGGTCCAGGGACATTAAGATTTCCGGAGAAAGAAAACAAACACATACGTATTGAAGCTTACACTAGAAAAAGGAGGGAAGATCTGGGCCATGATAATTACAATAAGGATGCTAATAGAAACACGATTAGAAATGCTACTGGAAGGTTCTATTATTTATAATTGTATTGAATCCTGCTCCAACTATATGGCCAATTATTTCAGAAAAACTAGGCTGTTATAAATGTGGTAATTCTGAAAGAAGGTCAAATACATAGGTCGAACATTCTAAAAATGACAGATATATAAATCTATATGTACATATATACATGTATGTATATCTTTATGATAAACTCTGAGTGATACTGGCATGGAAATGAGGAGACAGAATATGGCTTGTGTCAGAAAGACTTACAAACTGAGGCTCCAGTAGCCTAGGTGAAATCGCCAACACAACAAGCCAGAGCTCAGCAGTGCTCTGGTAACTCTCTTTGTCTATCTGGGCCTGTCAGTAAAATAAGAATCTAAGTAAAATATGAATGAGTGAAGACAGAGTGTGTGAGAGCATGTGAGAGTTAGATAGAGAAGGCGAGAAGAGAAATAGATGAGTTGGAAAGAGACCAGAATTCAAAAACCTCCTACACTGTGTTCATTGATGACAGGTTCAAACCTGGCTTGTAGAGATTGTAAGGCAGCAGCTCTCATGCCCACAGACCCCAGACAGCCCCAGCCATCACCATAGGCTCTACTACCAACCTGAAAGTAATGTGTGTGTGTGTGTGTCTGTCTGTTTGTGTGTGTCTGTGTGTGCTCAGAGATCACCTGTAGTAGTCTCAGAGCATGGGTGGCAAGGGAGCCAGCCTCTCCTGCAACTTATGTACAGAGAACCTATCTGGTCAGGGCAAGCCAGCTAGCCCAGATTGTGGCTAAGCAAGAATGCATATGCAAAGGGACTCTCATGTCTCACTCTCCTGAGTTCCGAATCAATGCCATGCCTCACTATGATCCAAACACTGCCAATGGGGGAAGCTGGGGCACCCCTCAGAATTCAGGGGCTTGAGCCTGTCCAGTCACGTTTGGCTGCCTACTCAGCCTCCAGGCTCTCAGTCCACTGCTCAGGGCATCAGATTACAAGCCCAGAAAGTACCCAGAAAGGGCTGTGTTTCCACATAGATGGGAAGTGTGTTGAACCAAACAATAGTGGATGAACCCGGCCCCTTACACCTACCCTTTGGTTCCGGCTAAGGCAATTGCTCCTGTGGCCTCACATCCCTGATCATGGTGTCCTGGTGTCCACACATCACACTCAGAGAGATTCCCAGAAGTAGGCTTGCATGAGTGTCCCATACAATGTCGCTCTGCTTGCAGGAAGCACAAACTCCCCGGGCCCTTGCTATGGACAGACAAAAAAAGATGGATGCCTCCATTGGCCAAATTAGGGGCTTCCAGTCAAGATCACAGCCCCGCCCCTCACCTGAGGGCCTGGCTGCTGCTAATCAAGGCAATTGGAAACACCTTTTACACTTGGGCCCTGAGGACATACTCAGGAATCCCTCCAGGAGCTAGCAGGCTGGAAGACCTCCTGACCCCTGGATAGCTGTGCTCCTAGTTGGGCGGCCCTTCTGGCCAGTGGTGAAAATATTCCCTAGATACAAGAAAGAACTTCAGGTTTCAAAGGGATTTGAAACACCATGAGGCACTTGGAAAAGACATTTCACAGCCATCAAAACACCCTCTTTCTGAACACTGGAAGCTTCCGTTTTGCATGGGAAATCTGGACACTGGTGTGGCCATCAGTACCACAGATCCTTTCCATTTGGCTTAATAGAGGGAAAGCACAGTGTGTGTGCCAGGGGGATCGAGTTTCACTTCCCTTGACCGGGGCTCTCATGGAATAAGGACAAGGATGCTGTGCAGGAAGGTGAGGAGGGCTGCATTGAGGCTGAGTGTCAGCCTCAGGGCCCTGGAGAATGGCAGTCAAGCACAGAGGGCCTGGACAGCTGCAGCTGGAGATGGACATATGCCTGGAACCTGCAGCAGTAACGCTGTCTCCGCAGTTCCCCTCTGTACTACACCATGTGCAGGAGACTAAATAATCCAAAGGGCAAAGAAAGGAAAATTTCAACACCAGGAAGGCTGAGTTCACGATGCATGCACTGACTTCCAGTAAGGGCCCAGTGAAGAAGGCACGTAGAGACAGTCAGAGAGACAGAATGACAGAGACAGACAAGGACTGAAATTCTGGCCCTGTGTTGATCAGTGCCAGAGCACTGAAGACAAACCCTCCATGCCCATGCATACTTCTTACAAGTGGCATTGCTATTTTATGTTTGTGAGGAAAGGTAGCACTTAGAACATCTAGGTCTTAGCCACTCTGAGAAGTAACACTTGGCCGGCAGCCCACTCTCCAAAACTGCCCTCGCCTCTCCGATTTCGAAGTAGTCATAGTGATGCTCCAGCCAAGATGCAGGCTGGCGTATTGCATCTCCCTGGTCCAGCCTCAGCCTGTCCTGTGTGCAGGGAACTGCACTATGTCTATTTCTTCTTTGATTTACATTTTTGGGATAGGACTCGGTGGACAAAAAGAGCAAGAGGGAAGTAGATGATTTGGCAGTGGTAGTTTGTGCTGAGAGAGATTTGTAGAGTGATATACGATATGGCTCTGTGAGATGTCTCTCATGACTGTGGCTCAGAAGGGCCAGGTGTATCCACATTGCTACCCTAATCCAGAGCTGTGCAGGTCTCTAGCTAAAAAATATATTCAGACCTCTACATGTTACATACATATATATATAGAGAGAGAGATAGAGAGAGAGAGAGAGAAAGAGAGAGAGAGACACTGATGTAGTCATTTTCTACAATGGATTCGATGTGACATTCACACAATTGATTGCTAAAACCTGGAGAGAAACTTTGCATCAGGAAAAGAATTGTCCAAAGGAATAAAATCTCCAAATCATTAGCTATATGCAGCTCCAACGGGACCGAGCGAAAAAGGCTCGAGAAGGAACTCATCCAGGAGACTCTCCACATGGACAGGCACCACAGGTTTCCTAGTCTGGCAACACAAACAGGGCAGCTGCTAGTTCCCAGTGCAAGCCTCAGGGCAAAAACCTCTCCCTCTTCAGTGTCTTTACATCTGAAAAGAAGAAAAGTGACCAAGGGCCAAGGAGAGCTGCCCTGGTGTCAATATTGAGCTGTAAATCAGAATGTGCCAAGTGTTTTGCACAAAATCACCTGTGCCACAGTGATTCTGTTGTTCTCTCTCTCTCTCCCTCCCTCAGACACACACACACACACACACACACAAATCCACAGAGGCACAGGCACAAACGGAGTTATACACATGCGCACTGGACAGCTTCTGCAAGGCAGGGCCCTGGGCTGAACCCTGCTTCGCATTTCCTGGAAGCACGCCCAACCTTTTAAGGCCAGCTCTGAGCTCCCATTGGCGGGATTCCTTCAGAAGGCCCGCCCACAGGGCGCCAGCCAGGCTCTGATAGGCCAGAGGCCTAGGCCAGGCCCAGAACCGCACCAGCAATCTCATTGGCCAGTGTGCTTGGACACGCCCAGGAGGGTCCGGGCCTCTAGTCAGTGATTGGCCAGCGGCCTTGAGCACCGCCCACACGGCCCTGCAGCACGCTGATTGGGCAGCCTCCGGAAGGCCCGCCCACCAGCCACTTCCGCTCGACTCTGATTGGCCTGGTGTCCCAGGGACACGCCCCCAGCCAGCCTTCTCTTGGCTCCCATTGGCGGGCTGCTGTCTGAGGGGCGCCCTCTGATAGGCCAGTTCCTAAGGCACGCCCAGGAAGGTCACCGCCCTTGCCCCATGATTGGCCAGCCTCCTGGGCTCCGCCCACGAGGCCCGCCCCAGGCGCTCATTGGACAGCCTCCCGAGGGCCCGCCCCCCCAGGCAATTCCGCTGGACCCTGATTGGCTGACCTCCAGGGGTACGCCCACCCAGAGCCAGCAACCAGGCTCTCATTGGTGGGCTGCTCTCTGAGGCCCGCCCACGCAACTCCTCCTCTGTTCTCATTGGCCAGCTCTTGCTTCACGCCCCTGAGAGTGACGTTCCTCCTCTCTGATTGGCCAGCTGTCTCTATGAATACCCACTGGGCCCTCCCCTCAGGCTCATTGGGCACGGGCTCTGAGGCCCGCCCCCGGGGACTTTCTGCCATCCTCTGAAGGCCCTGTTTCTGCAAGCACGACCCCCACAGCTCCTGTCTGGGCCCATCCTTAGGACACTGCCTGCCTGCGCTAGGCTGGCCATGCTCTTGGGGCACACCCAGAAACACTGTCGCCACTCTCCTAGCCCACTGCCTCAGGGCACTTGCCCCATGGAGCATTAGTCCCGCCCTGGTGCTGCCCTCTTGTGGACACCCAGCAGAATGCAGCTGAGCCCAGGGATTCACAAGCTCCCAGTAGAGTCATCCCAGACAAAGAGAGAAACCCCTTCCACTTGCAAAGCCAAATGGGGGATCCCCCCACCCCACAGGAAAGAACAGATGTCTAGCGCACTCTACGTCAATTTCAACCCTGCTGTCCACGGGCCACAATTCCTAGAGTTCTCCTCATTCCACAGAATCACTACACTCAACTATGGTCTTTGCTGCCACCTTGTGGACATACAGCAGAATGCAGCTGAGCTCCCCATGCCACTCCTCTTTGAGTCTACCCAGAAAATTACACACAGCATTGGAATAGCAAAGGAAAGAACCCATCTGAGGACCACCTGGGAGAATGCACAACAGAGTCCACAATCCAATGTGCCAATTCATACTTGAAAAACCACTTATGCAATGGAAACTTCCTTTGTCATAACACAACCCAGTTCCTAAGTCGCTGTGTCAGGAATAAAGAAACAACAGCGGTAATCATAACTGAAACACACTTATGCACACTTACACACACACACACACACACACACACACACCTTCCCACAGAGACGTACACATTGTCCCGAAAATAACTTGGATTGGAGTTGCTGTTTTGCACCCTAGCAAAAGGTCAAAGTTTCATGGGTGGAAGGGAGAAGTGTTAAGTTTCTGGCATATGAAGGTGAGAAATGCCTAGAGCAGATCGATAGTTACATGGACAACGAAGGGAGCATGGTTGGAGGGACAGCTGGTGGATGACAGCAGAAATATAGAAAACGTCTGCTGAGAAACAGAGGGCTGCTTCAAAAATTCCCTGACACACAGGGTCCAGGCAAATTACGAATTCCGAGAATGAAAAGAAACGCATACGATTTGAAGCTTACACTAGAAAATGGAGGCAAGTTCTGTGCTATGATAATTACAATAAGGATACTGATAGAAAGGCTATTGGAAATGCTCCTGGAAAGTTTATAATTTATAATTGTAGTGAATCCTGCTCCAACTATGTGACCAATTATTTATGAATAAGGAGGCTATTATAAATGCGGTAATTCTGCATTCAGATCAAATAAAAAGGTCAACAATTCTAAAAATGTCTGATATATATATATGTATATGTACATATATGTATGTGTATCTTTATTATCAACTATGAGGGATACTGGAATGGCTATGAGGAGACAGAGTATGGCCTGTGCCAGAGAAACTTACAAAGCTGAGGCTCCAGAAACCTAGGTGAAATCACCAACAAAACAATCCAGAGCTCAGCCGGGCCCTGGTGACTCGCTTTGTATATCTGGGCCTGTCAGTCAAATAATATATAAGTAAAATATTAATGAGTGCAGACAGAGTGAGTGAGAGCCTGTGAGAGTCAGAGACAGAGAAGGCAAGAAGAGAAATAGAAGAGTTGGAAAGAGACCAGAAGTCCAAAAGCTCCCACTCTGTGTTCATACATGACAGGTTCACACCTGGGTTGTAGAGATTGTAAGGCAGCAGTCTCCTGTCCACAGACCCCAGACAACCCCAGCCTTCACCATATGTGTGTAGTATTTACAACAGGATATGTATTGTGAGTGTAAACTTCCCTTCAATTATAAGAGAAAAATCTATCAAGCAGAAGAATGGACCCCTCATGTAATATAGAACCAAATAAATAAATCAATAAATAAATATGCAAATAAATGGGGGTTATCTAGGAGGATTTGAAACAAATGAAAAATAAAAACAAAAAGCACAAGAAGACCTGATGGCAGCAGAAACATAGAAACCATCTGCTGAGAATCAAGGGCTGCTTCAAAAGTTCCGAGACCCTTCAGAGTCCAGGGAAATTAAGATTTCGGGAGAATGAAAAGAAACTCATATGTATTGAAGCTTACACTAGAGAAAGGAGTCAAGTTCTGTACTATGATTCTTAAAATAAGGATGCTGATAGAAATGCTATTAGAAATGCTACTGGAAGGTTCTATTATTTATAATTGTATTGAATCCTGCTCCAACTATGTGGCCAATTAGTAGGGGAAAAGGAACCTGTTGTAAATGTGTGAATTCTGATTAAGATCAATTACATAGGTTGACAATTCTAAAAATGACAGAGATATATATCTATATTTATATATGTATATGGATGTATATCTTTATTATAAAGTCTGAGAGATACTGCCATGGATATGAGGAGACAGAATATGGCTTAAGTCAGAGAGACTTACCAATCAGAGGCTCCAGTAGCCTAGGTGAAATCACAAACAAAACCAGCCAGAGCTCAGCAGTGCTCTGGCCACTCTCTTTGTATATCTGGGCCTGTCAATAAAATAAGGATATAAGTAAAATATTCCTGAGTTCAGACAGAGTGAGAGAGAGCCTGTGAGAGTCAGAGACAGAGATGGCGAGAAGAGAAATAGAAGAGTTGGAAATAGACCAGAAGTCAAAAACCCCCTAGGCTGTGTTCATTCATGACCGGTTCAAACCTGGGTTGTAGAGATTGTCACGCAGCAGCTCTAATGCCCACAGACCCCAGACAACCCAAGCCTTCACCATATGTGTGTAGTATTTGCCCCAGGAAATGTATTGTGCATCAAAAGTTCCCTTCAGTTATAAGAGAAAATCTCTCAAGCAGAAGAAATGATGCCACATGTGATACCTGACTAAATAAATAAATATGCAAATAAATGGGGATGATCTAGGAGGACTTGAAACAATAAAAATAAATAAAGACAAAAACCACAAGAAGACCTGATGACAGCAGAAACATAGATACCATCTGCTGAGAAACAGAGGGCTGCTTCAAAAATTCCCTAACACTTCAGGGTCCAGGGACATTAAGATTTCCGGAGAAAGAAAACAAACACATACGTATTGAAGCTTACACTAGAAAAAGGAGGGAAGATCTGGGCCATGATAATTACAATAAGGATGCTAATAGAAACACGATTAGAAATGCTACTGGAAGGTTCTATTATTTATAATTGTATTGAATCCTGCTCCAACTATATGGCCAATTATTTCAGAAAAACTAGGCTGTTATAAATGTGGTAATTCTGAAAGAAGGTCAAATACATAGGTCGAACATTCTAAAAATGACAGATATATAAATCTATATGTATATATATACATGTATGTATATCTTTATTATAAACTCTGAGTGATACTGGCATGGAAATGAGGAGACATAATATGGCTTGTGTCAGAAAGACTTACAAACTGAGGCTCCAGTAGCCTAGGTGAAATCGCCAACACAACAAGCCAGAGCTCAGCAGTGCTCTGGTAACTCTCTTTGTCTATCTGGGCCTGTCATTAAAATAAGAATCTAAGTAAAATATTAATGAGTGAAGACAGAGTGTGTGAAAGCATGTGAGAGTTAGAGATAGAGAAGGCGAGAAGAGAAATAGATGAGTTGGAAAGAGACCAGAATTCAAAAACCTCCTACACTGTGTTCATAGATGACAGGTTCAAACCTGGCTTGTAGAGATTGTAAGGCAGCAGCTCTCATGCCCACAGACCCCAGACAGCCCCAGCCTTCACCATATGCTCTACTACCAACCTGACAGTAATGTGTGTGTGTGTGTGTGTGTGTGTCTGTCTGTTTGTGTGTGTCTGTGTGTGCTCAGAGATCACCTGTAGTAGTCTCAGAGCATGGGTGGCAAGGGAGCCAGCCTCTCCTGCAACTTATGTACAGAGAACCTATCTGGTCAGGGCAAGCCACCTAGCCCAGATTGTGGCTAAGCAAGAATGCATATGCAAAGGGACTCTCATGTCTCACTCTCCTGAGTTCCGAATCAATGCCATGCCTCACTATGATCCAAACACTGCCAATGGGGGAAGTTGGGGCACCCCTCAGAATTCAGGGGCTTGAGCCTGTCCAGTCACGTTTGGCTGCCTACTCAGCCTCCAGGCTCTCAGTCCACTGCTCAGGGCAGCAGATTACAAGCCCAGAAAGTAGCCAGAAAGGGCTGTGTTTCCACATAGATGGGAACTGTGTTGAACCAAACAATAGTGGATGAACCCGGCCCCTTACACCTACCCTTTGGGTCCGGCTAAGGCAATTGCTCCTGTGGCCTCACATCCCTGATCATGGTGTCCTGGTGTCCACACATCACACTCAGAGAGATTCCCAAAAGTAGGCTTGCATGAGTGTCCCATACAATGTCGCTCTGCTTGCAGGAAGCACAAACTCCCCGGGCCCTTGCTATGGACAGACAAAAAAAGATGGATGCCTCCATTGGCCAAATTAGGGGCTTCCAGTCAAGATCACAGCCCCGCCCCTCACCTGAGGGCCTGGCTGCTGCTAATCAAGGCAATTGGAAACACCTTTTACACTTGGGCCCTGAGGACATACTCAGGAATCCCTCCAGGAGCTAGCAGGCTGGAAGACCTCCTGACCCCTGGATAGCTGTGCTCCTAGTTGGGCGGCCCTTCTGGCCAGTGGTGAAAATATTCCCTAGATACAAGAAAGAACTTCAGGTTTCAAAGGGATTTGAAACACCATGAGGCACTTGGAAAAGACATTTCACAGCCATCAAAACACCCTCTTTCTGAACACTAGAAGCTTCCGTTTTGCATGGAAAATCTGGACACTGGCGTGGCCATCAGTACCACAGATCCTTTCCATTTGGCTTAATAGAGGGAAAGCACAGTGTGTGTGCCAGGGGGATCGAGTTTCACTTCCCTTGACCAGGGCTCTCTTGGAATAAGGACAAGGACGCTGTGCAGGAAGGTGAGGAGGGCTGCATTGAGGCTGAGTGTCAGCCTCAGGGCCCTGGAGAATGGCAGTCAAGCACAGAGGGCCTGGACATCTGCAGCTGGAGATGGACTTATGCCTGGAACCTGCAGCAGCAACGCTGTCTCCGCAGTTCCCCTCTGTACTACACCATGTTCAGGAGACTAAATAATCCAAAGGGCAAAGAAAGGAAAATTTCAACACCAGGAAGGCTGAGTTCACGATGCATGCACTGACTTCCAGTAAGGGCCCAGTGAAGAAGGCACGTAGAGACAGTCAGAGAGACAGAATGACAGAGACAGACAAGGACTGAAATTCTGGCCCTGTGTTGATCAGTGCCAGAAGACAAACCCTCCATGCCCATGCATACTTCTTACAAGTGGCATTGCTATTTTATGTTTGTGAGGAAAGGTAACACTTAGAACATCTAGGTCTTAGCCACTCTGAGAGGCAACCCTTGGCCGGCAGCCCACTCTGCAAAACTGCCCTCGCCTCTGCAAATTCGAAGTAGTCATAGTGATGCTCCAGCCAAGATGCAGGCTGGCGTATGGCATCTCCCTGGTCCAGCCTCAGCCTGTCCTGTGTGCAGGGAACTGCACTATGTCTATTTCTTCTTTGATTTACAGTTTTGGGATAAGACTCGGTGGACAAAAAGAGCAAGAGGGAAGTAGATGATTTGGCAGTGGTAGTTTGTGCTGAGAGAGATTTGTAGAGTGATATACGTTATGGCTCTGTGAGATGTCTCTCATGACTGTGGCTCAGAAGGGCCAGGTGTATCCACATTGCTACCCTAATCCAGAGCTGTGCAGGTCTCTAGCTAAAAAACATTTTCAGACCTCTACATGTTACATACATATATATATAGATAGAGAGATAGAGAGAGGGAGAAAGAGAGAGAGAGACACTGATGTAGTCATTTTCTACAATGGATTCGATGTGACATTCACACATTTGATTGCTAAAACCTGGAGAGAAACTTTGCATCAGGAAAAGAATTGTCCAAAGGAATAAAATCTCCAAATCATTAGCTATATGCAGCTCCAACGGGACCGAGCGAAAAAGGCTCGAGAAGGAACTCATCCAGGAGACTCTCCACATGGACAGGCACCACAGGTTTCCTAGTCTGGCAACACAAACAGGGCAGCTGCTAGTTCCCAGTGCAAGCCTCAGGGCAAAAACCTCTCCCTCTTCAGTGTCTTTACATCTGAAAAGAAGAAAAGTGACCAAGGGCCAAGGAGAGCTGCCCTGGTGTCAATATTGAGCTGTAAATCAGAATGTGCCAAGTGTTTTGCACAAAATCACCTGTGCCACAGTGATTCTGTTGTTCTCTCTCTCTCTCCCTCCCTCAGACACACACACACACACACACACACACACAAATCCACAGAGGCACAGGCACAAACGGAGTTATACACATGCGCACTGGACAGCTTCTGCAAGGCAGGGCCCTGGGCTGAACCCTGCTTCGCATTTCCTGGAAGCACGCCCAGCCTTTTAAGGCCAGCTCTGAGCTCCCATTGGCGGGATTCCTTCAGAAGGCCCGCCCACAGGGCGCCAGCCAGGCTCTGATAGGCCAGAGGCCTAGGCCAGGCCCAGAACCGCACCAGCAATCTCATTGGCCAGTGTGCTTGGACACGCCCAGGAGGGTCCGGGCCTCTAGTCAGTGATTGGCCAGCGGCCTTGAGCACCGCCCACACGGCCCTGCAGCACGCTGATTGGGCAGCCTCCGGAAGGCCCGCCCACCAGCCACTTCCGCTCGACTCTGATTGGCCTGGTGTCCCAGGGACACGCCCCCAGCCAGCCTTCTCTTGGCTCCCATTGGCGGGCTGCTGTCTGAGGGGCGCCCTCTGATAGGCCAGTTCCTAAGGCACGCCCAGGAAGGTCACCGCCCTTGCCCCATGATTGGCCAGCCTCCTGGGCTCCGCCCACGAGGCCCGCCCCAGGCGCTCATTGGACAGCCTCCCGAGGGCCCGCCCCCCCAGGCAATTCCGCTGGACCCTGATTGGCTGACCTCCAGGGGTACGCCCACCCAGAGCCAGCACCCAGGCTCTCATTGGTGGGCTGCTCTCTGAGGCCCGCCCACGCAACTCCTCCTCTGTTCTCATTGGCCAGCTCTTGCTTCACGCCCCTGAGGGTGACGTTCCTCCTCTCTGATTGGCCAGCTGTCTCTATGAATACCCACTGGGCCCTCCCCTCAGGCTCATTGGGCACGGGCTCTGAGGCCCGCCCCCGGGGACTTTCTACCATCCTCTGAAGGCCCTGTTTCTGCAAACACGACCCCCACAGCTCCTGTCTGGGCCCATCCTTAGGACACTGCCTGCCTGCGCTAGGCTGGCCATGCTCTTGGGGCACACCCAGAAACACTGTCGCCACTCTCCTAGCCCACTGCCTCAGGGCACTTGCCCCATGGAGCGTTAGTCCCGCCCTGGTGCTGCCCTCTTGTGGACACCCAGCAGAATGCAGCTGAGCACAGGGATTCACAAGCTCCCAGTAGAGTCATCCCAGACAAAGAGAGAAACCCCTTCCACTTGCAAAGCCAAATGGGGGATCCCCCCACCCCACAGGAAAGAACAGATGTCTAGCGCACTCTACGTCAATTTCAACCCTGCTGTCCACGGGCCACAATTCCTAGAGTTCTCCTCATTCCACAGAATCACTACACTCAACTATGGTCTTTGCTGCCACCTTGTGGACATACAGCAGAATGCAGCTGAGCTCCCCATGCCACTCCTCTTTGAGTCTACCCAGAAAATTACACACAGCATGGGAATAGCAAAGGAAAGAACCCATCTGAGGACCACCTGGGAGAATGCACAACAGAGTCCACAATCCAATGTGCCAATTCATACTTGAAAAACCACTTATGCAGTGGAAACTTCCTTTGTCATAACACAACCCAGCTCCTAAGTCCCTGCGTCAGGAATAAAGAAACAACAGCGGTAATCATAACGGAAACACACTTATGCACACTTACACACACACACACACAGACACCTTCCCACAGAGACGTACACACTTGTCCCGAAAATAACTTGGATTGGAGTTGCTGTTTTGCACCCTAGCAAAAGGTCAAAGTTTCATGGGTGGAAGGGAGAAGTGTTAAGTTTCTGGCATATGAAGGTGAGAAATGCCTAGAGCAGATCGATAGTTACATGGACAACGAAGGGAGCATGGGTTGGAGGGACAGCTGGTGGAGCTGCCAGGGAACTATGTGGAATCCCAGGACCCTGTTTTGAGGCCCTGGTCACACTTAACCAGCTAGGGAAAAGCTGGGCTAGTGACAAATCAGAGCTGCAGATGTCTCTCTGTCTCTCTTCCTGCTTGGGCCCTGCTCTCTCAATTTATGACTGTTTGCTTCTCCTCAATAAGAAAGTTACAAAGGATGTACAGAAATACAGGGGTAGTGGGAAAAATTACCCCACCCGTGCCCACTATTACATGGAACTGTTGACTGTAAACCATTCATCCCCCAAGAAAGAACAGAATAAATATTTGTGAGGTTAAAAACATTGTAGGTTAAATAGTGAACATTCTCTAGAGCCATGCAATACTAATCCATTGTGCATTGGATGTCACTGTCAAAAACAGTGCAGTAGCAGTTGTAGTAGTGTGTAGTATCTGCAAAAGGAAATGTATTGTGTGTCAAAAGTTCCCTTCAATTATAAGAGAAAATCTATCAGGCAGAAGAAATGACCCCTCATGTGATATCGGACAAAATAAATAAATAAATAAATCTGCAAATAAATGGGAATGATCTAAGAGGATTTGAAAAAAATAAAAAATAAAAACAAAGACCACAGGAAGACCTGATGACAGCAGAAATATAGAAAACGTCTGCTGAGAAACAGAGGGCTGCTTCAAAAATTCCCTGACACACAGGGTCCAGGCAAATTACGAATTCCGAGAATGAAAAGAAACGCATACGATTTGAAGCTTACACTAGAAAATGGAGGCAAGTTCTGTGCTATGATAATTACAATAAGGATACTGATAGAAAGGCTATTGGAAATGCTCCTGGAAAGTTTATAATTTATAATTGTAGTGAATCCTGCTCCAACTATGTGACCAATTATTTATGAATAAGGAGGCTATTATAAATGCGGTAATTCTGCATTCAGATCAAATAAAAAGGTCAACAATTCTAAAAATGTCTGATATATATATATGTATATGTACATATATGTATGTGTATCTTTATTATCAACTATGAGGGATACTGGAATGGCTATGAGGAGACAGAGTATGGCCTGTGCCAGAGAAACTTACAAAGCTGAGGCTCCAGAAACCTAGGTGAAATCACCAACAAAACAATCCAGAGCTCAGCCGGGCCCTGGTGACTCGCTTTGTATATCTGGGCCTGTCAGTCAAATAATATATAAGTAAAATATTAATGAGTGCAGACAGAGTGAGTGAGAGCCTGTGAGAGTCAGAGACAGAGAAGGCAAGAAGAGAAATAGAAGAGTAGGAAAGAGACCAGAAGTCCAAAAGCTCCCACTCTGTGTTCATACATGACAGGTTCACACCTGGGTTGTAGAGATTGTAAGGCAGCAGTCTCCTGTCCACAGACCCCAGACAACCCCAGCCTTCACCATATGTGTGTAGTATTTACAACAGGATATGTATTGTGAGTGTAAACTTCCCTTCAATTATAAGAGAAAAATCTATCAAGCAGAAGAATGGACCCCTCATGTAATATAGAACCAAATAAATAAATAAATCAATAAATAAATATGCAAATAAATGGGGGTTATCTAGGAGGATTTGAAACAAATGAAAAATAAAAACAAAAAGCACAAGAAGACCTGATGGCAGCAGAAACATAGAAACCATCTGCTGAGAATCAAGGGCTGCTTCAAAAGTTCCGAGACCCTTCAGAGTCCAGGGAAATTAAGATTTCGGGAGAATGAAAAGAAACTCATATGTATTGAAGCTTACACTAGAGAAAGGAGGCAAGTTCTGAACTATGATTCTTAAAATAAGGATGCTGATAGAAATGCTATTAGAAATGCTACTGGAAGGTTCTATTATTTATAATTGTATTGAATCCTGCTCCAACTATGTGGCCAATTAGTAGGGGAAAAGGAACCTGTTGTAAATGTGTGAATTCTGATTAAGATCAATTACATAGGTTGACAATTCTAAAAATGACAGAGATATATATGTATATTTATATATGTATATGGATGTATATCTTTATTATAAAGTCTGAGAGATACTGCCATGGATATGAGGAGACAGAATATGGCTTAAGTCAGAGAAACTTACCAATCAGAGGCTCCAGTAGCCTAGGTGAAATCACAAACAAAACCAGCCAGAGCTCAGCAGTGCTCTGGCCACTCTCTTTGTATATCTGGGCCTGTCAATAAAATAAGGATATAAGTAAAATATTCCTGAGTTCAGACAGAGTGAGAGAGAGCCTGTGAGAGTCAGAGACAGAGATGGCGAGAAGAGAAATAGAAGAGTTGGAAATAGACCAGAAGTCAAAAACCCCCTAGGCTGTGTTCATTCATGACAGGTTCAAACCTGGGTTGTAGAGATTGTCACGCAGCAGCTCTAATGCCCACAGACCCCAGACAACCCAAGCCTTCACCATATGTGTGTAGTATTTGCCCCAGGAAATGTATTGTGCATCAAAAGTTCCCTTCAGTTATAAGAGAAAATCTCTCAAGCAGAAGAAATGATGCCACATGTGATACCTGACTAAATAAATAAATATGCAAATAAATGGGGATGATCTAGGAGGACTTGAAACAATAAAAATAAATAAAGACAAAAACCACAAGAAGACCTGATGACAACAGAAACATAGATACCATCTGCTGAGAAACAGAGGGCTGCTTCAAAAATTCCCTAACACTTCAGGGTCCAGGGACATTAAGATTTCCGGAGAAAGAAAACAAACACATACGTATTGAAGCTTACACTAGAAAAAGGAGGGAAGATCTGGGCCATGATAATTACAATAAGGATGCTAATAGAAACACGATTAGAAATGCTACTGGAAGGTTCTATCATTTATAATTGTATTGAATCCTGCTCCAACTATATGGCCAATTATTTCAGAAAAACTAGGCTGTTATAAATGTGGTAATTCTGAAAGAAGGTCAAATACATAGGTCGAACATTCTAAAAATGACAGATATATAAATCTATATGTATATATATACATGTATGTATATCTTTATTATAAACTCTGAGTGATACTGGCATGGAAATGAGGAGACAGAATATGGCTTGTGTCAGAAAGACTTACAAACTGAGGCTCCAGTAGCCTAGGTGAAATCGCCAACACAACAAGCCAGAGCTCAGCAGTGCTCTGGTAACTCTCTTTGTCTATCTGGGCCTGTCCGTAAAATGAGAATCTAAGTAAAATATTAATGAGTGAAGACAGAGTGTGTGAAAGCATGTGAGAGTTAGAGATAGAGAAGGCGAGAAGAGAAATAGATGAGTTGGAAAGAGACCAGAATTCAAAAACCTCCTACACTGTGTTCATAGATGACAGGTTCAAACCTGGCTTGTAGAGATTGTAAGGCAGCAGCTCTCATGCCCACAGACCCCAGACAGCCCCAGCCTTCACCATATGCTCTACTACCAACCTGACAGTAATGTGTGTGTGTGTGTGTGTCTGTCTGTTTGTGTGTGTCTGTGTGTGCTCAGAGATCACCTGTAGTAGTCTCAGAGCATGGGTGGCAAGGGAGCCAGCCTCTCCTGCAACTTATGTACAGAGAAGCTATCTGGTCAGGGCAAGCCAGCTAGCCCAGATTGTGGCTAAGCAAGAATGCATATGCAAAGGGACTCTCATGTCTCACTCTCCTGAGTTCCGAATCAATGCCATGCCTCACTATGATCCAAACACTGCCAATGGGGGAAGCTGGGGCACCCCTCAGAATTCAGGGGCTTGAGCCTGTCCAGTCACGTTTGGCTGCCTACTCAGCCTCCAGGCTCTCAGTCCACTGCTCAGGGCAGCAGATTACAAGCCCAGAAAGTAGCCAGAAAGGGCTGTGTTTCCACATAGATGGGAACTGTGTTGAACCAAACAATAGTGGATGAACCCGGCCCCTTACACCTACCCTTTGGGTCCGGCTAAGGCAATTGCTCCTGTGGCCTCACATCCCTGATCATGGTGTCCTGGTGTCCACACATCACACTCAGAGAGATTCCCAGAAGTAGGCTTGCATGAGTGTCCCATACAATGTCGCTCTGCTTGCAGGAAGCACAAACTCCCCGGGCCCTTGCTATGGACAGACAAAAAAAGATGGATGCCTCCATTGGCCAAATTAGGGGCTTCCAGTCAAGATCACAGCCCCGCCCCTCACCTGAGGGCCTGGCTGCTGCTAATCAAGGCAATTGGAAACACCTTTTACACTTGGGCCCTGAGGACATACTCAGGAATCCCTCCAGGAGCTAGCAGGCTGGAAGACCTCCTGACCCCTGGATAGCTGTGCTCCTAGTTGGGCGGCCCTTCTGGCCAGTGGTGAAAATATTCCCTAGATACAAGAAAGAACTTCAGGTTTCAAAGGGATTTGAAACACCATGAGGCACTTGGAAAAGACATTTCACAGCCATCAAAACACCCTCTTTCTGAACACTAGAAGCTTCCGTTTTGCATGGAAAATCTGGACACTGGCGTGGCCATCAGTACCACAGATCCTTTCCATTTGGCTTAATAGAGGGAAAGCACAGTGTGTGTGCCAGGGGGATCGAGTTTCACTTCCCTTGACCAGGGCTCTCTTGGAATAAGGACAAGGACGCTGTGCAGGAAGGTGAGGAGGGCTGCATTGAGGCTGAGTGTCAGCCTCAGGGCCCTGGAGAATGGCAGTCAAGCACAGAGGGCCTGGACAGCTGCAGCTGGAGATGGACATATGCCTGGAACCTGCAGCAGCAACGCTGTCTCCGCAGTTCCCCTCTGTACTACACCATGTTCAGGAGACTAAATAATCCAAAGGGCAAAGAAAGGAAAATTTCAACACCAGGAAGGCTGAGTTCACGATGCATGCACTGACTTCCAGTAAGGGCCCAGTGAAGAAGGCACGTAGAGACAGTCAGAGAGACAGAATGACAGAGACAGACAAGGACTGAAATTCTGGCCCTGTGTTGATCAGTGCCAGAAGACAAACCCTCCATGCCCATGCATACTTCTTACAAGTGGCATTGCTATTTTATGTTTGTGAGGAAAGGTAACACTTAGAACATCTAGGTCTTAGCCACTCTGAGAGGCAACCCTTGGCCGGCAGCCCACTCTGCAAAACTGCCCTCGCCTCTGCAAATTCGAAGTAGTCATAGTGATGCTCCAGCCAAGATGCAGGCTGGCGTATGGCATCTCCCTGGTCCAGCCTCAGCCTGTCCTGTGTGCAGGGAACTGCACTATGTCTATTTCTTCTTTGATTTACAGTTTTGGGATAAGACTCGGTGGACAAAAAGAGCAAGAGGGAAGTAGATGATTTGGCAGTGGTAGTTTGTGCTGAGAGAGATTTGTAGAGTGATATACGTTATGGCTCTGTGAGATGTCTCTCATGACTGTGGCTCAGAAGGGCCAGGTGTATCCACATTGCTACCCTAATCCAGAGCTGTGCAGGTCTCTAGCTAAAAAACATTTTCAGACCTCTACATGTTACATACATATATATATAGATAGAGAGATAGAGAGAGGGAGAAAGAGAGAGAGAGACACTGATGTAGTCATTTTCTACAATGGATTCGATGTGACATTCACACAATTGATTGCTAAAACCTGGAGAGAAACTTTGCATCAGGAAAAGAATTGTCCAAAGGAATAAAATCTCCAAATCATTAGCTATATGCAGCTCCAACGGGACCGAGCGAAAAAGGCTCGAGAAGGAACTCATCCAGGAGACTCTCCACATGGACAGGCACCACAGGTTTCCTAGTCTGGCAACACAAACAGGGCAGCTGCTAGTTCCCAGTGCAAGCCTCAGGGCAAAAACCTCTCCCTCTTCAGTGTCTTTACATCTGAAAAGAAGAAAAGTGACCAAGGGCCAAGGAGAGCTGCCCTGGTGTCAATATTGAGCTGTAAATCAGAATGTGCCAAGTGTTTTGCACAAAATCACCTGTGCCACAGTGATTCTGTTGTTCTCTCTCTCTCTCCCTCCCTCAGACACACACACACACACACACACACACACACACAAATCCACAGAGGCACAGGCACAAACGGAGTTATACACATGCGCACTGGACAGCTTCTGCAAGGCAGGGCCCTGGGCTGAACCCTGCTTCGCATTTCCTGGAAGCACGCCCAGCCTTTTAAGGCCAGCTCTGAGCTCCCATTGGCGGGATTCCTTCAGAAGGCCCGCCCACAGGGCGCCAGCCAGGCTCTGATAGGCCAGAGGCCTAGGCCAGGCCCAGAACCGCACCAGCAATCTCATTGGCCAGTGTGCTTGGACACGCCCAGGAGGGTCCGGGCCTCTAGTCAGTGATTGGCCAGCGGCCTTGAGCACCGCCCTCACGGCTCTGCAGCACGCTGATTGGGCAGCCTCCGGAAGGCCCGCCCACCAGCCACTTCCACTCGACTCTGATTGGCCTGGTGTCCCAGGGACACGCCCCCAGCCAGCCTTCTCTTGGCTCCCATTGGCGGGCTGCTGTCTGAGGGGCGCCCTCTGATAGGCCAGTTCCTAAGGCACGCCCAGGAAGGTCACCGCCCTTGCCCCATGATTGGCCAGCCTCATGGGCTCCGCCAACGAGGCCCGCCCCAGGCGCTCATTGGACAGCCTCCCGAGGGCTCGCCCCCCCAGGCAATTCCGCTGGACCCTGATTGGATGACCTCCAGGGGTACGCCCACCCAGAGCCACCACCCAGGCTCTCATTGGTGGGCTGCTCTCTGAGGCCCGCCCACGCAACTCCTCCTCTGTTCTCATTGGCCAGCTCTTGCTTCACGCCCCTGAGGGTGACGTTCCTCCTCTCTGATTGGCCAGCTGTCTCTATGAATACCCACTGGGCCCTCCCCTCAGGCTCATTGGGCACGGGCTCTGAGGCCCGCCCCCGGGGACTTTCTGCCATCCTCTGAAGGCCCTGTTTCTGCAAACACGACCCCCAGAGCTCCTGTCTGGGCCCATCCTTAGGACACTGCCTGCATGCGCTAGGCTGGCCATGCTCTTGGGGCACACCCAGAAACACTGTCGCCACTCTCCTAGCCCACTGCCTCAGGGCACTTGCCCCATGGAGCCTTAGTCCCGCCCTGGTGCTGCCCTCTTGTGGACACCCAGCAGAATGCAGCTGAGCACAGGGATTCACAAGCTCCCAGTAGAGTCATCCCAAAGAGAGAAACCCCTTCCACTTGCAAAGCCAAATGGGGGATCCCCCCACCCCACAGGAAAGAACAGATGTCTAGGGCACTCTACGTCAATTTCAACCCTGCTGTCCACGGGCCACAATTCCTAGAGTTCTCCTCATTCCACAGAATCACTACACTCAACTATGGTCTTTGCTGCCACCTTGTGGACATACAGCAGAATGCAGCTGAGCTCCCCATGCCACTCCTCTTTGAGTCTACCCAGAAAATTACACACAGCATGGGAATAGCAAAGGAAAGAACCCATCTGAGGACCACCTGGGAGAATGCACAACAGAGTCCACAATCCAATGTGCCAATTCATACTTGAAAAACCACTTATGCAGTGGAAACTTCCTTTGTCATAACACAACCCAGCTCCTAAGTCCCTGCGTCAGGAATAAAGAAACAACAGCGGTAATCATAACGGAAACACACTTATGCACACTTACACACACACACACACAGACACCTTCCCACAGAGACGTACACACTTGTCCCGAAAATAACTTGGATTGGAGTTGCTGTTTTGCACCCTAGCAAAAGGTCAAAGTTTCATGGGTGGAAGGGAGAAGTGTTAAGTTTCTGGCATATGAAGGTGAGAAATGCCTAGAGCAGATCGATAGTTACATGGACAACGAAGGGAGCATGGGTTGGAGGGACAGCTGGTGGAGCTGCCAGGGAACTATGTGGAATCCCAGGACCCTGTGTTGAGCCCCTGGTCACACTTACCCAGCTAGGGAAAAGCTGGGCTAGTGACAAATCAGAGCTGCAGATGTCTCTCTGTCTCTCTTCCTGCTTGGGCCCTGCTCTCTCAATTTATGACTGTTTGCTTCTCCTCAATAAAAAAGTTACAAAGGATGTACAGAAATACAGGGGTAGTGGGAAAAATTACCCACCCGTGCCCACTATTACATGGAACTGTTGACTGTAAATCATTCATCCCCCAAGAAAGAACAGAATAAATATTTGTGAGGTTAAAAACATTGTAGGTTAAATAGTGAACATTCTCTAGAGCCATGCAATACTAATCCATTGTGCATTGGATGTCACTGTCAAAAACAGTGCAGTAGCAGTTGTAGTAGTGTGTAGTATCTGCAAAAGGAAATGTATTGTGTGTCAAAAGTTCCCTTCAATTATAAGAGAAAATCTATCAGGCAGAAGAAATGACCCCTCATGTGATATCGGACAAAATAAATAAATAAATAAATCTGCAAATAAATGGGAATGATCTAAGAGGATTTGAAAAAAATAAAAAATAAAAACAAAGACCACAGGAAGACCTGATGACAGCAGAAATATAGAAAACGTCTGCTGAGAAACAGAGGGCTGCTTCAAAAATTCCCTGACACACAGGGTCCAGGCAAATTACGAATTCCGAGAATGAAAAGAAACGCATACGATTTGAAGCTTACACTAGAAAATGGAGGCAAGTTCTGTGCTATGATAATTACAATAAGGATACTGATAGAAAGGCTATTGGAAATGCTCCTGGAATGTTTATAATTTATAATTGTAGTGAATCCTGCTCCAACTATGTGACCAATTATTTATGAATAAGGAGGCTATTATAAATGCGGTAATTCTGCATTCAGATCAAATAAAAAGGTCAACAATTCTAAAAATGTCTGATATATATATATATGTATATGTACATATATGTATGTGTATCTTTATTATCAACTATGAGGGATACTGGCATGGCTATGAGGAGACAGAGTATGGCTTGTGCCAGAGAGACTTACAAAGCTGAGGCTCCAGAAACCTAGGTGAAATCACCAACAAAACAATCCAGAGCTCAGCCGGGCCCTGGTGACTCGCTTTGTATATCTGGGCCTGTCAGTCAAATAATATATAAGTAAAATATTAATGAGTGCAGACAGAGTGAGTGAGAGCCTGTGAGAGTCAGAGACAGAGAAGGCAAGAAGAGAAATAGAAGAGTTGGAAAGAGACCAGAAGTCCAAAAGCTCCCACTCTGTGTTCATACATGACAGGTTCAAACCTGGGTTGTAGAGATTGTAAGGCAGCAGTCTCCTGTCCACAGACCCCAGACAACCCCAGCCTTCACCATATGTGTGTAGTATTTA
Source organism: Erinaceus europaeus (assembly GCF_950295315.1). Taxonomy (NCBI): domain Eukaryota; kingdom Metazoa; phylum Chordata; class Mammalia; order Eulipotyphla; family Erinaceidae; genus Erinaceus; species Erinaceus europaeus. The sequence goes on from NC_080176.1 coordinate 78,721, forward strand.
CGACAGGATATGTATTGTGAGTGTGAACTTCCCTTCAATTATAAGAGAAAAATCTATCAAGCAGAAGAATGGACCCCTCATGTAATATAGAACCAAATAAATAAATAAATAAATAAATATGCAAATAAATGGGGGTTATCTAGGAGGATTTGAAACAAATGAAAAATAAAAACAAAAAGCACAAGAAGACCTGATGGCAGCAGAAACATAGAAACCATCTGCTGAGAATCAAGGGCTGCTTCAAAAGTTCCGAGACCCTTCAGAGTCCAGGGAAATTAAGATTTCGGGAGAATGAAAAGAAACTCATATGTATTGAAGCTTACACTAGAGAAAGGAGGCAAGTTCTGTACTATGATTCTTAAAATAAGGATGCTGATAGAAATGCTATTAGAAATGCTACTGGAAGGTTCTATTATTTATAATTGTATTGAATCCTGCTCCAACTATGTGGCCAATTAGTAGGGAAAAAGGAACCTGTTGTAAATGTGTGAATTCTGATTAAGATCAATTACATAGGTTGACAATTCTAAAAATGACAGAGATATATATGTATATTGATATATGTATATGGATGTATATCTTTATTATAAAGTCTGAGAGATACTGCCATGGATATGAGGAGACAGAATATGGCTTATGTCAGAGAGACTTACCAATCAGAGGCTCCAGTAGCCTAGGTGAAATCACAAACAAAACCAGCCAGAGCTCAGCAGTGCTCTGGCCACTCTCTTTGTATATCTGGGCCTGTCAATAAAATAAGGATATAAGTAAAATATTCCTGAGTTCAGACAGAGTGAGAGAGAGCCTGTGAGAGTCAGAGACAGAGATGGCGAGAAGAGAAATAGAAGAGTTGGAAATAGACCAGAAGTCAAAAACCCCCTAGGCTGTGTTCATTCATGACCGGTTCAAACCTGGGTTGTAGAGATTGTCACGCAGCAGCTCTAATGCCCACAGACCCCAGACAACCCAAGCCTTCACCATATGTGTGTAGTATTTGCCCCAGGAAATGTATTGTGCATCAAAAGTTCCCTTCAGTTATAAGAGAAAATCTCTCAAGCAGAAGAAATGATGCCACATGTGATACCTGACTAAATAAATAAATATGCAAATAAATGGGGATGATCTAGGAGGACTTGAAACAATAAATATAAATAAAGACAAAAACCACAAGAAGACCTGATGACAGCAGAAACATAGATACCATCTGCTGAGAAACAGAGGGCTGCTTCAAAAATTCCCTAACACTTCAGGGTCCAGGGACATTAAGATTTCCGGAGAAAGAAAACAAACACATACGTATTGAAGCTTACACTAGAAAAAGGAGGGAAGATCTGGGCCATGATAATTACAATAAGGATGCTAATAGAAACACGATTAGAAATGCTACTGGAAGGTTCTATTATTTATAATTGTATTGAATCCTGCTCCAACTATATGGCCAATTATTTCAGAAAAACTAGGCTGTTATAAATGTGGTAATTCTGAAAGAAGGTCAAATACATAGGTCGAACATTCTAAAAATGACAGATATATAAATCTATATGTATATATATACATGTATGTATATCTTTATTATAAACTCTGAGTGCTACTGGCATGGAAATGAGGAGACAGAATATGGCTTGTGTCAGAAAGACTTACAAACTGAGGCTCCAGTAGCCTAGGTGAAATCGCCAACACAACAAGCCAGAGCTCAGCAGTGCTCTGGTAACTCTCTTTGTCTATCTGGGCCTGTCAGTAAAATAAGAATCTAAGTAAAATATTAATGAGTGAAGACAGAGTGTGTGAGAGCATGTGAGAGTTAGAGATAGAGAAGGCGAGAAGAGAAATAGATGAGTTGGAAAGAGACCATAATTCAAAAACCTCCTACACTGTGTTCATTGATGACAGGTTCAAACCTGGCTTGTAGAGATTGTAAGGCAGCAGCTCTCATGCCCACAGACCCCAGACAGCCCCAGCCTTCACCATATGCTCTACTACCAACCTGACAGTAATGTGTGTGTGTGTGTGTGTGTCTGTCTGTCTGTCTGTCTGTTTGTGTGTGTCTGTGTGTGCTCAGAGATCACCTGTAGTAGTCTCAGAGCATGGGTGGCAAGGGAGCCAGCCTCTCCTGCAACTTATGTACAGAGAACCTATCTGGTCAGGGCAAGCCACCTAGCCCAGATTGTGGCTAAGCAAGAATGCATATGCAAAGGGACTCTCATGTCTCACTCTCCTGAGTTCCGAATCAATGCCATGCCTCACTATGATCCAAGCACTGCCAATGGGGGAAGCTGGGACACCCCTCAGAATTCAGGGGCTTGAGCCTGTCCAGTCATGTTTGGCTGCCTACTCAGCCTCCAGGCTCTCAGTCCACTGCTCAGGGCAGCAGATTACAAGCCCAGAAAGTAGCCAGAAAGGGCTGTGTTTCCACATAGATGGGAACTGTGTTGAACCAAACAATAGTGGATGAACCCGGGCCCTTACACCTACCCTTTGGGTCCGGCTAAGGCAATTGCTCCTGTGGCCTCACATCCCTGATCATGGTGTCCTGGTGTCCACACATCACACTCAGAGAGATTCCCAGAAGTAGGCTTGCATGAGTGTCCCATACAATGTCGCTCTGTTTGCAGGAAGCACAAACTCCCCGGGCCCTTGCTATGGACAGACAAAAAAAGATGGATGCCTCCATTGGCCAAATTAGGGGCTTCCAGTCAAGATCACAGCCCTGCCCCTCACCTGAGGGCCTGGCTGCTGCTAATCAAGGCAATTGGAAACACCTTTTACACTTGGGCCCTGAGGACATACTCAGGAATCCCTCCAGGAGCTAGCAGGCTGGCAGACCTCCTGACCCCTGGATAGCTGTGCTCCTAGTTGGGCGGCCCTTCTGGCCAGTGGTGAAAATATTCCCTAGATACAAGAAAGAACTTCAGGTTTCAAAGGGATTTGAAACACCATGAGGCACTTGGAAAAGACATTTCACAGCCATCAAAACACCCTCTTTCTGAACACTGGAAGCTTCCGTTTTGCATGGAAAATCTGGACACTGGCGTGGCCATCAGTACCACAGATCCTTTCCATTTGGCTTAATAGAGGGAAAGTACAGTGTGTGTGCCAGGGGGATCGAGTTTCACTTCCCTTGACCGGGGCTCTCATGGAATAAGGACAAGGACGCTGTGCAGGAAGGTGAGGAGGGCTGCATTGAGGCTGAGTGTCAGCCTCAGGGCCCTGGAGAATGGCAGTCAAGCACAGAGGGCCTGGACAGCTGCAGCTGGAGATGGACATATGCCTGGAACCTGCAGCAGCAACGCTGTCTCCGCAGTTCCCCTCTGTACTACACCATGTGCAGGAGACTAAATAATCCAAAGGGCAAAGAAAGGAAAATTTCAACACCAGGAAGGCTGCGTTCACGATGCATGCACTGACTTCCAGTAAGGGCCCAGTGAAGAAGGCACGTAGAGACAGTCAGAGAGACAGAATGACAGAGACAGACAAGGACTGAAATTCTGGCCCTGTGTTGATCAGTGCCAGAGCACTGAAGACAAACCCTCCATGCCCATGCATACTTCTTACAAGTGGCATTGCTATTTTATGTTTGTGAGGAAAGGTAACACTTAGAACATCTAGGTCTTAGCCACTCTGAGAAGCAACCCTTGGCCGGCAGCCCACTCTCCAAAACTGCCCTCGCCTCTCCAAATTCGAAGTAGTCATAGTGATGCTCCAGCCAAGATGCAGGCTGGCGTATTGCATCTCCCTGGTCCAGCCTCAGCCTGTCCTGTGTGCAGGGAACTACACTATGTCTATTCCTTCTTTGATTTACAGTTTTGGGATAAGACTCGGTGGACAAAAAGAGCAAGAGGGAAGTAGATGATTTGGCAGTGGTAGTTTGTGCTGAGAGAGATTTGTAGAGTGATATACGATATGGCTCTGTGAGATGTCTCTCATGACTGTGGCTCAGAAGGGCCAGGTGTATCCACATTGCTACCCTAATCCAGAGCTGTGCAGGTCTCTAGCTAAAAAATATTTTCAGACCTCTACATGTTACATACATATATATATAGAGAGAGAGATAGAGAGAGAGAGAGAGAGAGAAAGAGAGAGAGACACTGATGTAGTCATTTTCTACAATGGATTCGATGTGACATTCACACAATTGATTGCTAAAACCTGGAGAGAACCTTTGCATCAGGAAAAGAATTGTCCAAAGGAATAAAATCTCCAAATCATTAGCTATATGCAGCTCCAACGGGACCGAGCGAAAAAGGCTCGAGAAGGAACTCATCCAGGAGACTCTCCACATGGACAGGCACCACAGGTTTCCTAGTCTGGCAACACAAACAGGGCAGCTGCTAGTTCCCAGTGCAAGCCTCAGGGCAAAAACCTCTCCCTCTTCAGTGTCTTTACATCTGAAAAGAAGAAAAGTGACCAAGGGCCAAGGAGAGCTGCCCTGGTGTCAATATTGAGCTGTAAATCAGAATGTGCCAAGTGTTTTGCACAAAATCACCTGTGCCACAGTGATTCTGTTGTTCTCTCTCTCTCTCCCTCCCTCAGACACACACACACACACACACAAATCCACAGAGGCACAGGCACAAACGGAGTTATACACATGCGCACTGGACAGCTTCTGCAAGGCAGGGCCCTGGGCTGAACCCTGCTTCGCATTTCCTGGAAGCACGCCCAGCCTTTTAAGGCCAGCTCTGAGCTCCCATTGGCGGGATTCCTTCAGAAGGCCCGCCCACAGGGCGCCAGCCAGGCTCTGATAGGCCAGAGGCCTAGGCCACGCCCAGAACCCCACCAGCAATCTCATTGGCCAGTGTGCCTGGACACGCCCAGGAGGGTCCGTGCCCCTAGTCAGTGATTGGCCAGCGTCCTTGAGCACCGCCCACACAGCCCTGCAGCACGCTGATTGGGCAGCCTCCGGAAGGCCCGCCCACCAGCCACTTCCGCTCGACTCTGATTGGCCTGGTGTCCCAGGGACACGCCCCCAGCCAGCCTTCTCTTGGCTCCCATTGGCGGGCTGCTGTCTGAGGGGCGCCCTCTGATAGGCCAGTTCCTAAGGCACGCCCAGGAAGGTCACCGCCCTTGCCCCATGATTGGCCAGCCTCCTGGGCTCCGCCCACGAGGCCTGCCCCAGGCGCTCATTGGACAGCCTCCCGAGGGCCCGCCCCCCAGGCAATTCCGCTGGACCCTGATTGGCTGACCTCCAGGGGTACGCCCACCCAGAGCCAGCACCCAGGCTCTCATTGGTGGGCTGCTCTCTGAGGCCCGCCCACACAACTCCTCCTCTGTTCTCATTGGCCAGGTCTTGCTTCACGCCCCTGAGGGTGACGTTCCTCCTCTCTGATTGGCCAGCTGTCTCTATGAATACCCACTGGGCCCTCCCCTCAGGCTCATTGGGCACGGGCTCTGAGGCCCGCCCCCGGGGACTTTCTGCCATCCTCTGAAGGCCCTGTTTCTGCAAACACGACCCCCACAGCTCCTGTCTGGGCCCATCCTTAGGACACTGCCTGCCTGCGCTAGGCTGGCCATGCTCTTGGGGCACACCCAGAAACACTGTCGCCACTCTCCTAGCCCACTGCCTCAGGGCACTTGCCCCATGGAGCCTTAGTCCCGCCCTGGTGCTGCCCTCTTGTGGACACCCAGCAGAATGCAGCTGAGCACAGGGATTCACAAGCTCCCAGTAGAGTCATCCCAGACAAAGAGAGAAACCCCTTCCACTTGCAAAGCCAAATGGGGGATCCCCCCACCCCACAGGAAAGAACAGATGTCTAGGGCACTCTACGTCAATTTCAACCCTGCTGTCCACGGGCCACAATTCCTAGAGTTCTCCTCATTCCACAGAATCACTACACTCAACTATGGTCTTTGCTGCCACCTTGTGGACATACAGCAGAATGCAGCTGAGCTCCCCATGCCACTCCTCTTTGAGTCTACCCAGAAAATTACACACAGCATGGGAATAGCAAAGGAAAGAACCCATCTGAGGACCACCTGGGAGAATGCACAACAGAGTCCACAATCCAATGTGCCAATTCATACTTGAAAAACCACTTATGCAGTGGAAACTTCCTTTGTCATAACACAACCCAGTTCCTAAGCCCCTGTGTCAGGAATAAAGAAACAACAGCGGTAATCATAACTGAAACACACTTATGCACACTTACACACACACACACACACACACACACACCTTCCCACAGAGACGTAGACACTTGTCCCGAAAATAACTTGGATTTGAGTTGCTGTTTTGCACCCTAGCAAAAGGTCGAAGTTTCATGGGTGGAAGGGAGAAGTGTTAAGTTTCTGGCATATGAAGGTGAGAAATGCCTAGAGCAGATCGATAGTTACATGGACAACGAAGGGAGCATGGTTGGAGGGACAGCGGGTGGATGACAGCAGAAATATAGAAAACGTCTGCTGAGAAACAGAGGGCTGCTTCAAAAATTCCCTGACACACAGGGTCCAGGCAAATTACGAATTCTGAGAATGAAAAGAAACGCATACGATTTGAAGCTTACACTAGAAAATGGAGGCAAGTTCTGTGCTATGATAATTACAATAAGGATACTGATAGAAAGGATATTGGAAATGCTCCTGGAAAGTTTATAATTTATAATTGTAGTGAATCCTGCTCCAACTATGTGACCAATTATTTATGAATAAGGAGGCTATTATAAATGCGGTAATTCTGCATTCAGATCAAATATAAAGGTCAACAATTCTAAAAATGTCTGATATATATATATATATATATATATATGTATGTATATGTACATATATGTATGTGTATCTTTATTATCAACTATGAGGGATACTGGAATGGCTATGAGGAGACAGAGTATGGCTTGTGCCAGAGAGACTTACAAAGCTGAGGCTCCAGAAACCTAGGTGAAATCGCCAACAAAACAATCCAGAGCTCAGCCGGGCCCTGGTGACTCGCTTTGTATATCTGGGCCTGTCAGTCAAATAATATATAAGTAAAATATTAATGAGTGCAGACAGAGTGAGTGAGAGCCTGTGAGAGTCAGAGACAGAGAAGGCAAGAAGAGAAATAGAAGAGTTGGAAAGAGACCAGAAGTCCAAAAGCTCCCACTCTGTGTTCATACATGACAGGTTCACACCTGGGTTGTAGAGATTGTAAGGCAGCAGTCTCCTGTCCACAGACCCCAGACAACCCCAGCCTTCACCATATGTGTGTAGTATTTACAACAGGATATGTATTGTGAGTGTAAACTTCCCTTCAATTATAAGTGAAAAATCTATCAAGCAGAAGAATGGACCCCTCATGTAATATAGAACCAAATAAATAAATAAATAAATAAATATGCAAATAAATGGGGGTTATCTAGGAGGATTTGAACCAAATGAAAAATAAAAACAAAAAGCACAAGAAGACCTGATGGCAGCAGAAACATAGAAACCATCTGCTGAGAATCAAGGGCTGCTTCAAAAGTTCCGAGACCCTTCAGAGTCCAGGGAAATTAAGATTTCGGGAGAATGAAAAGAAACTCATATGTATTGAAGCTTACACTAGAGAAAGGAGGCAAGTTCTGTACTATGATTCTTAAAATAAGGATGCTGATAGAAATGCTATTAGAAATGCTACTGGAAGGTTCTATTATTTATAATTGTATTGAATCCTGCTCCAACTATGTGGCCAATTAGTAGGGAAAAAGGAACCTGTTGTAAATGTGTGAATTCTGATTAAGATCAATTACATAGGTTGACAATTCTAAAAATGACAGAGATATATATGTATATTTATATATGTATATGGATGTATATCTTTATTATAAAGTCTGAGAGATACTGCCATGGATATGAGGAGACAGAATATGGCTTAAGTCAGAGAGACTTACCAATCAGAGGCTCCAGTAGCCTAGGTGAAATCACAAACAAAACCAGCCAGAGCTCAGCAGTGCTCTGGCCACTCTCTTTGTATATCTGGGCCTGTCAATAAAATAAGGATATAAGTAAAATATTCCTGAGTTCAGACAGAGTGAGAGAGAGCCTGTGAGAGTCAGAGACAGAGATGGCGAGAAGAGAAATAGAAGAGTTGGAAATAGACCAGAAGTCAAAAAACCCCTAGGCTGTGTTCACTCATGACCGGTTCAAACCTGGGTTGTAGAGATTGTCACGCAGCAGCTCTAATGCCCACAGACCCCAGACAACCCAAGCCTTCACCATATGTGTGTAGTATTTGCCCCAGGAAATGTATTGTGCATCAAAAGTTCCCTTCAGTTATAAGAGAAAATCTCTCAAGCAGAAGAAATGATGCCACATGTGATACCTGACTAAATAAATAAATATGCAAATAAATGGGGATGATCTAGGAGGACTTGAAACAATAAAAATAAATAAGGACAAAAACCACAAGAAGACCTGATGACAGCAGAAACATAGAAACCATCTGCTGAGAAACAGAGGGCTGCTTCAAAAATTCCCTAACACTTCAGGGTCCAGGGACATTAAGATTTCCGGAGAAAGAAAACAAACACATACGTATTGAAGCTTACACTAGAAAAAGGAGGGAAGATCTGGGCCATGATAATTACAATAAGGATGCTAATAGAAACACGATTAGAAATGTTACTGGAAGGTTCTATTATTTATAATTGTATAGAATCCTGCTCCAACTATATGGCCAATTATTTCAGAAAATCTAGGCTGTTATAAATGTGGTAATTCTGAAAGAAGGTCAAATACATAGGTCGAACATTCTAAAAATGACAGATATATAAATCTATATGTATATATATACATGTATGTATATCTTTATTATAAACTCTGAGTGATACTGGCATGGAAATGAGGAGACAGAATATGGCTTGTGTCAGAAAGACTTACAAACTGAGGCTCCAGTAGCCTAGGTGAAATCGCCAACACAACAAGCCAGAGCTCAGCAGTGCTCTGGTAACTCTCTTTGTCTATCTGGGCCTGTCAGTAAAATAAGAATCTAAGTAAAATATTAATGAGTGAAGACAGAGTGTGTGAGAGCATGTGAGAGTTAGAGATAGAGAAGGCGAGAAGAGAAATAGATGAGTTGGAAAGAGACCAGAATTCAAAAACCTCCTACACTGTGTTCATTGATGACAGGTTCAAACCTGGCTTGTAGAGATTGTAAGGCAGCAGCTCTCATGCCCACAGACCCCAGACAGCCCCAGCCTTCACCATAGGCTCTACTACCAACCTGACAGTAATGTGTGTGCGTGTGTCTGTCTGTCTGTGTGTGTCTGTGTGTGCTCAGAGATCACCTGTAGTAGTCTCAGAGCATGGGTGGCAAGGGAGCCAGCCTCTCCTGCAACTTATGTACAGAGAACCTATCTGGTCAGGGCAAGCCACCTAGCCCAGATTGTGGCTAAGCAAGAATGCATATGCAAAGGGACTCTCATGTCTCACTCTCCTGAGTTCCGAATCAATGCCATGCCTCACTATGATCCAAGCACTGCCAATGGGGGAAGCTGGGACACCCCTCAGAATTCAGGGGCTTGAGCCTGTCCAGTCACGTTTGGCTGCCTACTCAGCCTCCAGGCTCTCAGTCCACTGCTCAGGGCAGCAGATTACAAGCCCAGAAAGTACCCAGAAAGGGCTGTGTTTCCACATAGATGGGAACTGTGTTGAACCAAACAATAGTGGATGAACCCGGCCCCTTACACCTACCCTTTGGGTCCGGCTAAGGCAATTGCTCCTGTGGCCTCACATCCCTGATCATGGTGTCCTGGTGTCCACACATCACACTCAGAGAGATTCCCAGAAGTAGGCTTGCATGAGTGTCCCATACAATGTCGCTCTGCTTGCAGGAAGCACAAACTCCCCGGGCCCTTGCTATGGACAGACAAAAAAAGATGGATGCCTCCATTGGCCAAATTAGGGGCTTCCAGTCAAGATCACAGCCCCGCCCCTCACCTGAGGGCCTGGCTGCTGCTAATCAAGGCAATTGGAAACACCTTTTACACTTGGGCCCTGAGGACATACTCAGGAATCCCTCCAGGAGCTAGCAGGCTGGAAGACCTCCTGACCCCTGGATAGCTGTGCTCCTAGTTGGGCGGCCCTTCTGGCCAGTGGTGAAAATATTCCCTAGATACAAGAAAGAACTTCAGGTTTCAAAGGGATTTGAAACACCATGAGGCACTTGGAAAAGACATTTCACAGCCATCAAAACACCCTCTTTCTGAACACTGGAAGCTTCCGTTTTGCATGGGAAATCTGGACACTGGTGTGGCCATCAGTACCACAGATCCTTTCCATTTGGCTTAATAGAGGGAAAGCACAGTGTGTGTGCCAGGGGGATCGAGTTTCACTTCCCTTGACCGGGGCTCTCATGGAATAAGGACAAGGATGCTGTGCAGGAAGGTGAGGAGGGCTGCATTGAGGCTGAGTGTCAGCCTCAGGGCCCTGGAGAATGGCAGTCAAGCACAGAGGGCCTGGACAGCTGCAGCTGGAGATGGACATATGCCTGGAACCTGCAGCAGCAACGCTGTCTCCGCAGTTCCACTCTGTACTACACCACGTGCAGGAGACTAAATAATCCAAAGTGCAAAGAAAGGAAAATTTCAACACCAGGAAGGCTGAGTTCACGATGCATGCACTGACTTCCAGTAAGGGCCCAGTGAAGAAGGCACGTAGAGACAGTCAGAGAGACAGAATGACAGAGACAGACAAGGACTGAAATTCTGGCCCTGTGTTGATCAGTGCCAGAGCACTGAAGACAAACCCTCCATGCCCATGCATACTTCTTACAAGTGGCATTGCTATTTTATGTTTGTGAGGAAAGGTAACACTTAGAACATCTAGGTCTTAGCCACTCTGAGAAGCAACCCTTGGCCGGCAGCCCACTCTCCAAAACTGCCCTCGCCTCTCCAAATTCGAAGTAGTCATAGTGATGCTCCAGCCAAGATGCAGGCTGGCGTATTGCATCTCCCTGGTCCAGCCTCAGCCTGTCCTGTGTGCAGGGAACTACACTATGTCTATTCCTTCTTTGATTTACAGTTTTGGGATAAGACTCGGTGGACAAAAAGAGCAAGAGGGAAGTAGATGATTTGGCAGTGGTAGTTTGTGCTGAGAGAGATTTGTAGAGTGATATACGATATGGCTCTGTGAGATGTCTCTCATGACTGTGGCTCAGAAGGGCCAGGTGTATCCACATTGCTACCCTAATCCAGAGCTGTGCAGGTCTCTAGCTAAAAAATATTTTCAGACCTCTACATGTTACATACATATATATATATATATAGAGAGAGAGAGAGAGAGAGAGAGAGACACTGATGTAGTCATTTTCTACAATGGATTCGATGTGACATTCACACAATTGATTGCTAAAACCTGGAGAGAACCTTTGCATCAGGAAAAGAATTGTCCAAAGGAATAAAATCTCCAAATCATTAGCTATATGCAGCTCCAACGGGACCGAGCGAAAAAGGCTCGAGAAGGAACTCATCCAGGAGACTCTCCACATGGACAGGCACCACAGGTTTCCTAGTCTGGCAACACAAACAGGGCAGCTGCTAGTTCCCAGTGCAAGCCTCAGGGCAAAAACCTCTCCCTCTTCAGTGTCTTTACATCTGAAAAGAAGAAAAGTGACCAAGGGCCAAGGAGAGCTGCCCTGGTGTCAATATTGAGCTGTAAATCAGAATGTGCCAAGTGTTTTGCACAAAATCACCTGTGCCACAGTGATTCTGTTGTTCTCTCTCTCTCTCCCTCCCTCAGACACACACACACACACACACAAATCCACAGAGGCACAGGCACAAACGGAGTTATACACATGCGCACTGGACAGCTTCTGCAAGGCAGGGCCCTGGGCTGAACCCTGCTTCGCATTTCCTGGAAGCACGCCCAACCTTTTAAGGCCAGCTCTGAGCTCCCATTGGCGGGATTCCTTCAGAAGGCCCGCCCACAGGGCGCCAGCCAGGCTCTGATAGGCCAGAGGCCTAGGCCACGCCCAGAACCGCACCAGCAATCTCATTGGCCAGTGTGCCTGGACACGCCCAGGAGGGTCCGTGCCCCTAGTCAGTGATTGGCCAGCGTCCTTGAGCACCGCCCACACAGCCCTGCAGCACGCTGATTGGGCAGCCTCCGGAAGGCCCGCCCACCAGCCACTTCCGCTCGACTCTGATTGGCCTGGTGTCCCAGGGACACGCCCCCAGTCAGCCTTCTCTTGGCTCCCATTGGCGGGCTGCTGTCTGAGGGGCGCCCTCTGATAGGCCAGTTCCTAAGGCACGCCCAGGAAGGTCACCGCCCTTGCCCCATGATTGGCCAGCCTCCTGGGCTCCGCCCACGAGGCCCGCCCCAGGCGCTCATTGGACAGCCTCCCGAGGGCCCGCCCCCCAGGCACTTCCGCTGGACCCTGATTGGCTGACCTCCAGGGGTACGCCCACCCAGAGCCAGCACCCAGGCTCTCATTGGTGGGCTGCTCTCTGAGGCCCGCCCACACAACTCCTCCTCTGTTCTCATTGGCCAGGTCTTGCTTCACGCCCCTGAGGGTGACGTTCCTCCTCTCTGATTGGCCAGCTGTCTCTATGAATACCCACTGGGCCCTCCCCTCAGGCTCATTGGGCACGGGCTCTGAGGCCCGCCCCCGGGGACTTTCTGCCATCCTCTGAAGGCCCTGTTTCTGCAAACACGACCCCCACAGCTCCTGTCTGGGCCCATCCTTAGGACACTGCCTGCCTGCGCTAGGCTGTCCATGCTCTTGGGGCACACCCAGAAACACTGTCGCCACTCTCCTAGCCCACTGCCTCAGGGCACTTGCCCCATGGAGCCTTAGTCCCGCCCTGGTGCTGCCCTCTTGTGGACACCCAGCAGAATGCAGCTGAGCACAGGGATTCACAAGCTCCCAGTAGAGTCATCCCAGACAAAGAGAGAAACCCCTTCCACTTGCAAAGCCAAATGGGGGATCCCCCCACCCCACAGGAAAGAACAGATGTCTAGGGCACTCTACGTCAATTTCAACCCTGCTGTCCACGGGCCACAATTCCTAGAGTTCTCCTCATTCCACAGAATCACTACACTCAACTATGGTCTTTGCTGCCACCTTGTGGACATACAGCAGAATGCAGCTGAGCTCCCCATGCCACTCCTCTTTGAGTCTACCCAGAAAATTACACACAGCATGGGAATAGCAAAGGAAAGAACCCATCTGAGGACCACCTGGGAGAATGCACAACAGAGTCCACAATCCAATGTGCCAATTCATACTTGAAAAACCACTTATGCAGTGGAAACTTCCTTTGTCATAACACAACCCAGTTCCTAAGTCCCTGTGTCAGGAATAAAGAAACAACAGCGGTAATCATAACGGAAACACACTTATGCACACTTACACACACACACACACACAGACACCTTCCCACAGAGACGTACACACTTGTCCCGAAAATAACTTGGATTGGAGTTGCTGTTTTGCACCCTAGCAAAAGGTCAAAGTTTCATGGGTGGAAGGGAGAGGTGTTAAGTTTCTGGCATATGAAGGTGAGAAATGCCTAGAGCAGATCGATAGTTACATGGACAACGAAGGGAGCATGGTTGGAGGGACAGCGGGTGGATGACAGCAGAAATATAGAAAACGTCTGCTGAGAAACAGAGGGCTGCTTCAAAAATTCCCTGACACACAGGGTCCAGGCAAATTACGAATTCCGAGAATGAAAAGAAACGCATACGATTTGAAGCTTACACTAGAAAATGGAGGCAAGTTCTGTGCTATGATAATTACAATAAGGATACTGATAGAAAGGATATTGGAAATGCTCCTGGAAAGTTTATAATTTATAATTGTAGTGAATCCTGCTCCAACTATGTGACCAATTATTTATGAATAAGGAGGCTATTATAAATGCGGTAATTCTGCATTCAGATCAAATATAAAGGTCAACAATTCTAAAAATGTCTGATATATATATATATATATATGTATGTATATGTACATATATGTATGTGTATCTTTATTATCAACTATGAGGGATACTGGAATGGCTATGAGGAGACAGAGTATGGCTTGTGCCAGAGAGACTTACAAAGCTGAGGCTCCAGAAACCTAGGTGAAATCGCCAACAAAACAATCCAGAGCTCAGCCGGGCCCTGGTGACTCGCTTTGTATATCTGGGCCTGTCAGTCAAATAATATATAAGTAAAATATTAATGAGTGCAGACAGAGTGAGTGAGAGCCTGTGAGAGTCAGAGACAGAGAAGGCAAGAAGAGAAATAGAAGAGTTGGAAAGAGACCAGAAGTCCAAAAGCTCCCACTCTGTGTTCATACATGACAGGTTCACACCTGGGTTGTAGAGATTGTAAGGCAGCAGTCTCCTGTCCACAGACCCCAGACAACCCCAGCCTTCACCATATGTGTGTAGTATTTACAACAGGATATGTATTGTGAGTGTAAACTTCCCTTCAATTATAAGTGAAAAATCTATCAAGCAGAAGAATGGACCCCTCATGTAATATAGAACCAAATAAATAAATAAATAAATAAATATGCAAATAAATGGGGGTTATCTAGGAGGATTTGAACCAAATGAAAAATAAAAACAAAAAGCACAAGAAGACCTGATGGCAGCAGAAACATAGAAACCATCTGCTGAGAATCAAGGGCTGCTTCAAAAGTTCCGAGACCCTTCAGAGTCCAGGGAAATTAAGATTTCGGGAGAATGAAAAGAAACTCATATGTATTGAAGCTTACACTAGAGAAAGGAGGCAAGTTCTGTACTATGATTCTTAAAATAAGGATGCTGATAGAAATGCTATTAGAAATGCTACTGGAAGGTTCTATTATTTATAATTGTATTGAATCCTGCTCCAACTATGTGGCCAATTAGTAGGGAAAAAGGAACCTGTTGTAAATGTGTGAATTCTGATTAAGATCAATTACATAGGTTGACAATTCTAAAAATGACAGAGATATATATGTATATTTATATATGTATATGGATATATATCTTTATTATAAAGTCTGAGAGATACTGCCATGGATCTGAGGAGACAGAATATGGCTTAAGTCAGAGAGACTTACCAATCAGAGGCTCCAGTAGCCTAGGTGAAATCACAAACAAAACCAGCCAGAGCTCAGCAGTGCTCTGGCCACTCTCTTTGTATATCTGGGCCTGTCAATAAAATAAGGATATAAGTAAAATATTCCTGAGTTCAGACAGAGTGAGAGAGAGCCTGTGAGAGTCAGAGACAGAGATGGCGAGAAGAGAAATAGAAGAGTTGGAAATAGACCAGAAGTCAAAAAACCCCTAGGCTGTGTTCATTCATGACCGGTTCAAACCTGGGTTGTAGAGATTGTCACGCAGCAGCTCTAATGCCCACAGACCCCAGACAACCCAAGCCTTCACCATATGTGTGTAGTATTTGCCCCAGGAAATGTATTGTGCATCAAAAGTTCCCTTCAGTTATAAGAGAAAATCTCTCAAGCAGAAGAAATGATGCCACATGTGATACCTGACTAAATAAATAAATATGCAAATAAATGGGGATGATCTAGGAGGACTTGAAACAATAAAAATAAATAAGGACAAAAACCACAAGAAGACCTGATGACAGCAGAAACATAGAAACCATCTGCTGAGAAACAGAGGGCTGCTTCAAAAATTCCCTAACACTTCAGGGTCCAGGGACATTAAGATTTCCGGAGAAAGAAAACAAACACATACGTATTGAAGCTTACACTAGAAAAAGGAGGGAAGATCTGGGCCATGATAATTACAATAAGGATGCTAATAGAAACACGATTAGAAATGCTACTGGAAGGTTCTATTATTTATAATTGTATAGAATCCTGCTCCAACTATATGGCCAATTATTTCAGAAAATCTAGGCTGTTATAAATGTGGTAATTCTGAAAGAAGGTCAAATACATAGGTCGAACATTCTAAAAATGACAGATATATAAATCTATATGTACATATATACATGTATGTATATCTTTATTATAAACTCTGAGTGATACTGGCATGGAAATGAGGAGACAGAATATGGCTTGTGTCAGAAAGACTTACAAACTGAGGCTCCAGTAGCCTAGGTGAAATCGCCAACACAACAAGCCAGAGCTCAGCAGTGCTCTGGTAACTCTCTTTGTCTATCTGGGCCTGTCAGTAAAATAAGAATCTAAGTAAAATATTAATGAGTGAAGACAGAGTGTGTGAGAGCATGTGAGAGTTAGAGATAGAGAAGGCGAGAAGAGAAATAGATGAGTTGGAAAGAGACCAGAATTCAAAAACCTCCTACACTGTGTTCATTGATGACAGGTTCAAACCTGGCTTGTAGAGATTGTAAGGCAGCAGCTCTCATGCCCACAGACCCCAGACAGCCCCAGCCTTCACCATAGGCTCTACTACCAACCTGACAGTAATGTGTGTGCGTGTGTCTGTCTGTCTGTGTGTGTCTGTGTGTGCTCAGAGATCACCTGTAGTAGTCTCAGAGCATGGGTGGCAAGGGAGCCAGCCTCTCCTGCAACTTATGTACAGAGAACCTATCTGGTCAGGGCAAGCCACCTAGCCCAGATTGTGGCTAAGCAAGAATGCATATGCAAAGGGACTCTCATGTCTCACTCTCCTGAGTTCCGAATCAATGCCATGCCTCACTATGATCCAAGCACTGCCAATGGGGGAAGCTGGGACACCCCTCAGAATTCAGGGGCTTGAGCCTGTCCAGTCACGTTTGGCTGCCTACTCAGCCTCCAGGCTCTCAGTCCACTGCTCAGGGCAGCAGATTACAAGCCCAGAAAGTACCCAGAAAGGGCTGTGTTTCCACATAGATGGGAACTGTGTTGAACCAAACAATAGTGGATGAACCCGGCCCCTTACACCTACCCTTTGGGTCCGGCTAAGGCAATTGCTCCTGTGGCCTCACATCCCTGATCATGGTGTCCTGGTGTCCACACATCACACTCAGAGAGATTCCCAGAAGTAGGCTTGCATGAGTGTCCCATACAATGTCGCTCTGCTTGCAGGAAGCACAAACTCCCCGGGCCCTTGCTATGGACAGACAAAAAAAGATGGATGCCTCCATTGGCCAAATTAGGGGCTTCCAGTCAAGATCACAGCCCCGCCCCTCACCTGAGGGCCTGGCTGCTGCTAATCAAGGCAATTGGAAACACCTTTTACACTTGGGCCCTGAGGACATACTCAGGAATCCCTCCAGGAGCTAGCAGGCTGGAAGACCTCCTGACCCCTGGATAGCTGTGCTCCTAGTTGGGCGGCCCTTCTGGCCAGTGGTGAAAATATTCCCTAGATACAAGAAAGAACTTCAGGTTTCAAAGGGATTTGAAACACCATGAGGCACTTGGAAAAGACATTTCACAGCCATCAAAACACCCTCTTTCTGAACACTGGAAGCTTCCGTTTTGCATGGGAAATCTGGACACTGGTGTGGCCATCAGTACCACAGATCCTTTCCATTTGGCTTAATAGAGGGAAAGCACAGTGTGTGTGCCAGGGGGATCGAGTTTCACTTCCCTTGACCGGGGCTCTCATGGAATAAGGACAAGGATGCTGTGCAGGAAGGTGAGGAGGGCTGCATTGAGGCTGAGTGTCAGCCTCAGGGCCCTGGAGAATGGCAGTCAAGCACAGAGGGCCTGGACAGCTGCAGCTGGAGATGGACATATGCCTGGAACCTGCAGCAGCAACGCTGTCTCCGCAGTTCCCCTCTGTACTACACCACGTGCAGGAGACTAAATAATCCAAAGGGCAAAGAAAGGAAAATTTCAACACCAGGAAGGCTGAGTTCACGATGCATGCACTGACTTCCAGTAAGGGCCCAGTGAAGAAGGCACGTAGAGACAGTCAGAGAGACAGAATGACAGAGACAGACAAGGACTGAAATTCTGGCCCTGTGTTGATCAGTGCCAGAGCACTGAAGACAAACCCTCCATGCCCATGCATACTTCTTACAAGTGGCATTGCTATTTTATGTTTGTGAGGAAAGGTAACACTTAGAACATCTAGGTCTTAGCCACTCTGAGAAGCAACCCTTGGCCGGCAGCCCACTCTCCAAAACTGCCCTCGCCTCTCCAAATTCGAAGTAGTCATAGTGATGCTCCAGCCAAGATGCAGGCTGGCGTATTGCATCTCCCTGGTCCAGCCTCAGCCTGTCCTGTGTGCAGGGAACTGCACTATGTCTATTTCTTCTTTGATTTACAGTTTTGGGATAAGACTCGGTGGACAAAAAGAGCAAGAGGGAAGTAGATGATTTGGCAGTGGTAGTTTGTGCTGAGAGAGATTTGTAGAGTGATATACGATATGGCTCTGTGAGATGCCTCTCATGACTGTGGCTCAGAAGGGCCAGGTGTATCCACATTGCTACCCTAATCCAGAGCTGTGCAGGTCTCTAGCTAAAAAATATTTTCAGACCTCTACATGTTACATACATATATATATATATTGAGAGAGAGAGAGATAGAGAGAGAGAGAGAAAGAGATAGAGAGACACTGATGTAGTCATTTTCTACAATGGATTCGATGTGACATTCACACAATTGATTGCTAAAACCTGGAGAGAAACTTTGCATCAGGAAAAGAATTGTCCAAAGGAATAAAATCTCCAAATCATTAGCTATATGCAGCTCCAACGGGACCGAGCGAAAAAGGCTCGAGAAGGAACTCATCCAGGAGACTCTCCACATGGACAGGCACCACAGGTTTCCTAGTCTGGCAACACAAACAGGGCAGCTGCTAGTTCCCAGTGCAAGCCTCAGGGCAAAAACCTCTCCCTCTTCAGTGTCTTTACATCTGAAAAGAAGAAAAGTGACCAAGGGCCAAGGAGAGCTGCCCTGGTGTCAATATTGAGCTGTAAATCAGAATGTGCCAAGTATTTTGCACAAAATCACCTGTGCCACAGTGATTCTGTTGTTCTCTCTCTCTCCCTCCCTCAGACACACACACACACACACACACACACACACACAAATCCACAGAGGCACAGGCACAAACGGAGTTATACACATGCGCACTGGACAGCTTCTGCAAGGCAGGGCCCTGGGCTGAACCCTGCTTCGCATTTCCTGGAAGCACGCCCAGCCTTTTAAGGCCAGCTCTGAGCTCCCATTGGCGGGATTCCTTCAGAAGGCCCGCCCACAGGGCGCCAGCCAGGCTCTGATAGGCCAGAGGCCTAGGCCACGCCCAGAATCCACCAGCAATCTCATTGGCCAGTGTGCTTGGACACGCCCAGGAGGGTCCGGGCCCCTGGTCAGTGATTGGCCAGCGGCCTTGATTACCGCCCACACGGCCCTGCAGCACGCTGATTGGGCAGCCTCCGGAAGGCCCGCCCACCAGCCACTTCCGCTCGACTCTGATTGGCCTGGTGTCCCAGGGACATGCCCCCAGCCAGCCTTCTCTTGGCTCCCATTGGCGGGCTGCTGTCTGAGGGGCGCCCTCTGATAGGCCAGTTCCTAAGGCACGCCCAGGAAGGTCACCGCCCTTGCCCCATGATTGGCCAGCCTCCTGGGCTCCGCCCACGAGGCCCGCCCCAGGCGCTCATTGGACAGCCTCCCGAGGGCCCGCCCCCCAGGCACTTCCGCTGGACCCTGATTGGCTGACCTCCAGGGGTACGCCCACCCAGAGCCAGCACCCAGGCTCTCATTGGTGGGCTGCTCTCTGAGGCCCGCCCACGCAACTCCTCCTCTGTTCTCCTTGGCCAGCTCTTGCTTCACGCCCCTGAGGGTGACGTTCCTCCTCTCTGATTGGCCAGCTGTCTCTATGAATACCCACTGGGCCCTCCCCTCAGGCTCATTGGGCACGGGCTCTGAGGCCCGCCCCCGGGGACTTTCTGCCATCCTCTGAAGGCCCTGTTTCTGCAAACACGACCCCCACAGCTCCTGTCTGGGCCCATCCTTAGGACACTGCCTGCCTGCGCTAGGCTGGCCATGCTCTTGGGGCACACCCAGAAACACTGTCGCCACTCTCCTAGCCCAGTGCCTCAGGGCACTTGCCCCATGGAGCCTTAGTCCCACGCTGGTGCTGCCCTCTTGTGGACACCCAGCAGAATGCAGCTGAGCACAGGGATTCACAAGCTCCCAGTAGAGTCATCCCAGGCAAAGAGAGAAACCCCTTCCACTTGCAAAGCCAAATGGGGGATCCCCCCACCCCACAGGAAAGAACAGATGTCTAGGGCACTCTACGTCAATTTCAACCCTGCTGTCCACGGGCCACAATTCCTAGAGTTCTCCTCATTCCACAGAATCACTACACTCAACTATGGTCTTTGCCGCCACCTTGTGGACATACAGCAGAATGCAGCTGAGCTCCCCATGCCACTCCTCTTTGAGTCTACCCAGAAAATTACACACAGCATGGGAATAGCAAAGGAAAGAACCCATCTGAGGACCACCTGGGAGAATGCACAACAGAGTCCACAATCCAATGTGCCAATTCATACTTGAAAAACCACTTGTGCAGTGCAAACTTCCTTTGTCATAACACAACCCAGTTCCTAAGTCCCTGTGTCAGGAATAAAGAAACAACAGCGGTAATCTTAACTGAAACACACTTATGCACACGTACACACACACACACACACACACACACACACACCTTCCCACAGAGACGTACACACTTGTCCCGAAAATAACTTGGATTGGAGTTGCTGTTTTGCACCCTAGCAAAAGGTCAAAGTTTCATGGGTGGAAGGGAGAAGTGTTAAGTTTCTGGCATATGAAGGTGAGAAATGCCTAGAGCAGATCGATAGTTACATGGACAACGAAGGGAGCATGGGTTGGAGGAACAGCTGGTGGAGCTGCCAGGGAACTATGTGGAATCCCAAGACCCTGTTTTGAGCCCCTGGTCACACTTACCCAGCTAGGGAAAAGCTGGGCTAGTGACAAATCAGAGCTGCAGATGTCTCTCTGTCTCTCTTCCTGCTTGGGCCCTGCTCTCTCAATTTATGACTGTTTGCTTCTCCTCAATAAGAAAGTTACAAAGGATGTACAGAAATACAGGGGTAGTGGGAAAAATTACCCCCCCGTGCCCACTATTACATGGAACTGTTGACTGTAAACCATTCATCCCCCAAGAAAGAACAGAATAAATATTTGTGAGGTTAAAAACATTGTAGGTTAAATAGTGAACATTCTCTAGAGCCATGCAATCCTAATCCATTGTGCATTGGATGTCACTGTCAAAAACAGTGCAGTAGCAGTTGTAGTAGTGTGTAGTATCTGCAAAAGGAAATGTATTGTGTGTCAAAAGTTCCCTTCAATTATAAGAGAAAATCTATCAGGCAGAAGAAATGACCCCTCATGTGATATCGGACGAAATAAATAAATAAATAAATATGCAAATAAATGGGAATGATCTAAGAGGATTTGAAAAAAATAAAAAAATAAAAACAAACACCACAGGAAGACCTGATGACAGCAGAAATATAGAAAACGTCTGCTGAGAAATAGAGGGCTGCTTCAAAAATTCCCTGACACACAGGGTCCAGGCAAATTACGAATTCCGAGAATGAAAAGAAATGCATAAGATTTGAAGCTTACACTAGAAAATGGAGGCAAGTTCTGTGCTATGATAATTACAATAAGGATACTGATAGAAAGGCTATTGGAAATGCTCCTGGAAGGTTTATAATTTATAATTGTAGTGAATCCTGCTCCAACTATGTGACCAATTATTTATGAATAAGGAGGCTATTATAAATGCGGTAATTCTGCATTCAGATCAAATAAAAAGGTCAACAATTCTAAAAATGTCTGATATATATATATATGTATGTATATGTACATATATGTATGTGTATCTTTATTATCAACTATGAGGGATACTGGCATGGCTATGAGGAGACAGAGTATGGCTTGTGCCAGAGAGACTTACAAAGCTGAGGCTCCAGAAACCTAGGTGAAATCGCCAACAAAACAATCCAGAGCTCAGCCGGGCCCTGGTGACTCGCTTTGTATATCTGGGCCTGTCAGTCAAATAATATAAAAGTAAAATATTAATGAGTGCAGACAGAGTGAGTGAGAGCCTGTGAGAGTCAGAGACAGAGAAGGCAAGAAGAGAAATAGAAGAGTTGGAAAGAGACCAGAAGTCCAAAAGCTCCCACTCTGTGTTCATACATGACAGGTTCAAACCTGGGTTGTCGAGATTGTAAGGCATCAGTCTCCTGTCCACAGACCCCAGACAACCCCAGCCTTCACCATATGTGTGTAGTATTTACGACAGGATATGTATTGTGAGTGTAAACTTCCCTTCAATTATAAGAGAAAAATCTATCAAGCAGAAGAATGGACCCCTCATGTAATATAGAACCAAATAAATAAATAAATAAATAAATAAATAAATAAATATGCAAGTAAATGGGGGTTATCTAGGAGGATTTGAAACAAATGAAAAATAAAAACAAAAAGCACAAGAAGACCTGATGACAGCAGAAACATAGAAACCATCTGCTGTGAATCAAGGGCTGCTTCAAAAGTTCCAAGACCCTTCAGAGTCCAGGGAAATTAAGATTTCGGGAGAATGAAAAGAAACTCATATGTATTGAAGCTTACACTAGAGAAAGGAGGCAAGTTCTGTACTATGATAATTAAAATAAGGATGCTGATAGAAATGCTATTAGAAATGCTACTGGAAGGTTCTATTATTTATAATTGTATTGAATCCTGCTCCAACTATGTGGCCAATTAGTAGGGAAAAAGGAACCTGTTGTAAATGTGTGAATTCTGATTAAGATCAATTACATAGGTTGACAATTCTAAAAATGACAGAGATATATATGTATATTTATATATGTATATGGATGTATATCTTTATTATAAAGTCTGAGAGATACTGCCATGGATATGAGGAGACAGAATATGGCTTAAGTCAGAGAGACTTACCAATCAGAGGCTCCAGTAGCCTAGGTGAAATCACAAACAAAACCAGCCAGAGCTCAGCAGTGCTCTGGCCACTCTCTTTGTATATCTGGGCCTGTCAATAAAATAAGGATATAAGTAAAATATTCCTGAGTTCAGACAGAGTGAGAGAGAGCCTGTGAGAGTCAGAGACAGAGATGGCGAGAAGAGAAATAGAAGAGCTGGAAATAGACCAGAAGTCAAAAACCCCCTAGGCTGTGTTCATTCATGACAGGTTCAAACCTGGGTTGTAGAGATTGTCACGCAGCAGCTCTAATGCCCACAGACCCCAGACAACCCAAGCCTTCACCATATGTGTGTAGTATTTGCCCCAGGAAATGTATTGTGCATCAAAAGTTCCCTTCAGTTATAAGAGAAAATCTCTCAAGCAGAAGAAATGATGCCACATGTGATACCTGACTAAATAAATAAATATGCAAATAAATGGGGATGATCTAGGAGGACTTGAAACAATAAAAATAAATAAAGACAAAAACCACAAGAAGACCTGATGACAGCAGAAACATAGAAACCATCTGCTGAGAAACAGAGGGCTGCTTCAAAAATTCCCTAACACTTCAAGGTCCAGGGACATTAAGATTTCCGGAGAAAGAAAACAAACACATACGTATTGCAGCTTACACTAGAAAAAGGAGGGAAGATCTGGGCCATGATAATTACAATAAGGATGCTAATAGAAACACGATTAGAAATGCTACTGGAAGGTTCTATTATTTATAATTGTATTGAATCCTGCTCCAACTATATGGCCAATTATTTCAGAAAAACTAGGCTGTTATAAATGTGGTAATTCTGAAAGAAGGTCAAATACATAGGTCGAACATTCTAAAAATGACAGATATATAAATCTATATGTACATATATACATGTATGTATATCTTTATTATAAACTCTGAGTGATACTGGCATGGAAATGAGGAGACAGAATATGGCTTGTGTCAGAAAGACTTACAAACTGAGGCTCCAGTAGCCTAGGTGAAATCGCCAACACAACAAGCCAGAGCTCAGCAGTGCTCTGGTAACTCTCTTTGTCTATCTGGGCCTGTCAGTAAAATAAGAATCTAAGTAAAATATTAATGAGTGAAGACAGAGTGTGTGAGAGCATGTGAGAGTTAGAGATAGAGAAGGCGAGAAGAGAAATAGATGAGTTGGAAAGAGACCAGAATTCAAAAACCTCCTACACTGTGTTCATTGATGACAGGTTCAAACCTGGCTTGTAGAGATTGTAAGGCAGCAGCTCTCATGCCCACAGACCCCAGACAGCCGCAGCCTTCACCATAGGCTCTACTACCAACGTGACAGTAATGTGTGTGTGTGTGTGTGTGTGTGTGTGTGTGTGTGTGTCTGTCTGTTTGTGTGTGTCTGTGTGTGCTCAGAGATCACCTGTAGTAGTCTCAGAGCATGGGTGGCAAGGGAGCCAGCCTCTCCTGCAACTTATGTACAGAGAACCTATCTGGTCAGGGCAAGCCAGCTAGCCCAGATTGTGGCTAAGCAAGAATGCATATGCAAAGGGACTCTCATGTCTCACTCTCCTGAGTTCCGAATCAATGCCATGCCTCACTATGATCCAAACACTGCCAATGGGGGAAGCTGGGGCACCCCTCAGAATTCAGGGGCTTGAGCCTGTCCAGTCACGTTTGGCTGCCTACTCAGCCTCCAGGCTCTCAGTCCACTGCTCAGGGCAGCAGATTACAAGCCCAGAAAGTACCCAGAAAGGGCTGTGTTTCCACATAGATGGGAAGTGTGTTGAAACAAACAATAGTGGATGAACCCGGCCCCTTACACCTACCCTTTGGATCCGGCTAAGGCAATTGCTCCTGTGGCCTCACATCCCTGATCATGGTGTCCTGGTGTCCACACATCACACTCAGAGAGATTCCTAGAAGTAGGCTTGCATGAGTGTCCCATACAATGTCGCTCTGCTTGCAGGAAGCACAAACTCCCCGGGCCCTTGCTATGGACAGACAAAAAAAGATGGATGCCTCCATTGGCCAAATTAGGGGCTTCCAGTCAAGATCACAGCCCCGCCCCTCACCTGAGGGCCTGGCTGCTGCTAATCAAGGCAATTGGAAACACCTTTTACACTTGGGCCCTGAGGACATACTCAGGAATCCCTCCAGGAGCTAGCAGGCTGGAAGACCTCCTGACCCCTGGATAGCTGTGCTCCTAGTTGGGCGGCCCTTCTGGCCAGTGGTGAAAATATTCCCTAGATACAAGAAAGAACTTCAGGTTTCAAAGGGATTTGAAACACCATGAGGCACTTGGAAAAGACATTTCACAGCCATCAAAACACCCTCTTTCTGAACACTGGAAGCTTCCGTTTTGCATGGGAAATCTGGACACTGGTGTGGCCATCAGTACCACAGATCCTTTCCATTTGGCTTAATAGAGGGAAAGCACAGTGTGTGTGCCAGGGGGATCGAGTTTCACTTCCCTTGACCGGGGCTCTCATGGAATGAGGACAAGGATGCTGTGCAGGAAGGTGAGGAGGGCTGCATTGAGGCTGAGTGTCAGCCTCAGGGCCCTGGAGAATGGCAGTCAAGCACAGAGGGCCTGGACAGCTGCAGCTGGAGATGGACATATGCCTGGAACCTGCAGCAGCAACGCTGTCTCCGCAGTTCCCCTCTGTACTACACCACATGCAGGAGACTAAATAATCCAAAGGGCAAAGAAAGGAAAATTTCAACACCAGGAAGGCTGAGTTCACGATGCATGCACTGACTTCCAGTAAGGGCCCAGTGAAGAAGGCACGTAGAGACAGTCAGAGAGACAGAATGACAGAGACAGACAAGGACTGAAATTCTGGCCCTGTGTTGATCAGTGCCAGAGCACTGAAGACAAACCCTCCATGCCCATGCATACTTCTTACAAGTGGCATTGCTATTTTATGTTTGTGAGGAAAGGTAACACTTAGAACATCTAGGTCTTAGCCACTCTGAGAAGCAACCCTTGGCCGGCAGCCCACTCTCCAAAACTGCCCTCGCCTCTCCAAATTCGAAGTAGTCATAGTGATGCTCCAGCCAAGATGCAGGCTGGCGTATTGCATCTCCCTGGTCCAGCCTCAGCCTGTCCTGTGTGCAGGGAACTGCACTATGTCTATTTCTTCTTTGATTTACAGTTTTGGGATAAGACTCGGTGGACAAAAAGAGCAAGAGGGAAGTAGATGATTTGGCAGTGGTAGTTTGTGCTGAGAGAGATTTGTAGAGTGATATACGATATGGCTCTGTGAGATGTCTCTCATGACTGTGGCTCAGAAGGGCCAGGTGTATCCACATTGCTACCCTAATCCAGAGCTGTGCAGGTCTCTAGCTAAAAAATATTTTCAGACCTCTACATGTTACATACATATATATATATATATTGAGAGAGAGAGATAGAGAGAGAGAGAGAAAGAGATAGAGAGACACTGATGTAGTCATTTTCTACAATGGATTCGATGTGACATTCACACAATTGATTGCTAAAACCTGGAGAGAAACTTTGCATCAGGAAAAGAATTGTCCAAAGGAATAAAATCTCCAAATCATTAGCTATATGCAGCTCCAACGGGACGGAGCGAAAAAGGCTCGAGAAGGAACTCATCCAGGAGACTCTCCACATGGACAGGCACCACAGGTTTCCTAGTCTGGCAACACAAACAGGGCAGCTGCTAGTTCCCAGTGCAAGCCTCAGGGCAAAAACCTCTCCCTCTTCAGTGTCTTTACATCTGAAAAGAAGAAAAGTGACCAAGGGCCAAGGAGAGCTGCCCTGGTGTCAATATTGAGCTGTAAATCAGAATGTGCCAAGTGTTTTGCACAAAATCACCTGTGCCACAGTGATTCTGTTGTTCTCTCTCTCTCTCCCTCCCTCAGAAACACACACACACACACACACACACACACACACACAAATCCACAGAGGCACAGGCACAAACGGAGTTATACACATGCGCACTGGACAGCTTCTGCAAGGCAGGGCCCTGGGCTGAACCCTGCTTCGCATTTCCTGAAAGCACGCCCAGCCTTTTAAGGCCAGCTCTGAGCTCCCATTGGCGGGATTCCTTCAGAAGGCCCGCCCACAGGGCGCCAGCCAGGCTCTGATAGGCCAGAGGCCTAGGCCACGCCCAGAACCCCACCAGCAATCTCATTGGCCAGTGTGCTTGGACACGCCCAGGAGGGTCCGGGCCCCTGGTCAGTGATTGGCCAGCGGCCTTGAGCACCGCCCACACGGCCCTGCAGCACGCTGATTGGGCAGCCTCCGGAAGGCCCGCCCACCAGCCACTTCCGCTCGACTCTGATTGGCCTGGTTTCCCAGGGATACGCCCCCAGCCAGCCTTCTCTTGGCTCCCATTGGCGGGCTGCTGTCTGAGGGGCGCCCTCTGATAGGCCAGTTCCTAAGGCACGCCGAGGAAGGTCACCGCCCTTGCCCCATGATTGGCCAGCCTCCTGGGCTCCGCCCACGAGGCCCGCCCCAGGCGCTCATTGGACAGCCTCCCGAGGGCCCGCCCCCCAGGCACTTCCGCTGGACCCTGATTGGATGACCTCCAGGGGTACGCCCACCCAGAGCCAGCACCCAGGCTCTCATTGGTGGGCTGCTCTCTGAGGCCCGCCCACGCAACTCCTCCTCTGTTCTCATTGGCCAGCTCTTGCTTCACGCCCCTGAGGGTGACGTTCCTCCTCTCTGATTGGCCAGCTGTCTCTATGAATACCCACTGGGCCCTCCCCTCAGGCTCATTGGGCACGGGCTCTGAGGCCCGCCCCCGGGGACTTTCTGCCATCCTCTGAAGGCCCTGTTTCTGCAAACACGACCCCCACAGCTCCTGTCTGGGCCCATCCTTAGGACACTGCCTGCCTGCGCTAGGCTGGCCATGCTCTTGGGGCACACCCAGAAACACTGTCGCCACTCTCCTAGCCCAGTGCCTCAGGGCACTTGCCCCATGGAGCCTTAGTCCCGCCCTGGTGCTGCCCTCTTGTGGACACCCAGCAGAATGCAGCTGAGCACAGGGATTCACAAGCTCCCAGTAGAGTCATCCCAGGCAAAGAGAGAAACCCCTTCCACTTGCAAAGCCAAATGGGGGATCCCCCCACCCCACAGGAAAGAACAGATGTCTAGGGCACTCTACGTCAATTTCAACCCTGCTGTCCACGGGCCACAATTCCTAGAGTTCTCCTCATTCCACAGAATCACTACACTCAACTATGCTCTTTGCCGCCACCTTGTGGACATACAGCAGAATGCAGCTGAGCTCCCCATGCCACTCCTCTTTGAGTCTACCCAGAAAATTACACACAGCATGGGAATAGCAAAGGAAAGAACCCATCTGAGGACCACCTGGGAGAATGCACAACAGAGTCCACAATCCAATGTGCCAATTCATACTTGAAAAACCACTTGTGCAGTGGAAACTTCCTTTGTCATAACACAACCCAGTTCCTAAGTCCCTGTGTCAGGAATAAAGAAACAACAGCGGTAATCTTAACTGAAACACACTTATGCACACTTACACACACACACACACACACACACACACACCTTCCCACAGAGACGTACACACTTGTCCCGAAAATAACTTGGATTGGAGTTGCTGTTTTGCACCCTAGCAAAAGGTCAAAGTTTCATGGGTGGAAGGGAGAAGTGTTAAGTTTCTGGCATATGAAGGTGAGAAATGCCTAGAGCAGATCGATAGTTACATGGACAACGAAGGGAGCATGGGTTGGAGGAACAGCTGGTGGAGCTGCCAGGGAACTATGTGGAATCCCAAGACCCTGTTTTGAGCCCCTGGTCACACTTACCCAGCTAGGGAAAAGCTGGGCTAGTGACAAATCAGAGCTGCAGATGTCTCTCTGTCTCTCTTCCTGCTTGGGCCCTGCTCTCTCAATTTATGACTGTTTGCTTCTCCTCAATAAGAAAGTTACAAAGGATGTACAGAAATACAGGGGTAGTGGGAAAAATTACCCCCCCCCGTGCCCACTATTACATGGAACTGTTGACTGTAAACCATTCATCCCCCAAGAAAGAACAGAATAAATATTTGTGAGGTTAAAAACATTGTAGGTTAAATAGTGAACATTCTCTAGAGCCATGCAATACTAATCCATTGTGCATTGGATGTCACTGTCAAAAACAGTGCAGTAGCAGTTGTAGTAGTGTGTAGTATCTGCAAAAGGAAATGTATTGTGTGTCAAAAGTTCCCTTCAATTATAAGAGAAAATCTATCAGGCAGAAGAAATGACCCCTCATGTGATATCGGACGAAATAAATAAATAAATAAATATGCAAATAAATGGGAATGATCTAAGAGGATTTAAAAAAATAAAAAAATAAAAACAAACACCACAGGAAGACCTGATGACAGCAGAAATATAGAAAACGTCTGCTGAGAAACAGAGGGCTGCTTCAAAAATTCCCTGACACACAGGGTCCAGGCAAATTACGAATTCCGAGAATGAAAAGAAACGCATACGATTTGAAGCTTACACTAGAAAATGGAGGCAAGTTCTGTGCTATGATAATTACAATAAGGATACTGATAGAAAGGCTATTGGAAATGCTCCTGGAAAGTTTATAATTTATAATTGTAGTGAATCCTGCTCCAACTATGTGACCAATTATTTATGAATAAGGAGGCTATTATAAATGCGGTAATTCTGCATTCAGATCAAATTAAAAGGTCAACAATTCTAAAAATGTCTGATATATATATATATATATATATATGTATGTATATGTACATATATGTATGTGTATCTTTATTATCAACTATGAGGGATACTGGCATGGCTATGAGGAGACAGAGTATGGCTTGTGCCAGAGAGACTTACAAAGCTGAGGCTCCAGAAACCTAGGTGAAATCGCCAACAAAACAATCCAGAGCTCAGCTGCGCCCTGGTGACTCGCTTTGTATATCTGGGCCTGTCAGTCAAATAATATAAAAGTAAAATATTAATGAGTGCAGACAGAGTGAGTGAGAGCCTGTGAGAGTCAGAGACAGAGAAGGCAAGAAGAGAAATAGAAGAGTTGGAAAGAGACCAGAAGTCCAAAAGCTCCCACTCTGTGTTCATACATGACAGGTTCAAACCTGGGTTGTCGAGATTGTAAGGCAGCAGTCTCCTGTCCACAGACCCCAGACAACCCCAGCCTACACCATATGTGTGTAGTATTTACGACAGGATATGTATTGTGAGTGTAAACTTCCCTTCAATTATAAGAGAAAAATCTATCAAGCAGAAGAATGGACCCCTCATGTAATATAGAACCAAATAAATAAATAAATAAATAAATATGCAAATAAATGGGGGTTATCTAGGAGGATTTGAAACAAATGAAAAATAAAAACAAAAAGCACAAGAAGACCTGATGACAGCAGAAACATAGAAACCATCTGCTGAGAATCAAGGGCTGCTTCAAAAGTTCCAAGACCCTTCAGAGTCCAGGGAAATTAAGATTTCGGGAGAATGAAAAGAAACTCATATGTATTGAAGCTTACACTAGAGAAAGGAGGCAAGTTCTGTACTATGATAATTAAAATAAGGATGCTGATAGAAATGCTATTAGAAATGCTACTGGAAGGTTCTATTATTTATAATTGTATTGAATCCTGCTCCAACTATGTGGCCAATTAGTAGGGAAAAAGGAACCTGTTGTAAATGTGTGAATTCTGATTAAGATCAATTACATAGGTTGACAATTCTAAAAATGACAGAGATATATATGTATATTTATATATGTATATGGATGTATATCTTTATTATAAAGTCTGAGAGATACTGCCATGGATATGAGGAGACAGAATATGGCTTAAGTCAGAGAGACTTACCAATCAGAGGCTCCAGTAGCCTAGGTGAAATCACAAACAAAACCAGCCAGAGCTCAGCAGTGCTCTGGCCACTCTCTTTGTATATCTGGGCCTGTCAATAAAATAAGGATATAAGTAAAATATTCCTGAGTTCAGACAGAGTGAGAGAGAGCCTGTGAGAGTCAGAGACAGAGATGGCGAGAAGAGAAATAGAAGAGCTGGAAATAGACCAGAAGTCAAAAACCCCCTAGGCTGTGTTCATTCATGACAGGTTCAAACCTGGGTTGTAGAGATTGTCACGCAGCAGCTCTAATGCCCACAGACCCCAGACAACCCAAGCCTTCACCATATGTGTGTAGTATTTGCCCCAGGAAATGTATTGTGCATCAAAAGTTCCCTTCAGTTATAAGAGAAAATCTCTCAAGCAGAAGAAATGATGCCACATGTGATACCTGACTAAATAAATAAATATGCAAATAAATGGGGATGATCTAGGAGGACTTGAAACAATAAAAATAAATAAAGACAAAAACCACAAGAAGACCTGATGACAGCAGAAACATAGAAACCATCTGCTGAGAAACAGAGGGCTGCTTCAAAAATTCCCTAACACTTCAAGGTCCAGGGACATTAAGATTTCCGGAGAAAGAAAACAAACACATACGTATTGCAGCTTACACTAGAAAAAGGAGGGAAGATCTGGGCCATGATAATTACAATAAGGATGCTAATAGAAACACGATTAGAAATGCTACTGGAAGGTTCTATTATTTATAATTGTATTGAATCCTGCTCCAACTATATGGCCAATTATTTCAGAAAAACTAGGCTGTTATAAATGTGGTAATTCTGAAAGAAGGTCAAATACATAGGTCGAACATTCTAAAAATGACAGATATATAAATCTATATGTACATATATACATGTATGTATATCTTTATTATAAACTCTGAGTGATACTGGCATGGAAATGAGGAGACAGAATATGGCTTGTGTCAGAAAGACTTACAAACTGAGGCTCCAGTAGCCTAGGTGAAATCGCCAACACAACAAGCCAGAGCTCAGCAGTGCTCTGGTAACTCTCTTTGTCTATCTGGGCCTGTCAGTAAAATAAGAATCTAAGTAAAATATTAATGAGTGAAGACAGAGTGTGTGAGAGCATGTGAGAGTTAGAGATAGAGAAGGCGAGAAGAGAAATAGATGAGTTGGAAAGAGACCAGAATTCAAAAACCTCCTACACTGTGTTCATTGATGACAGGTTCAAACCTGGCTTGTAGAGATTGTAAGGCAGCAGCTCTCATGCCCACAGACCCCAGACAGCCGCAGCCTTCACCATAGGCTCTACTACCAACGTGACAGTAATGTGTGTGTGTGTGTGTGTGTGTGTGTGTGTGTGTGTGTGTGTGTGTCTGTCTGTTTGTGTGTGTCTGTGTGTGCTCAGAGATCACCTGTAGTAGTCTCAGAGCATGGGTGGCAAGGGAGCCAGCCTCTCCTGCAACTTATGTACAGAGAACCTATCTGGTCAGGGCAAGCCAGCTAGCCCAGATTGTGGCTAAGCAAGAATGCATATGCAAAGGGACTCTCATGTCTCACTCTCCTGAGTTCCGAATCAATGCCATGCCTCACTATGATCCAAACACTGCCAATGGGGGAAGCTGGGGCACCCCTCAGAATTCAGGGGCTTGAGCCTGTCCAGTCACGTTTGGCTGCCTACTCAGCCTCCAGGCTCTCAGTCCACTGCTCAGGGCAGCAGATTACAAGCCCAGAAAGTACCCAGAAAGGGCTGTGTTTCCACATAGATGGGAAGTGTGTTGAACCAAACAATAGTGGATGAACCCGGCCCCTTACACCTACCCTTTGGATCCGGCTAAGGCAATTGCTCCTGTGGCCTCACATCCCTGATCATGGTGTCCTGGTGTCCACACATCACACTCAGAGAGATTCCTAGAAGTAGGCTTGCATGAGTGTCCCATACAATGTCGCTCTGCTTGCAGGAAGCACAAACTCCCCGGGCCCTTGCTATGGACAGACAAAAAAAGATGGATGCCTCCATTGGCCAAATTAGGGGCTTCCAGTCAAGATCACAGCCCCGCCCCTCACCTGAGGGCCTGGCTGCTGCTAATCAAGGCAATTGGAAACACCTTTTACACTTGGGCCCTGAGGACATACTCAGGAATCCCTCCAGGAGCTAGCAGGCTGGAAGACCTCCTGACCCCTGGATAGCTGTGCTCCTAGTTGGGCGGCCCTTCTGGCCAGTGGTGAAAATATTCCCTAGATACAAGAAAGAACTTCAGGTTTCAAAGGGATTTGAAACACCATGAGGCACTTGGAAAAGACATTTCACAGCCATCAAAACACCCTCTTTCTGAACACTGGAAGCTTCCGTTTTGCATGGGAAATCTGGACACTGGTGTGGCCATCAGTACCACAGATCCTTTCCATTTGGCTTAATAGAGGGAAAGCACAGTGTGTGTGCCAGGGGGATCGAGTTTCACTTCCCTTGACCGGGGCTCTCATGGAATGAGGACAAGGATGCTGTGCAGGAAGGTGAGGAGGGCTGCATTGAGGCTGAGTGTCAGCCTCAGGGCCCTGGAGAATGGCAGTCAAGCACAGAGGGCCTGGACAGCTGCAGCTGGAGATGGACATATGCCTGGAACCTGCAGCAGCAACGCTGTCTCCGCAGTTCCCCTCTGTACTACACCACGTGCAGGAGACTAAATAATCCAAAGGGCAAAGAAAGGAAAATTTCAACACCAGGAAGGCTGAGTTCACGATGCATGCACTGACTTCCAGTAAGGGCCCAGTGAAGAAGGCACGTAGAGACAGTCAGAGAGACAGAATGACAGAGACAGACAAGGACTGAAATTCTGGCCCTGTGTTGATCAGTGCCAGAGCACTGAAGACAAACCCTCCATGCCCATGCATACTTCTTACAAGTGGCATTGCTATTTTATGTTTGTGAGGAAAGGTAACACTTAGAACATCTAGGTCTTAGCCACTCTGAGAAGCAACCCTTGGCCGGCAGCCCACTCTCCAAAACTGCCCTCGCCTCTCCAAATTCGAAGTAGTCATAGTGATGCTCCAGCCAAGATGCAGGCTGGCGTATTGCATCTCCCTGGTCCAGCCTCAGCCTGTCCTGTGTGCAGGGAACTGCACTATGTCTATTTCTTCTTTGATTTACAGTTTTGGGATAAGACTCGGTGGACAAAAAGAGCAAGAGGGAAGTAGATGATTTGGCAGTGGTAGTTTGTGCTGAGAGAGATTTGTAGAGTGATATACGATATGGCTCTGTGAGATGTCTCTCATGACTGTGGCTCAGAAGGGCCAGGTGTATCCACATTGCTACCCTAATCCAGAGCTGTGCAGGTCTCTAGCTAAAAAATATTTTCAGACCTCTACATGTTACATACATATATATATATATATATTGAGAGAGAGAGATAGAGAGAGAGAGAGAAAGAGATAGAGAGACACTGATGTAGTCATTTTCTACAATGGATTCGATGTGACATTCACACAATTGATTGCTAAAACCTGGAGAGAAACTTTGCATCAGGAAAAGAATTGTCCAAAGGAATAAAATCTCCAAATCATTAGCTATATGCAGCTCCAACGGGACGGAGCGAAAAAGGCTCGAGAAGGAACTCATCCAGGAGACTCTCCACATGGACAGGCACCACAGGTTTCCTAGTCTGGCAACACAAACAGGGCAGCTGCTAGTTCCCAGTGCAAGCCTCAGGGCAAAAACCTCTCCCTCTTCAGTGTCTTTACATCTGAAAAGAAGAAAAGTGACCAAGGGCCAAGGAGAGCTGCCCTGGTGTCAATATTGAGCTGTAAATCAGAATGTGCCAAGTGTTTTGCACAAAATCACCTGTGCCACAGTGATTCTGTTGTTCTCACTCTCTCTCCCTCCCTCAGACACACACACACACACACACACAAATCCACAGAGGCACAGGCACAAACGGAGTTATACACATGCGCACTGGACAGCTTCTGCAAGGCAGGGCCCTGGGCTGAACCCTGCTTCGCATTTCCTGGAAGCACGCCCAGCCTTTTAAGGCCAGCTCTGAGCTCCCATTGGCGGGATTCCTTCAGAAGGCCCGCCCACAGGGCGCCAGCCAGGCTCTGATAGGCCAGAGGCCTAGGCCACGCCCAGAACCCACCAGCAATCTCATTGGCCAGTGTGCTTGGACACGCCCAGGAGGGTCCGGGCCCCTGGTCAGTGATTGGCCAGCGGCCTTGAGCACCGCCCACACGGCCCTGCAGCACGCTGATTGGGCAGCCTCCGGAAGGCCCGCCCACCAGCCACTTCCGCTCGACTCTGATTGGCCTGGTGTCCCAGGGACACGCCCCCAGCCAGCCTTCTCTTGGCTCCCATTGGCGGGCTGCTGTCTGAGGGGCGTCCTCTGATAGGCCAGTTCCTAAGGCACGCCCAAGCAGGTCACCGCCCTTGCCCCATGATTGGCCAGCCTCCTGGGCTCCGCCCACGAGGCCCGCCCCAGGCGCTCATTGGACAGCCTCCCGAGGGCCCGCCCCCCAGGCACTTCCGCTGGACCCTGATTGGATGACCTCCAGGGGTACGCCCACCCAGAGCCAGCACCCAGGCTCTCATTGGTGGGCTGCTCTCTGAGGCCCGCCCACGCAACTCCTCCTCTGTTCTCATTGGCCAGCTCTTGCTTCACGCCCCTGAGGGTGACGTTCCTCCTCTCTGATTGGCCAGCTGTCTCTATGAATACCCACTGGGCCCTCCCCTCAGGCTCATTGGGCACGGGCTCTGAGGCCCGCCCCCGGGGACTTTCTGCCATCCTCTGAAGGCCCTGTTTCTGCAAACACGACCCCCACAGCTCCTGTCTGGGCCCATCCTTAGGACACTGCCTGCCTGCGCTAGGCTGGCCATGCTCTTGGGGCACACCCAGAAACACTGTCGCCACTCTCCTAGCCCAGTGCCTCAGGGCACTTGCCCCATGGAGCCTTAGTCCCGCCCTGGTGCTGCCCTCTTGTGGACACCCAGCAGAATGCAGCTGAGCACAGGGATTCACAAGCTCCCAGTAGAGTCATCCCAGGCCAAGAGAGAAACCCCTTCCACTTGCAAAGCCAAATGGGGGATCCCCCCACCCCACAGGAAAGAACAGATGTCTAGGGCACTCTACGTCAATTTCAACCCTGCTGTCCACGGGCCACAATTCCTAGAGTTCTCCTCATTCCACAGAATCACTACACTCAACTATGCTCTTTGCCGCCACCTTGTGGACATACAGCAGAATGCAGCTGAGCTCCCCATGCCACTCCTCTTTGAGTCTACCCAGAAAATTACACACAGCATGGGAATAGCAAAGGAAAGAACCCATCTGAGGACCACCTGGGAGAATGCACAACATAGTCCACAATCCAATGTGCCAATTCATACTTGAAAAACCACTTGTGCAGTGGAAACTTCCTTTGTCATAACACAACCCAGTTCCTAAGTCCCTGTGTCAGGAATAAAGAAACAACAGCGGTAATCTTAACTGAAACACACTTATGCACACTTACACACACACACACACACACACACACACACACACACCTTCCCACAGAGACGTACACACTTGTCCCGAAAATAACTTGGATTGGAGTTGCTGTTTTGCACCCTAGCAAAAGGTCAAAGTTTCATGGGTGGAAGGGAGAAGTGTTAAGTTTCTGGCATATGAAGGTGAGAAATGCCTAGAGCAGATCGATAGTTACATGGACAACGAAGGGAGCATGGGTTGGAGGAACAGCTGGTGGAGCTGCCAGGGAACTATGTGGAATCCCAAGACCCTGTTTTGAGCCCCTGGTCACACTTACCCAGCTAGGGAAAAGCTGGGCTAGTGACAAATCAGAGCTGCAGATGTCTCTCTGTCTCTCTTCCTGCTTGGGCCCTGCTCTCTCAATTTATGACTGTTTGCTTCTCCTCAATAAGAAAGTTACAAAGGATGTACAGAAATACAGGGGTAGTGGGAAAAATTACCCCCCCCGTGCCCACTATTACATGGAACTGTTGACTGTAAACCATTCATCCCCCAAGAAAGAACAGAATAAATATTTGTGAGGTTAAAAACATTGTAGGTTAAATAGTGAACATTCTCTAGAGCCATGCAATACTAATCCATTGTGCATTGGATGTCACTGTCAAAAACAGTGCAGTAGCAGTTGTAGTAGTGTGTAGTATCTGCAAAAGGAAATGTATTGTGTGTCAAAAGTTCCCTTCAATTATAAGAGAAAATCTATCAGGCAGAAGAAATGACCCCTCATGTGATATCGGACGAAATAAATAAATAAATAAATATGCAAATAAATGGGAATGATCTAAGAGGATTTGAAAAAATAAAAAAATAAAAACAAACACCACAGGAAGACCTGATGACAGCAGAAATATAGAAAACGTCTGCTGAGAAACAGAGGGCTGCTTCAAAAATTCCCTGACACACAGGGTCCAGGCAAATTACGAATTCCGAGAATGAAAAGAAACGCATACGATTTGAAGCTTACACTAGAAAATGGAGGCAAGTTCTGTGCTATGATAATTACAATAAGGATACTGATAGAAAGGCTATTGGAAATGCTCCTGGAAAGTTTATAATTTATAATTGTAGTGAATCCTGCTCCAACTATGTGACCAATTATTTATGAATAAGGAGGCTATTATAAATGCGGTAATTCTGCATTCAGATCAAATTAAAAGGTCAACAATTCTAAAAATGTCTGATATATATATATATATGTATGTATATGTACATATATGTATGTGTATCTTTATTATCAACTATGAGGGATACTGGCATGGCTATGAGGAGACAGAGTATGGCTTGTGCCAGAGAGACTTACAAAGCTGAGGCTCCAGAAACCTAGGTGAAATCGCCAACAAAACAATCCAGAGCTCAGCTGCGCCCTGGTGACTCGCTTTGTATATCTGGGCCTGTCAGTCAAATAATATAAAAGTAAAATATTAATGAGTGCAGACAGAGTGAGTGAGAGCCTGTGAGAGTCAGAGACAGAGAAGGCAAGAAGAGAAATAGAAGAGTTGGAAAGAGACCAGAAGTCCAAAAGCTCCCACTCTGTGTTCATACATGACAGGTTCAAACCTGGGTTGTCGAGATTGTAAGGCAGCAGTCTCCTGTCCACAGACCCCAGACAACCCCAGCCTACACCATATGTGTGTAGTATTTACGACAGGATATGTATTGTGAGTGTAAACTTCCCTTCAATTATAAGAGAAAAATCTATCAAGCAGAAGAATGGACCCCTCATGTAATATAGAACCAAATAAATAAATAAATAAATAAATATGCAAATAAATGGGGGTTATCTAGGAGGATTTGAAACAAATGAAAAATAAAAACAAAAAGCACAAGAAGACCTGATGACAGCAGAAACATAGAAACCATCTGCTGAGAATCAAGGGCTGCTTCAAAAGTTCCAAGACCCTTCAGAGTCCAGGGAAATTAAGATTTTGGGAGAATGAAAAGAAACTCATATGTATTGAAGCTTACACTAGAGAAAGGAGGCAAGTTCTGTACTATGATAATTAAAATAAGGATGCTGATAGAAATGCTATTAGAAATGCTACTGGAAGGTTCTATTATTTATAATTGTATTGAATCCTGCTCCAACTATGTGGCCAATTAGTAGGGAAAAAGGAACCTGTTGTAAATGTGTGAATTCTGATTAAGATCAATTACATAGGTTGACAATTCTAAAAATGACAGAGATATATATGTATATTTATATATGTATATGGATGTATATCTTTATTATAAAGTCTGAGAGATACTGCCATGGATATGAGGAGACAGAATATGGCTTAAGTCAGAGAGACTTACCAATCAGAGGCTCCAGTAGCCTAGGTGAAATCACAAACAAAACCAGCCAGAGCTCAGCAGTGCTCTGGCCACTCTCTTTGTATATCTGGGCCTGTCAATAAAATAAGGATATAAGTAAAATATTCCTGAGTTCAGACAGAGTGAGAGAGAGCCTGTGAGAGTCAGAGACAGAGATGGCGAGAAGAGAAATAGAAGAGCTGGAAATAGACCAGAAGTCAAAAACCCCCTAGGCTGTGTTCATTCATGACAGGTTCAAACCTGGGTTGTAGAGATTGTCACGCAGCAGCTCTAATGCCCACAGACCCCAGACAACCCAAGCCTTCACCATATGTGTGTAGTATTTGCCCCAGGAAATGTATTGTGCATCAAAAGTTCCCTTCAGTTATAAGAGAAAATCTCTCAAGCAGAAGAAATGATGCCACATGTGATACCTGACTAAATAAATAAATATGCAAATAAATGGGGATGATCTAGGAGGACTTGAAACAATAAAAATAAATAAAGACAAAAACCACAAGAAGACCTGATGACAGCAGAAACATAGAAACCATCTGCTGAGAAACAGAGGGCTGCTTCAAAAATTCCCTAACACTTCAAGGTCCAGGGACATTAAGATTTCCGGAGAAAGAAAACAAACACATACGTATTGCAGCTTACACTAGAAAAAGGAGGGAAGATCTGGGCCATGATAATTACAATAAGGATGCTAATAGAAACACGATTAGAAATGCTACTGGAAGGTTCTATTATTTATAATTGTATTGAATCCTGCTCCAACTATATGGCCAATTATTTCAGAAAAACTAGGCTGTTATAAATGTGGTAATTCTGAAAGAAGGTCAAATACATAGGTCGAACATTCTAAAAATGACAGATATATAAATCTATATGTACATATATACATGTATGTATATCTTTATTATAAACTCTGAGTGATACTGGCATGGAAATGAGGAGACAGAATATGGCTTGTGTCAGAAAGACTTACAAACTGAGGCTCCAGTAGCCTAGGTGAAATCGCCAACACAACAAGCCAGAGCTCAGCAGTGCTCTGGTAACTCTCTTTGTCTATCTGGGCCTGTCAGTAAAATAAGAATCTAAGTAAAATATTAATGAGTGAAGACAGAGTGTGTGAGAGCATGTGAGAGTTAGAGATAGAGAAGGCGAGAAGAGAAATAGATGAGTTGGAAAGAGACCAGAATTCAAAAACCTCCTACACTGTGTTCATTGATGACAGGTTCAAACCTGGCTTGTAGAGATTGTAAGGCAGCAGCTCTCATGCCCACAGACCCCAGACAGCCGCAGCCTTCACCATAGGCTCTACTACCAACGTGACAGTAATGTGTGTGTGTGTGTGTGTGTGTGTGTGTGTGTGTGTGTGTCTGTCTGTCTGTTTGTGTGTGTCTGTGTGTGCTCAGAGATCACCTGTAGTAGTCTCAGAGCATGGGTGGCAAGGGAGCCAGCCTCTCCTGCAACTTATGTACAGAGAACCTATCTGGTCAGGGCAAGCCAGCTAGCCCAGATTGTGGCTAAGCAAGAATGCATATGCAAAGGGACTCTCATGTCTCACTCTCCTGAGTTCCGAATCAATGCCATGCCTCACTATGATCCAAACACTGCCAATGGGGGAAGCTGGGGCACCCCTCAGAATTCAGGGGCTTGAGCCTGTCCAGTCACGTTTGGCTGCCTACTCAGCCTCCAGGCTCTCAGTCCACTGCTCAGGGCAGCAGATTACAAGCCCAGAAAGTACCCAGAAAGGGCTGTGTTTCCACATAGATGGGAAGTGTGTTGAAACAAACAATAGTGGATGAACCCGGCCCCTTACACCTACCCTTTGGATCCGGCTAAGGCAATTGCTCCTGTGGCCTCACATCCCTGATCATGGTGTCCTGGTGTCCACACATCACACTCAGAGAGATTCCTAGAAGTAGGCTTGCATGAGTGTCCCATACAATGTCGCTCTGCTTGCAGGAAGCACAAACTCCCCGGGCCCTTGCTATGGACAGACAAAAAAAGATGGATGCCTCCATTGGCCAAATTAGGGGCTTCCAGTCAAGATCACAGCCCCGCCCCTTACCTGAGGGCCTGGCTGCTGCTAATCAAGGCAATTGGAAACACCTTTTACACTTGGGCCCTGAGGACATACTCAGGAATCCCTCCAGGAGCTAGCAGGCTGGAAGACCTCCTGACCCCTGGATAGCTGTGCTCCTAGTTGGGCGGCCCTTCTGGCCAGTGGTGAAAATATTCCCTAGATACAAGAAAGAACTTCAGGTTTCAAAGGGATTTGAAACACCATGAGGCACTTGGAAAAGACATTTCACAGCCATCAAAACACCCTCTTTCTGAACACTGGAAGCTTCCGTTTTGCATGGGAAATCTGGACACTGGTGTGGCCATCAGTACCACAGATCCTTTCCATTTGGCTTAATAGAGGGAAAGCACAGTGTGTGTGCCAGGGGGATCGAGTTTCACTTCCCTTGACCGGGGCTCTCATGGAATGAGGACAAGGATGCTGTGCAGGAAGGTGAGGAGGGCTGCATTGAGGCTGAGTGTCAGCCTCAGGGCCCTGGAGAATGGCAGTCAAGCACAGAGGGCCTGGACAGCTGCAGCTGGAGATGGACATATGCCTGGAACCTGCAGCAGCAACGCTGTCTCCGCAGTTCCCCTCTGTACTACACCACGTGCAGGAGACTAAATAATCCAAAGGGCAAAGAAAGGAAAATTTCAACACCAGGAAGGCTGAGTTCACGATGCATGCACTGACTTCCAGTAAGGGCCCAGTGAAGAAGGCACGTAGAGACAGTCAGAGAGACAGAATGACAGAGACAGACAAGGACTGAAATTCTGGCCCTGTGTTGATCAGTGCCAGAGCACTGAAGACAAACCCTCCATGCCCATGCATACTTCTTACAAGTGGCATTGCTATTTTATGTTTGTGAGGAAAGGTAACACTTAGAACATCTAGGTCTTAGCCACTCTGAGAAGCAACCCTTGGCCGGCAGCCCACTCTCCAAAACTGCCCTCGCCTCTCCAAATTCGAAGTAGTCATAGTGATGCTCCAGCCAAGATGCAGGCTGGCGTATTGCATCTCCCTGGTCCAGCCTCAGCCTGTCCTGTGTGCAGGGAACTGCACTATGTCTATTTCTTCTTTGATTTACAGTTTTGGGATAAGACTCGGTGGACAAAAAGAGCAAGAGGGAAGTAGATGATTTGGCAGTGGTAGTTTGTGCTGAGAGAGATTTGTAGAGTGATATACGATATGGCTCTGTGAGATGTCTCTCATGACTGTGGCTCAGAAGGGCCAGGTGTATCCACATTGCTACCCTAATCCAGAGCTGTGCAGGTCTCTAGCTAAAAAATATTTTCAGACCTCTACATGTTACATACATATATATATATATATTGAGAGAGAGAGATAGAGAGAGAGAGAGAAAGAGATAGAGAGACACTGATGTAGTCATTTTCTACAATGGATTCGATGTGACATTCACACAATTGATTGCTAAAACCTGGAGAGAAACTTTGCATCAGGAAAAGAATTGTCCAAAGGAATAAAATCTCCAAATCATTAGCTATATGCAGCTCCAACGGGACGGAGCGAAAAAGGCTCGAGAAGGAACTCATCCAGGAGACTCTCCACATGGACAGGCACCACAGGTTTCCTAGTCTGGCAACACAAACAGGGCAGCTGCTAGTTCCCAGTGCAAGCCTCAGGGCAAAAACCTCTCCCTCTTCAGTGTCTTTACATCTGAAAAGAAGAAAAGTGACCAAGGGCCAAGGAGAGCTGCCCTGGTGTCAATATTGAGCTGTAAATCAGAATGTGCCAAGTGTTTTGCACAAAATCACCTGTGCCACAGTGATTCTGTTGTTCTCACTCTCTCTCCCTCCCTCAGACACACACACACACACACACACAAATCCACAGAGGCACAGGCACAAACGGAGTTATACACATGCGCACTGGACAGCTTCTGCAAGGCAGGGCCCTGGGCTGAA
Source organism: Erinaceus europaeus (assembly GCF_950295315.1). Classification (NCBI taxonomy): domain Eukaryota; kingdom Metazoa; phylum Chordata; class Mammalia; order Eulipotyphla; family Erinaceidae; genus Erinaceus; species Erinaceus europaeus. The sequence continues at coordinate 121,163 of NC_080176.1, forward strand.
CCCTGCTTCGCATTTCCTGGAAGCACGCCCAGCCTTTTAAGGCCAGCTCTGAGCTCCCATTGGCGGGATTCCTTCAGAAGGCCCGCCCACAGGGCGCCAGCCAGGCTCTGATAGGCCAGAGGCCTAGGCCACGCCCAGAACCCACCAGCAATCTCATTGGCCAGTGTGCTTGGACACGCCCAGGAGGGTCCGGGCCCCTGGTCAGTGATTGGCCAGCGGCCTTGAGCACCGCCCACACGGCCCTGCAGCACGCTGATTGGGCAGCCTCCGGAAGGCCCGCCCACCAGCCACTTCCGCTCGACTCTGATTGGCCTGGTGTCCCAGGGACACGCCCCCAGCCAGCCTTCTCTTGGCTCCCATTGGCGGGCTGCTGTCTGAGGGGCGTCCTCTGATAGGCCAGTTCCTAAGGCACGCCCAAGCAGGTCACCGCCCTTGCCCCATGATTGGCCAGCCTCCTGGGCTCCGCCCACGAGGCCCGCCCCAGGCGCTCATTGGACAGCCTCCCGAGGGCCCGCCCCCCAGGCACTTCCGCTGGACCCTGATTGGATGACCTCCAGGGGTACGCCCACCCAGAGCCAGCACCCAGGCTCTCATTGGTGGGCTGCTCTCTGAGGCCCGCCCACGCAACTCCTCCTCTGTTCTCATTGGCCAGCTCTTGCTTCACGCCCCTGAGGGTGACGTTCCTCCTCTCTGATTGGCCAGCTGTCTCTATGAATACCCACTGGGCCCTCCCCTCAGGCTCATTGGGCACGGGCTCTGAGGCCCGCCCCCGGGGACTTTCTGCCATCCTCTGAAGGCCCTGTTTCTGCAAACACGACCCCCACAGCTCCTGTCTGGGCCCATCCTTAGGACACTGCCTGCCTGCGCTAGGCTGGCCATGCTCTTGGGGCACACCCAGAAACACTGTCGCCACTCTCCTAGCCCAGTGCCTCAGGGCACTTGCCCCATGGAGCCTTAGTCCCGCCCTGGTGCTGCCCTCTTGTGGACACCCAGCAGAATGCAGCTGAGCACAGGGATTCACAAGCTCCCAGTAGAGTCATCCCAGGCAAAGAGAGAAACCCCTTCCACTTGCAAAGCCAAATGGGGGATCCCCCCACCCCACAGGAAAGAACAGATGTCTAGGGCACTCTACGTCAATTTCAACCCTGCTGTCCACGGGCCACAATTCCTAGAGTTCTCCTCATTCCACAGAATCACTACACTCAACTATGCTCTTTGCCGCCACCTTGTGGACATACAGCAGAATGCAGCTGAGCTCCCCATGCCACTCCTCTTTGAGTCTACCCAGAAAATTACACACAGCATGGGAATAGCAAAGGAAAGAACCCATCTGAGGACCACCTGGGAGAATGCACAACAGAGTCCACAATCCAATGTGCCAATTCATACTTGAAAAACCACTTGTGCAGTGGAAACTTCCTTTGTCATAACACAACCCAGTTCCTAAGTCCCTGTGTCAGGAATAAAGAAACAACAGCGGTAATCTTAACTGAAACACACTTATGCACACTTACACACACACACACACACACACACACACACACACCTTCCCACAGAGACGTACACACTTGTCCCGAAAATAACTTGGATTGGAGTTGCTGTTTTGCACCCTAGCAAAAGGTCAAAGTTTCATGGGTGGAAGGGAGAAGTGTTAAGTTTCTGGCATATGAAGGTGAGAAATGCCTAGAGCAGATCGATAGTTACATGGACAACGAAGGGAGTATGGGTTGGAGGAACAGCTGGTGGAGCTGCCAGGGAACTATGTGGAATCCCAAGACCCTGTTTTGAGCCCCTGGTCACACTTACCCAGCTAGGGAAAAGCTGGGCTAGTGACAAATCAGAGCTGCAGATGTCTCTCTGTCTCTCTTCCTGCTTGGGCCCTGCTCTCTCAATTTATGACTGTTTGCTTCTCCTCAATAAGAAAGTTACAAAGGATGTACAGAAATACAGGGGTAGTGGGAAAAATTACCCCCCCCGTGCCCACTATTACATGGAACTGTTGACTGTAAACCATTCATCCCCCAAGAAAGAACAGAATAAATATTTGTGAGGTTAAAAACATTGTAGGTTAAATAGTGAACATTCTCTAGAGCCATGCAATACTAATCCATTGTGCATTGGATGTCACTGTCAAAAACAGTGCAGTAGCAGTTGTAGTAGTGTGTAGTATCTGCAAAAGGAAATGTATTGTGTGTCAAAAGTTCCCTTCAATTATAAGAGAAAATCTATCAGGCAGAAGAAATGACCCCTCATGTGATATCGGACGAAATAAATAAATAAATAAATATGCAAATAAATGGGAATGATCTAAGAGGATTTGAAAAAATAAAAAAATAAAAACAAACACCACAGGAAGACCTGATGACAGCAGAAATATAGAAAACGTCTGCTGAGAAACAGAGGGCTGCTTCAAAAATTCCCTGACACACAGGGTCCAGGCAAATTACGAATTCCGAGAATGAAAATAAACGCATACGATTTGAAGCTTACACTAGAAAATGGAGGCAAGTTCTGTGCTATGATAATTACAATAAGGATACTGATAGAAAGGCTATTGGAAATGCTCCTGGAAAGTTTATAATTTATAATTGTAGTGAATCCTGCTCCAACTATGTGACCAATTATTTATGAATAAGGAGGCTATTATAAATGCGGTAATTCTGCATTCAGATCAAATTAAAAGGTCAACAATTCTAAAAATGTCTGATATATATATATATATATATGTATGTATATGTACATATATGTATGTGTATCTTTATTATCAACTATGAGGGATACTGGCATGGCTATGAGGAGACAGAGTATGGCTTGTGCCAGAGAGACTTACAAAGCTGAGGCTCCAGAAACCTAGGTGAAATCGCCAACAAAACAATCCAGAGCTCAGCTGCGCCCTGGTGACTCGCTTTGTATATCTGGGCCTGTCAGTCAAATAATATAAAAGTAAAATATTAATGAGTGCAGACAGAGTGAGTGAGAGCCTGTGAGAGTCAGAGACAGAGAAGGCAAGAAGAGAAATAGAAGAGTTGGAAAGAGACCAGAAGTCCAAAAGCTCCCACTCTGTGTTCATACATGACAGGTTCAAACCTGGGTTGTCGAGATTGTAAGGCAGCAGTCTCCTGTCCACAGACCCCAGACAACCCCAGCCTACACCATATGTGTGTAGTATTTACGACAGGATATGTATTGTGAGTGTAAACTTCCCTTCAATTATAAGAGAAAAATCTATCAAGCAGAAGAATGGACCCCTCATGTAATATAGAACCAAATAAATAAATAAATAAATAAATATGCAAATAAATGGGGGTTATCTAGGAGGATTTGAAACAAATGAAAAATAAAAACAAAAAGCACAAGAAGACCTGATGACAGCAGAAACATAGAAACCATCTGCTGAGAATCAAGGGCTGCTTCAAAAGTTCCAAGACCCTTCAGAGTCCAGGGAAATTAAGATTTCGGGAGAATGAAAAGAAACTCATATGTATTGAAGCTTACACTAGAGAAAGGAGGCAAGTTCTGTACTATGATAATTAAAATAAGGATGCTGATAGAAATGCTATTAGAAATGCTACTGGAAGGTTCTATTATTTATAATTGTATTGAATCCTGCTCCAACTATGTGGCCAATTAGTAGGGAAAAAGGAACCTGTTGTAAATGTGTGAATTCTGATTAAGATCAATTACATAGGTTGACAATTCTAAAAATGACAGAGATATATATGTATATTTATATATGTATATGGATGTATATCTTTATTATAAAGTCTGAGAGATACTGCCATGGATATGAGGAGACAGAATATGGCTTAAGTCAGAGAGACTTACCAATCAGAGGCTCCAGTAGCCTAGGTGAAATCACAAACAAAACCAGCCAGAGCTCAGCAGTGCTCTGGCCACTCTCTTTGTATATCTGGGCCTGTCAATAAAATAAGGATATAAGTAAAATATTCCTGAGTTCAGACAGAGTGAGAGAGAGCCTGTGAGAGTCAGAGACAGAGATGGCGAGAAGAGAAATAGAAGAGCTGGAAATAGACCAGAAGTCAAAAACCCCCTAGGCTGTGTTCATTCATGACAGGTTCAAACCTGGGTTGTAGAGATTGTCACGCAGCAGCTCTAATGCCCACAGACCCCAGACAACCCAAGCCTTCACCATATGTGTGTAGTATTTGCCCCAGGAAATGTATTGTGCATCAAAAGTTCCCTTCAGTTATAAGAGAAAATCTCTCAAGCAGAAGAAATGATGCCACATGTGATACCTGACTAAATAAATAAATATGCAAATAAATGGGGATGATCTAGGAGGACTTGAAACAATAAAAATAAATAAAGACAAAAACCACAAGAAGACCTGATGACAGCAGAAACATAGAAACCATCTGCTGAGAAACAGAGGGCTGCTTCAAAAATTCCCTAACACTTCAAGGTCCAGGGACATTAAGATTTCCGGAGAAAGAAAACAAACACATACGTATTGCAGCTTACACTAGAAAAAGGAGGGAAGATCTGGGCCATGATAATTACAATAAGGATGCTAATAGAAACACGATTAGAAATGCTACTGGAAGGTTCTATTATTTATAATTGTATTGAATCCTGCTCCAACTATATGGCCAATTATTTCAGAAAAACTAGGCTGTTATAAATGTGGTAATTCTGAAAGAAGGTCAAATACATAGGTCGAACATTCTAAAAATGACAGATATATAAATCTATATGTACATATATACATGTATGTATATCTTTATTATAAACTCTGAGTGATACTGGCATGGAAATGAGGAGACAGAATATGGCTTGTGTCAGAAAGACTTACAAACTGAGGCTCCAGTAGCCTAGGTGAAATCGCCAACACAACAAGCCAGAGCTCAGCAGTGCTCTGGTAACTCTCTTTGTCTATCTGGGCCTGTCAGTAAAATAAGAATCTAAGTAAAATATTAATGAGTGAAGACAGAGTGTGTGAGAGCATGTGAGAGTTAGAGATAGAGAAGGCGAGAAGAGAAATAGATGAGTTGGAAAGAGACCAGAATTCAAAAACCTCCTACACTGTGTTCATTGATGACAGGTTCAAACCTGGCTTGTAGAGATTGTAAGGCAGCAGCTCTCATGCCCACAGACCCCAGACAGCCGCAGCCTTCACCATAGGCTCTACTACCAACGTGACAGTAATGTGTGTGTGTGTGTGTGTGTGTGTGTGTGTGTGTGTGTGTGTGTCTGTCTGTTTGTGTGTGTCTGTGTGTGCTCAGAGATCACCTGTAGTAGTCTCAGAGCATGGGTGGCAAGGGAGCCAGCCTCTCCTGCAACTTATGTACAGAGAACCTATCTGGTCAGGGCAAGCCAGCTAGCCCAGATTGTGGCTAAGCAAGAATGCATATGCAAAGGGACTCTCATGTCTCACTCTCCTGAGTTCCGAATCAATGCCATGCCTCACTATGATCCAAACACTGCCAATGGGGGAAGCTGGGGCACCCCTCAGAATTCAGGGGCTTGAGCCTGTCCAGTCACGTTTGGCTGCCTACTCAGCCTCCAGGCTCTCAGTCCACTGCTCAGGGCAGCAGATTACAAGCCCAGAAAGTACCCAGAAAGGGCTGTGTTTCCACATAGATGGGAAGTGTGTTGAACCAAACAATAGTGGATGAACCCGGCCCCTTACACCTACCCTTTGGGTCCGGCTAAGGCAATTGCTCCTGTGGCCTCACATCCCTGATCATGGTGTCCTGGTGTCCACACATCACACTCAGAGAGATTCCCAGAAGTAGGCTTGCATGAGTGTCCCATACAATGTCGCTCTGCTTGCAGGAAGCACAAACTCCCCGGGCCCTTGCTATGGACAGACAAAAAAAGATGGATGCCTCCATTGGCCAAATTAGGGGCTTCCAGTCAAGATCACAGCCCCGCCCCTCACCTGAGGGCCTGGCTGCTGCTAATCAAGGCAATTGGAAACACCTTTTACACTTGGGCCCTGAGGACATACTCAGGAATCCCTCCAGGAGCTAGCAGGCTGGAAGACCTCCTGACCCCTGGATAGCTGTGCTCCTAGTTGGGCGGCCCTTCTGGCCAGTGGTGAAAATATTCCCTAGATACAAGAAAGAACTTCAGGTTTCAAAGGGATTTGAAACACCATGAGGCACTTGGAAAAGACATTTCACAGCCATCAAAACACCCTCTTTCTGAACACTGGAAGCTTCCGTTTTGCATGGGAAATCTGGACACTGGTGTGGCCATCAGTACCACAGATCCTTTCCATTTGGCTTAATAGAGGGAAAGCACAGTGTGTGTGCCAGGGGGATCGAGTTTCACTTCCCTTGACCGGGGCTCTCATGGAATGAGGACAAGGATGCTGTGCAGGAAGGTGAGGAGGGCTGCATTGAGGCTGAGTGTCAGCCTCAGGGCCCTGGAGAATGGCAGTCAAGCACAGAGGGCCTGGACAGCTGCAGCTGGAGATGGACATATGCCTGGAACCTGCAGCAGCAACGCTGTCTCCGCAGTTCCCCTCTGTACTACACCACGTGCAGGAGACTAAATAATCCAAAGGGCAAAGAAAGGAAAATTTCAACACCAGGAAGGCTGAGTTCACGATGCATGCACTGACTTCCAGTAAGGGCCCAGTGAAGAAGGCACGTAGAGACAGTCAGAGAGACAGAATGACAGAGACAGACAAGGACTGAAATTCTGGCCCTGTGTTGATCAGTGCCAGAGCACTGAAGACAAACCCTCCATGCCCATGCATACTTCTTACAAGTGGCATTGCTATTTTATGTTTGTGAGGAAAGGTAACACTTAGAACATCTAGGTCTTAGCCACTCTGAGAAGCAACCCTTGGCCGGCAGCCCACTCTCCAAAACTGCCCTCGCCTCTCCAAATTCGAAGTAGTCATAGTGATGCTCCAGCCAAGATGCAGGCTGGCGTATTGCATCTCCCTGGTCCAGCCTCAGCCTGTCCTGTGTGCAGGGAACTGCACTATGTCTATTTCTTCTTTGATTTACAGTTTTGGGATAAGACTCGGTGGACAAAAAGAGCAAGAGGGAAGTAGATGATTTGGCAGTGGTAGTTTGTGCTGAGAGAGATTTGTAGAGTGATATACGATATGGCTCTGTGAGATGTCTCTCATGACTGTGGCTCAGAAGGGCCAGGTGTATCCACATTGCTACCCTAATCCAGAGCTGTGCAGGTCTCTAGCTAAAAAATATTTTCAGACCTCTACATGTTACATACATATATATATATATATATTGAGAGAGAGAGATAGAGAGAGAGAGAGAAAGAGATAGAGAGACACTGATGTAGTCATTTTCTACAATGGATTCGATGTGACATTCACACAATTGATTGCTAAAACCTGGAGAGAAACTTTGCATCAGGAAAAGAATTGTCCAAAGGAATAAAATCTCCAAATCATTAGCTATATGCAGCTCCAACGGGACGGAGCGAAAAAGGCTCGAGAAGGAACTCATCCAGGAGACTCTCCACATGGACAGGCACCACAGGTTTCCTAGTCTGGCAACACAAACAGGGCAGCTGCTAGTTCCCAGTGCAAGCCTCAGGGCAAAAACCTCTCCCTCTTCAGTGTCTTTACATCTGAAAAGAAGAAAAGTGACCAAGGGCCAAGGAGAGCTGCCCTGGTGTCAATATTGAGCTGTAAATCAGAATGTGCCAAGTGTTTTGCACAAAATCACCTGTGCCACAGTGATTCTGTTGTTCTCACTCTCTCTCCCTCCCTCAGACACACACACACACACACACACAAATCCACAGAGGCACAGGCACAAACGGAGTTATACACATGCGCACTGGACAGCTTCTGCAAGGCAGGGCCCTGGGCTGAACCCTGCTTCGCATTTCCTGGAAGCACGCCCAGCCTTTTAAGGCCAGCTCTGAGCTCCCATTGGCGGGATTCCTTCAGAAGGCCCGCCCACAGGGCGCCAGCCAGGCTCTGATAGGCCAGAGGCCTAGGCCACGCCCAGAACCCACCAGCAATCTCATTGGCCAGTGTGCTTGGACACGCCCAGGAGGGTCCGGGCCCCTGGTCAGTGATTGGCCAGCGGCCTTGAGCACCGCCCACACGGCCCTGCAGCACGCTGATTGGGCAGCCTCCGGAAGGCCCGCCCACCAGCCACTTCCGCTCGACTCTGATTGGCCTGGTGTCCCAGGGACACGCCCCCAGCCAGCCTTCTCTTGGCTCCCATTGGCGGGCTGCTGTCTGAGGGGCGTCCTCTGATAGGCCAGTTCCTAAGGCACGCCCAAGCAGGTCACCGCCCTTGCCCCATGATTGGCCAGCCTCCTGGGCTCCGCCCACGAGGCCCGCCCCAGGCGCTCATTGGACAGCCTCCCGAGGGCCCGCCCCCCAGGCACTTCCGCTGGACCCTGATTGGATGACCTCCAGGGGTACGCCCACCCAGAGCCAGCACCCAGGCTCTCATTGGTGGGCTGCTCTCTGAGGCCCGCCCACGCAACTCCTCCTCTGTTCTCATTGGCCAGCTCTTGCTTCACGCCCCTGAGGGTGACGTTCCTCCTCTCTGATTGGCCAGCTGTCTCTATGAATACCCACTGGGCCCTCCCCTCAGGCTCATTGGGCACGGGCTCTGAGGCCCGCCCCCGGGGACTTTCTGCCATCCTCTGAAGGCCCTGTTTCTGCAAACACGACCCCCACAGCTCCTGTCTGGGCCCATCCTTAGGACACTGCCTGCCTGCGCTAGGCTGGCCATGCTCTTGGGGCACACCCAGAAACACTGTCGCCACTCTCCTAGCCCAGTGCCTCAGGGCACTTGCCCCATGGAGCCTTAGTCCCGCCCTGGTGCTGCCCTCTTGTGGACACCCAGCAGAATGCAGCTGAGCACAGGGATTCACAAGCTCCCAGTAGAGTCATCCCAGGCAAAGAGAGAAACCCCTTCCACTTGCAAAGCCAAATGGGGGATCCCCCCACCCCACAGGAAAGAACAGATGTCTAGGGCACTCTACGTCAATTTCAACCCTGCTGTCCACGGGCCACAATTCCTAGAGTTCTCCTCATTCCACAGAATCACTACACTCAACTATGCTCTTTGCCGCCACCTTGTGGACATACAGCAGAATGCAGCTGAGCTCCCCATGCCACTCCTCTTTGAGTCTACCCAGAAAATTACACACAGCATGGGAATAGCAAAGGAAAGAACCCATCTGAGGACCACCTGGGAGAATGCACAACAGAGTCCACAATCCAATGTGCCAATTCATACTTGAAAAACCACTTGTGCAGTGGAAACTTCCTTTGTCATAACACAACCCAGTTCCTAAGTCCCTGTGTCAGGAATAAAGAAACAACAGCGGTAATCTTAACTGAAACACACTTATGCACACTTACACACACACACACACACACACACACACACACACACCTTCCCACAGAGACGTACACACTTGTCCCGAAAATAACTTGGATTGGAGTTGCTGTTTTGCACCCTAGCAAAAGGTCAAAGTTTCATGGGTGGAAGGGAGAAGTGTTAAGTTTCTGGCATATGAAGGTGAGAAATGCCTAGAGCAGATCGATAGTTACATGGACAACGAAGGGAGCATGGGTTGGAGGAACAGCTGGTGGAGCTGCCAGGGAACTATGTGGAATCCCAAGACCCTGTTTTGAGCCCCTGGTCACACTTACCCAGCTAGGGAAAAGCTGGGCTAGTGACAAATCAGAGCTGCAGATGTCTCTCTGTCTCTCTTCCTGCTTGGGCCCTGCTCTCTCAATTTATGACTGTTTGCTTCTCCTCAATAAGAAAGTTACAAAGGATGTACAGAAATACAGGGGTAGTGGGAAAAATTACCCCCCCCGTGCCCACTATTACATGGAACTGTTGACTGTAAACCATTCATCCCCCAAGAAAGAACAGAATAAATATTTGTGAGGTTAAAAACATTGTAGGTTAAATAGTGAACATTCTCTAGAGCCATGCAATACTAATCCATTGTGCATTGGATGTCACTGTCAAAAACAGTGCAGTAGCAGTTGTAGTAGTGTGTAGTATCTGCAAAAGGAAATGTATTGTGTGTCAAAAGTTCCCTTCAATTATAAGAGAAAATCTATCAGGCAGAAGAAATGACCCCTCATGTGATATCGGACGAAATAAATAAATAAATAAATATGCAAATAAATGGGAATGATCTAAGAGGATTTGAAAAAATAAAAAAATAAAAACAAACACCACAGGAAGACCTGATGACAGCAGAAATATAGAAAACGTCTGCTGAGAAACAGAGGGCTGCTTCAAAAATTCCCTGACACACAGGGTCCAGGCAAATTACGAATTCCGAGAATGAAAAGAAACGCATACGATTTGAAGCTTACACTAGAAAATGGAGGCAAGTTCTGTGCTATGATAATTACAATAAGGATACTGATAGAAAGGCTATTGGAAATGCTCCTGGAAAGTTTATAATTTATAATTGTAGTGAATCCTGCTCCAACTATGTGACCAATTATTTATGAATAAGGAGGCTATTATAAATGCGGTAATTCTGCATTCAGATCAAATTAAAAGGTCAACAATTCTAAAAATGTCTGATATATATATATATATATATATATATATATGTATGTATATGTACATATATGTATGTGTATCTTTATTATCAACTATGAGGGATACTGGCATGGCTATGAGGAGACAGAGTATGGCTTGTGCCAGAGAGACTTACAAAGCTGAGGCTCCAGAAACCTAGGTGAAATCGCCAACAAAACAATCCAGAGCTCAGCTGCGCCCTGGTGACTCGCTTTGTATATCTGGGCCTGTCAGTCAAATAATATAAAAGTAAAATATTAATGAGTGCAGACAGAGTGAGTGAGAGCCTGTGAGAGTCAGAGACAGAGAAGGAAAGAAGAGAAATAGAAGAGTTGGAAAGAGACCAGAAGTCCAAAAGCTCCCACTCTGTGTTCATACATGACAGGTTCAAACCTGGGTTGTCGAGATTGTAAGGCAGCAGTCTCCTGTCCACAGACCCCAGACAACCCCAGCCTACACCATATGTGTGTAGTATTTACGACAGGATATGTATTGTGAGTGTAAACTTCCCTTCAATTATAAGAGAAAAATCTATCAAGCAGAAGAATGGACCCCTCATGTAATATAGAACCAAATAAATAAATAAATAAATAAATATGCAAATAAATGGGGGTTATCTAGGAGGATTTGAAACAAATGAAAAATAAAAACAAAAAGCACAAGAAGACCTGATGACAGCAGAAACATAGAAACCATCTGCTGAGAATCAAGGGCTGCTTCAAAAGTTCCAAGACCCTTCAGAGTCCAGGGAAATTAAGATTTTGGGAGAATGAAAAGAAACTCATATGTATTGAAGCTTACACTAGAGAAAGGAGGCAAGTTCTGTACTATGATAATTAAAATAAGGATGCTGATAGAAATGCTATTAGAAATGCTACTGGAAGGTTCTATTATTTATAATTGTATTGAATCCTGCTCCAACTATGTGGCCAATTAGTAGGGAAAAAGGAACCTGTTGTAAATGTGTGAATTCTGATTAAGATCAATTACATAGGTTGACAATTCTAAAAATGACAGAGATATATATGTATATTTATATATGTATATGGATGTATATCTTTATTATAAAGTCTGAGAGATACTGCCATGGATATGAGGAGACAGAATATGGCTTAAGTCAGAGAGACTTACCAATCAGAGGCTCCAGTAGCCTAGGTGAAATCACAAACAAAACCAGCCAGAGCTCAGCAGTGCTCTGGCCACTCTCTTTGTATATCTGGGCCTGTCAATAAAATAAGGATATAAGTAAAATATTCCTGAGTTCAGACAGAGTGAGAGAGAGCCTGTGAGAGTCAGAGACAGAGATGGCGAGAAGAGAAATAGAAGAGCTGGAAATAGACCAGAAGTCAAAAACCCCCTAGGCTGTGTTCATTCATGACAGGTTCAAACCTGGGTTGTAGAGATTGTCACGCAGCAGCTCTAATGCCCACAGACCCCAGACAACCCAAGCCTTCACCATATGTGTGTAGTATTTGCCCCAGGAAATGTATTGTGCATCAAAAGTTCCCTTCAGTTATAAGAGAAAATCTCTCAAGCAGAAGAAATGATGCCACATGTGATACCTGACTAAATAAATAAATATGCAAATAAATGGGGATGATCTAGGAGGACTTGAAACAATAAAAATAAATAAAGACAAAAACCACAAGAAGACCTGATGACAGCAGAAACATAGAAACCATCTGCTGAGAAACAGAGGGCTGCTTCAAAAATTCCCTAACACTTCAAGGTCCAGGGACATTAAGATTTCCGGAGAAAGAAAACAAACACATACGTATTGCAGCTTACACTAGAAAAAGGAGGGAAGATCTGGGCCATGATAATTACAATAAGGATGCTAATAGAAACACGATTAGAAATGCTACTGGAAGGTTCTATTATTTATAATTGTATTGAATCCTGCTCCAACTATATGGCCAATTATTTCAGAAAAACTAGGCTGTTATAAATGTGGTAATTCTGAAAGAAGGTCAAATACATAGGTCGAACATTCTAAAAATGACAGATATATAAATCTATATGTACATATATACATGTATGTATATCTTTATTATAAACTCTGAGTGATACTGGCATGGAAATGAGGAGACAGAATATGGCTTGTGTCAGAAAGACTTACAAACTGAGGCTCCAGTAGCCTAGGTGAAATCGCCAACACAACAAGCCAGAGCTCAGCAGTGCTCTGGTAACTCTCTTTGTCTATCTGGGCCTGTCAGTAAAATAAGAATCTAAGTAAAATATTAATGAGTGAAGACAGAGTGTGTGAGAGCATGTGAGAGTTAGAGATAGAGAAGGCGAGAAGAGAAATAGATGAGTTGGAAAGAGACCAGAATTCAAAAACCTCCTACACTGTGTTCATTGATGACAGGTTCAAACCTGGCTTGTAGAGATTGTAAGGCAGCAGCTCTCATGCCCACAGACCCCAGACAGCCGCAGCCTTCACCATAGGCTCTACTACCAACGTGACAGTAATGTGTGTGTGTGTGTGTGTGTGTGTGTGTGTGTGTCTGTCTGTCTGTTTGTGTGTGTCTGTGTGTGCTCAGAGATCACCTGTAGTAGTCTCAGAGCATGGGTGGCAAGGGAGCCAGCCTCTCCTGCAACTTATGTACAGAGAACCTATCTGGTCAGGGCAAGCCAGCTAGCCCAGATTGTGGCTAAGCAAGAATGCATATGCAAAGGGACTCTCATGTCTCACTCTCCTGAGTTCCGAATCAATGCCATGCCTCACTATGATCCAAACACTGCCAATGGGGGAAGCTGGGGCACCCCTCAGAATTCAGGGGCTTGAGCCTGTCCAGTCACGTTTGGCTGCCTACTCAGCCTCCAGGCTCTCAGTCCACTGCTCAGGGCAGCAGATTACAAGCCCAGAAAGTACCCAGAAAGGGCTGTGTTTCCACATAGATGGGAAGTGTGTTGAACCAAACAATAGTGGATGAACCCGGCCCCTTACACCTACCCTTTGGATCCGGCTAAGGCAATTGCTCCTGTGGCCTCACATCCCTGATCATGGTGTCCTGGTGTCCACACATCACACTCAGAGAGATTCCTAGAAGTAGGCTTGCATGAGTGTCCCATACAATGTCGCTCTGCTTGCAGGAAGCACAAACTCCCCGGGCCCTTGCTATGGACAGACAAAAAAAGATGGATGCCTCCATTGGCCAAATTAGGGGCTTCCAGTCAAGATCACAGCCCCGCCCCTCACCTGAGGGCCTGGCTGCTGCTAATCAAGGCAATTGGAAACACCTTTTACACTTGGGCCCTGAGGACATACTCAGGAATCCCTCCAGGAGCTAGCAGGCTGGAAGACCTCCTGACCCCTGGATAGCTGTGCTCCTAGTTGGGCGGCCCTTCTGGCCAGTGGTGAAAATATTCCCTAGATACAAGAAAGAACTTCAGGTTTCAAAGGGATTTGAAACACCATGAGGCACTTGGAAAAGACATTTCACAGCCATCAAAACACCCTCTTTCTGAACACTGGAAGCTTCCGTTTTGCATGGGAAATCTGGACACTGGTGTGGCCATCAGTACCACAGATCCTTTCCATTTGGCTTAATAGAGGGAAAGCACAGTGTGTGTGCCATGGGGATCGAGTTTCACTTCCCTTGACCGGGGCTCTCATGGAATGAGGACAAGGATGCTGTGCAGGAAGGTGAGGAGGGCTGCATTGAGGCTGAGTGTCAGCCTCAGGGCCCTGGAGAATGGCAGTCAAGCACAGAGGGCCTGGACAGCTGCAGCTGGAGATGGACATATGCCTGGAACCTGCAGCAGCAACGCTGTCTCCGCAGTTCCCCTCTGTACTACACCACGTGCAGGAGACTAAATAATCCAAAGGGCAAAGAAAGGAAAATTTCAACACCAGGAAGGCTGAGTTCACGATGCATGCACTGACTTCCAGTAAGGGCCCAGTGAAGAAGGCACGTAGAGACAGTCAGAGAGACAGAATGACAGAGACAGACAAGGACTGAAATTCTGGCCCTGTGTTGATCAGTGCCAGAGCACTGAAGACAAACCCTCCATGCCCATGCATACTTCTTACAAGTGGCATTGCTATTTTATGTTTGTGAGGAAAGGTAACACTTAGAACATCTAGGTCTTAGCCACTCTGAGAAGCAACCCTTGGCCGGCAGCCCACTCTCCAAAACTGCCCTCGCCTCTCCAAATTCGAAGTAGTCATAGTGATGCTCCAGCCAAGATGCAGGCTGGCGTATTGCATCTCCCTGGTCCAGCCTCAGCCTGTCCTGTGTGCAGGGAACTGCACTATGTCTATTTCTTCTTTGATTTACAGTTTTGGGATAAGACTCGGTGGACAAAAAGAGCAAGAGGGAAGTAGATGATTTGGCAGTGGTAGTTTGTGCTGAGAGAGATTTGTAGAGTGATATACGATATGGCTCTGTGAGATGTCTCTCATGACTGTGGCTCAGAAGGGCCAGGTGTATCCACATTGCTACCCTAATCCAGAGCTGTGCAGGTCTCTAGCTAAAAAATATTTTCAGACCTCTACATGTTACATACATATATATATATATATTGAGAGAGAGAGATAGAGAGAGAGAGAGAAAGAGATAGAGAGACACTGATGTAGTCATTTTCTACAATGGATTCGATGTGACATTCACACAATTGATTGCTAAAACCT
Organism: Erinaceus europaeus; assembly: GCF_950295315.1. Lineage (NCBI taxonomy): Eukaryota > Metazoa > Chordata > Mammalia > Eulipotyphla > Erinaceidae > Erinaceus > Erinaceus europaeus. Next base: position 136,328 of record NC_080176.1, read on the forward strand.
GGAGAGAAACTTTGCATCAGGAAAAGAATTGTCCAAAGGAATAAAATCTCCAAATCATTAGCTATATGCAGCTCCAACGGGACGGAGCGAAAAAGGCTCGAGAAGGAACTCATCCAGGAGACTCTCCACATGGACAGGCACCACAGGTTTCCTAGTCTGGCAACACAAACAGGGCAGCTGCTAGTTCCCAGTGCAAGCCTCAGGGCAAAAACCTCTCCCTCTTCAGTGTCTTTACATCTGAAAAGAAGAAAAGTGACCAAGGGCCAAGGAGAGCTGCCCTGGTGTCAATATTGAGCTGTAAATCAGAATGTGCCAAGTGTTTTGCACAAAATCACCTGTGCCACAGTGATTCTGTTGTTCTCACTCTCTCTCCCTCCCTCAGACACACACACACACACACACACAAATCCACAGAGGCACAGGCACAAACGGAGTTATACACATGCGCACTGGACAGCTTCTGCAAGGCAGGGCCCTGGGCTGAACCCTGCTTCGCATTTCCTGGAAGCACGCCCAGCCTTTTAAGGCCAGCTCTGAGCTCCCATTGGCGGGATTCCTTCAGAAGGCCCGCCCACAGGGCGCCAGCCAGGCTCTGATAGGCCAGAGGCCTAGGCCACGCCCAGAACCCACCAGCAATCTCATTGGCCAGTGTGCTTGGACACGCCCAGGAGGGTCCGGGCCCCTGGTCAGTGATTGGCCAGCGGCCTTGAGCACCGCCCACACGGCCCTGCAGCACGCTGATTGGGCAGCCTCCGGAAGGCCCGCCCACCAGCCACTTCCGCTCGACTCTGATTGGCCTGGTGTCCCAGGGACACGCCCCCAGCCAGCCTTCTCTTGGCTCCCATTGGCGGGCTGCTGTCTGAGGGGCGTCCTCTGATAGGCCAGTTCCTAAGGCACGCCCAAGCAGGTCACCGCCCTTGCCCCATGATTGGCCAGCCTCCTGGGCTCCGCCCACGAGGCCCGCCCCAGGCGCTCATTGGACAGCCTCCCGAGGGCCCGCCCCCCAGGCACTTCCGCTGGACCCTGATTGGATGACCTCCAGGGGTACGCCCACCCAGAGCCAGCACCCAGGCTCTCATTGGTGGGCTGCTCTCTGAGGCCCGCCCACGCAACTCCTCCTCTGTTCTCATTGGCCAGCTCTTGCTTCACGCCCCTGAGGGTGACGTTCCTCCTCTCTGATTGGCCAGCTGTCTCTATGAATACCCACTGGGCCCTCCCCTCAGGCTCATTGGGCACGGGCTCTGAGGCCCGCCCCCGGGGACTTTCTGCCATCCTCTGAAGGCCCTGTTTCTGCAAACACGACCCCCACAGCTCCTGTCTGGGCCCATCCTTAGGACACTGCCTGCCTGCGCTAGGCTGGCCATGCTCTTGGGGCACACCCAGAAACACTGTCGCCACTCTCCTAGCCCAGTGCCTCAGGGCACTTGCCCCATGGAGCCTTAGTCCCGCCCTGGTGCTGCCCTCTTGTGGACACCCAGCAGAATGCAGCTGAGCACAGGGATTCACAAGCTCCCAGTAGAGTCATCCCAGGCAAAGAGAGAAACCCCTTCCACTTGCAAAGCCAAATGGGGGATCCCCCCACCCCACAGGAAAGAACAGATGTCTAGGGCACTCTACGTCAATTTCAACCCTGCTGTCCACGGGCCACAATTCCTAGAGTTCTCCTCATTCCACAGAATCACTACACTCAACTATGCTCTTTGCCGCCACCTTGTGGACATACAGCAGAATGCAGCTGAGCTCCCCATGCCACTCCTCTTTGAGTCTACCCAGAAAATTACACACAGCATGGGAATAGCAAAGGAAAGAACCCATCTGAGGACCACCTGGGAGAATGCACAACAGAGTCCACAATCCAATGTGCCAATTCATACTTGAAAAACCACTTGTGCAGTGGAAACTTCCTTTGTCATAACACAACCCAGTTCCTAAGTCCCTGTGTCAGGAATAAAGAAACAACAGCGGTAATCTTAACTGAAACACACTTATGCACACTTACACACACACACACACACACACACACCTTCCCACAGAGACGTACACACTTGTCCCGAAAATAACTTGGATTGGAGTTGCTGTTTTGCACCCTAGCAAAAGGTCAAAGTTTCATGGGTGGAAGGGAGAAGTGTTAAGTTTCTGGCATATGAAGGTGAGAAATGCCTAGAGCAGATCGATAGTTACATGGACAACGAAGGGAGCATGGGTTGGAGGAACAGCTGGTGGAGCTGCCAGGGAACTATGTGGAATCCCAAGACCCTGTTTTGAGCCCCTGGTCACACTTACCCAGCTAGGGAAAAGCTGGGCTAGTGACAAATCAGAGCTGCAGATGTCTCTCTGTCTCTCTTCCTGCTTGGGCCCTGCTCTCTCAATTTATGACTGTTTGCTTCTCCTCAATAAGAAAGTTACAAAGGATGTACAGAAATACAGGGGTAGTGGGAAAAATTACCCCCCCATGCCCACTATTACATGGAACTGTTGACTGTAAACCATTCATCCCCCAAGAAAGAACAGAATAAATATTTGTGAGGTTAAAAACATTGTAGGTTAAATAGTGAACATTCGCTAGAGCCATGCAATACTAATCCATTGTGCATTGGATGTCACTGTCAAAAACAGTGCAGTAGCAGTTGTAGTAGTGTGTAGTATCTGCAAAAGGAAATGTATTGTGTGTCAAAAGTTCCCTTCAATTATAAGAGAAAATCTATCAGGCAGAAGAAATGACCCCTCATGTGATATCGGACGAAATAAATAAATAAATAAATATGCAAATAAATGGGAATGATCTAAGAGGATTTGAAAAAAATAAAAAAATAAAAACAAACACCACAGGAAGACCTGATGACAGCAGAAATATAGAAAACGTCTGCTGAGAAATAGAGGGCTGCTTCAAAAATTCCCTGACACACAGGGTCCAGGCAAATTACGAATTCCGAGAATGAAAAGAAATGCATACGATTTGAAGCTTACACTAGAAAATGGAGGCAAGTTCTGTGCTATGATAATTACAATAAGGATACTGATAGAAAGGCTATTGGAAATGCTCCTGGAAAGTTTATAATTTATAATTGTAGTGAATCCTGCTCCAACTATGTGACCAATTATTTATGAATAAGGAGGCTATTATAAATGCGGTAATTCTGCATTCAGATCAAATAAAAAGGTCAACAATTCTAAAAATGTCTGATATATATATATATATATATGTATGTATATGTACATATATGTATGTGTATCTTTATTATCAACTATGAGGGATACTGGCATGGCTATGAGGAGACAGAGTATGGCTTGTGCCAGAGAGACTTACAAAGCTGAGGCTCCAGAAACCTAGGTGAAATCGCCAACAAAACAATCCAGAGCTCAGCCGGGCCCTGGTGACTCGCTTTGTATATCTGGGCCTGTCAGTCAAATAATATAAAAGTAAAATATTAATGAGTGCAGACAGAGTGAGTGAGAGCCTGTGAGAGTCAGAGACAGAGAAGGCAAGAAGAGAAATAGAAGAGTTGGAAAGAGACCAGAAGTCCAAAAGCTCCCACTCTGTGTTCATACATGACAGGTTCAAACCTGGGTTGTTGAGATTGTAAGGCATCAGTCTCCTGTCCACAGACCCCAGACAACCCCAGCCTTCACCATATGTGTGTAGTATTTACGACAGGATATGTATTGTGAGTGTAAACTTCCCTTCAATTATAAGAGAAAAATCTATCAAGCAGAAGAATGGACCCCTCATGTAATATAGAACCAAATAAATAAATAAATAAATAAATATGCAAATAAATGGGGGTTATCTAGGAGGATTTGAAACAAATGAAAAATAAAAACAAAAAGCACAAGAAGACCTGATGACAGCAGAAACATAGAAACCATCTGCTGAGAATCAAGGGCTGCTTCAAAAGTTCCAAGACCCTTCAGAGTCCAGGGAAATTAAGATTTTGGGAGAATGAAAAGAAACTCATATGTATTGAAGCTTACACTAGAGAAAGGAGGCAAGTTCTGTACTAGGATAATTAAAATAAGGATGCTGATAGAAATGCTATTAGAAATGCTACTGGAAGGTTCTATTATTTATAATTGTATTGAATCCTGCTCCAACTATGTGGCCAATTAGTAGGGAAAAAGGAACCTGTTGTAAATGTGTGAATTCTGATTAAGATCAATTACATAGGTTGACAATTCTAAAAATGACAGAGATATATATGTATATTTATATATGTATATGGATGTATATCTTTATTATAAAGTCTGAGAGATACTGCCATGGATATGAGGAGACAGAATATGGCTTAAGTCAGAGAGACTTACCAATCAGAGGCTCCAGTAGCCTAGGTGAAATCACAAACAAAACCAGCCAGAGCTCAGCAGTGCTCTGGCCACTCTCTTTGTATATCTGGGCCTGTCAATAAAATAAGGATATAAGTAAAATATTCCTGAGTTCAGACAGAGTGAGAGAGAGCCTGTGAGAGTCAGAGACAGAGATGGCGAGAAGAGAAATAGAAGAGCTGGAAATAGACCAGAAGTCAAAAACCCCCTAGGCTGTGTTCATTCATGACAGGTTCAAACCTGGGTTGTAGAGATTGTCACGCAGCAGCTCTAATGCCCACAGACCCCAGACAACCCAAGCCTTCACCATATGTGTGTAGTATTTGCCCCAGGAAATGTATTGTGCATCAAAAGTTCCCTTCAGTTATAAGAGAAAATCTCTCAAGCAGAAGAAATGATGCCACATGTGATACCTGACTAAATAAATAAATATGCAAATAAATGGGGATGATCTAGGAGGACTTGAAACAATAAAAATAAATAAAGACAAAAACCACAAGAAGACCTGATGACAGCAGAAACATAGAAACCATCTGCTGAGAAACAGAGGGCTGCTTCAAAAATTCCCTAACACTTCAAGGTCCAGGGACATTAAGATTTCCGGAGAAAGAAAACAAACACATACGTATTGCAGCTTACACTAGAAAAAGGAGGGAAGATCTGGGCCATGATAATTACAATAAGGATGCTAATAGAAACACGATTAGAAATGCTACTGGAAGGTTCTATTATTTATAATTGTATTGAATCCTGCTCCAACTATATGGCCAATTATTTCAGAAAAACTAGGCTGTTATAAATGTGGTAATTCTGAAAGAAGGTCAAATACATAGGTCGAACATTCTAAAAATGACAGATATATAAATCTATATGTACATATATACATGTATGTATATCTTTATTATAAACTCTGAGTGATACTGGCATGGAAATGAGGAGACAGAATATGGCTTGTGTCAGAAAGACTTACAAACTGAGGCTCCAGTAGCCTAGGTGAAATCGCCAACACAACAAGCCAGAGCTCAGCAGTGCTCTGGTAACTCTCTTTGTCTATCTGGGCCTGTCAGTAAAATAAGAATCTAAGTAAAATATTAATGAGTGAAGGCAGAGTGTGTGAGAGCATGTGAGAGTTAGAGATAGAGAAGGCGAGAAGAGAAATAGATGAGTTGGAAAGAGACCAGAATTCAAAAACCTCCTACACTGTGTTCATTGATGACAGGTTCAAACCTGGCTTGTAGAGATTGTAAGGCAGCAGCTCTCATGCCCACAGACCCCAGACAGCCGCAGCCTTCACCATAGGCTCTACTACCAACGTGACAGTAATGTGTGTGTGTGTGTGTGTGTGTGTGTGTGTGTGTGTGTCTGTCTGTTTGTGTGTGTCTGTGTGTGCTCAGAGATCACCTGTAGTAGTCTCAGAGCATGGGTGGCAAGGGAGCCAGCCTCTCCTGCAACTTATGTACAGAGAACCTATCTGGTCAGGGCAAGCCAGCTAGCCCAGATTGTGGCTAAGCAAGAATGCATATGCAAAGGGACTCTCATGTCTCACTCTCCTGAGTTCCGAATCAATGCCATGCCTCACTATGATCCAAACACTGCCAATGGGGGAAGCTGGGGCACCCCTCAGAATTCAGGGGCTTGAGCCTGTCCAGTCACGTTTGGCTGCCTACTCAGCCTCCAGGCTCTCAGTCCACTGCTCAGGGCAGCAGATTACAAGCCCAGAAAGTACCCAGAAAGGGCTGTGTTTCCACATAGATGGGAAGTGTGTTGAACCAAACAATAGTGGATGAACCCGGCCCCTTACACCTACCCTTTGGATCCGGCTAAGGCAATTGCTCCTGTGGCCTCACATCCCTGATCATGGTGTCCTGGTGTCCACACATCACACTCAGAGAGATTCCTAGAAGTAGGCTTGCATGAGTGTCCCATACAATGTCGCTCTGCTTGCAGGAAGCACAAACTCCCCGGGCCCTTGCTATGGACAGACAAAAAAAGATGGATGCCTCCATTGGCCAAATTAGGGGCTTCCAGTCAAGATCACAGCCCCGCCCCTCACCTGAGGGCCTGGCTGCTGCTAATCAAGGCAATTGGAAACACCTTTTACACTTGGGCCCTGAGGACATACTCAGGAATCCCTCCAGGAGCTAGCAGGCTGGAAGACCTCCTGACCCCTGGATAGCTGTGCTCCTAGTTGGGCGGCCCTTCTGGCCAGTGGTGAAAATATTCCCTAGATACAAGAAAGAACTTCAGGTTTCAAAGGGATTTGAAACACCATGAGGCACTTGGAAAAGACATTTCACAGCCATCAAAACACCCTCTTTCTGAACACTGGAAGCTTCCGTTTTGCATGGGAAATCTGGACACTGGTGTGGCCATCAGTACCACAGATCCTTTCCATTTGGCTTAATAGAGGGAAAGCACAGTGTGTGTGCCATGGGGATCGAGTTTCACTTCCCTTGACCGGGGCTCTCATGGAATGAGGACAAGGATGCTGTGCAGGAAGGTGAGGAGGGCTGCATTGAGGCTGAGTGTCAGCCTCAGGGCCCTGGAGAATGGCAGTCAAGCACAGAGGGCCTGGACAGCTGCAGCTGGAGATGGACATATGCCTGGAACCTGCAGCAGCAACGCTGTCTCCGCAGTTCCCCTCTGTACTACACCACGTGCAGGAGACTAAATAATCCAAAGGGCAAAGAAAGGAAAATTTCAACACCAGGAAGGCTGAGTTCACGATGCATGCACTGACTTCCAGTAAGGGCCCAGTGAAGAAGGCACGTAGAGACAGTCAGAGAGACAGAATGACAGAGACAGACAAGGACTGAAATTCTGGCCCTGTGTTGATCAGTGCCAGAGCACTGAAGACAAACCCTCCATGCCCATGCATACTTCTTACAAGTGGCATTGCTATTTTATGTTTGTGAGGAAAGGTAACACTTAGAACATCTAGGTCTTAGCCACTCTGAGAAGCAACCCTTGGCCGGCAGCCCACTCTCCAAAACTGCCCTCGCCTCTCCAAATTCGAAGTAGTCATAGTGATGCTCCAGCCAAGATGCAGGCTGGCGTATTGCATCTCCCTGGTCCAGCCTCAGCCTGTCCTGTGTGCAGGGAACTGCACTATGTCTATTTCTTCTTTGATTTACAGTTTTGGGATAAGACTCGGTGGACAAAAAGAGCAAGAGGGAAGTAGATGATTTGGCAGTGGTAGTTTGTGCTGAGAGAGATTTGTAGAGTGATATACGATATGGCTCTGTGAGATGTCTCTCATGACTGTGGCTCAGAAGGGCCAGGTGTATCCACATTGCTACCCTAATCCAGAGCTGTGCAGGTCTCTAGCTAAAAAATATTTTCAGACCTCTACATGTTACATACATATATATATATATATATTGAGAGAGAGAGATAGAGAGAGAGAGAGAAAGAGATAGAGAGACACTGATGTAGTCATTTTCTACAATGGATTCGATGTGACATTCACACAATTGATTGCTAAAACCTGGAGAGAAACTTTGCATCAGGAAAAGAATTGTCCAAAGGAATAAAATCTCCAAATCATTAGCTATATGCAGCTCCAACGGGACGGAGCGAAAAAGGCTCGAGAAGGAACTCATCCAGGAGACTCTCCACATGGACAGGCACCACAGGTTTCCTAGTCTGGCAACACAAACAGGGCAGCTGCTAGTTCCCAGTGCAAGCCTCAGGGCAAAAACCTCTCCCTCTTCAGTGTCTTTACATCTGAAAAGAAGAAAAGTGACCAAGGGCCAAGGAGAGCTGCCCTGGTGTCAATATTGAGCTGTAAATCAGAATGTGCCAAGTGTTTTGCACAAAATCACCTGTGCCACAGTGATTCTGTTGTTCTCACTCTCTCTCCCTCCCTCAGACACACACACACACACACACACAAATCCACAGAGGCACAGGCACAAACGGAGTTATACACATGCGCACTGGACAGCTTCTGCAAGGCAGGGCCCTGGGCTGAACCCTGCTTCGCATTTCCTGGAAGCACGCCCAGCCTTTTAAGGCCAGCTCTGAGCTCCCATTGGCGGGATTCCTTCAGAAGGCCCGCCCACAGGGCGCCAGCCAGGCTCTGATAGGCCAGAGGCCTAGGCCACGCCCAGAACCCACCAGCAATCTCATTGGCCAGTGTGCTTGGACACGCCCAGGAGGGTCCGGGCCCCTGGTCAGTGATTGGCCAGCGGCCTTGAGCACCGCCCACACGGCCCTGCAGCACGCTGATTGGGCAGCCTCCGGAAGGCCCGCCCACCAGCCACTTCCGCTCGACTCTGATTGGCCTGGTGTCCCAGGGACACGCCCCCAGCCAGCCTTCTCTTGGCTCCCATTGGCGGGCTGCTGTCTGAGGGGCGTCCTCTGATAGGCCAGTTCCTAAGGCACGCCCAAGCAGGTCACCGCCCTTGCCCCATGATTGGCCAGCCTCCTGGGCTCCGCCCACGAGGCCCGCCCCAGGCGCTCATTGGACAGCCTCCCGAGGGCCCGCCCCCCAGGCACTTCCGCTGGACCCTGATTGGATGACCTCCAGGGGTACGCCCACCCAGAGCCAGCACCCAGGCTCTCATTGGTGGGCTGCTCTCTGAGGCCCGCCCACGCAACTCCTCCTCTGTTCTCATTGGCCAGCTCTTGCTTCACGCCCCTGAGGGTGACGTTCCTCCTCTCTGATTGGCCAGCTGTCTCTATGAATACCCACTGGGCCCTCCCCTCAGGCTCATTGGGCACGGGCTCTGAGGCCCGCCCCCGGGGACTTTCTGCCATCCTCTGAAGGCCCTGTTTCTGCAAACACGACCCCCACAGCTCCTGTCTGGGCCCATCCTTAGGACACTGCCTGCCTGCGCTAGGCTGGCCATGCTCTTGGGGCACACCCAGAAACACTGTCGCCACTCTCCTAGCCCAGTGCCTCAGGGCACTTGCCCCATGGAGCCTTAGTCCCGCCCTGGTGCTGCCCTCTTGTGGACACCCAGCAGAATGCAGCTGAGCACAGGGATTCACAAGCTCCCAGTAGAGTCATCCCAGGCAAAGAGAGAAACCCCTTCCACTTGCAAAGCCAAATGGGGGATCCCCCCACCCCACAGGAAAGAACAGATGTCTAGGGCACTCTACGTCAATTTCAACCCTGCTGTCCACGGGCCACAATTCCTAGAGTTCTCCTCATTCCACAGAATCACTACACTCAACTATGCTCTTTGCCGCCACCTTGTGGACATACAGCAGAATGCAGCTGAGCTCCCCATGCCACTCCTCTTTGAGTCTACCCAGAAAATTACACACAGCATGGGAATAGCAAAGGAAAGAACCCATCTGAGGACCACCTGGGAGAATGCACAACAGAGTCCACAATCCAATGTGCCAATTCATACTTGAAAAACCACTTGTGCAGTGGAAACTTCCTTTGTCATAACACAACCCAGTTCCTAAGTCCCTGTGTCAGGAATAAAGAAACAACAGCGGTAATCTTAACTGAAACACACTTATGCACACTTACACACACACACACACACACACACACACACACACACACACACACCTTCCCACAGAGACGTACACACTTGTCCCGAAAATAACTTGGATTGGAGTTGCTGTTTTGCACCCTAGCAAAAGGTCAAAGTTTCATGGGTGGAAGGGAGAAGTGTTAAGTTTCTGGCATATGAAGGTGAGAAATGCCTAGAGCAGATCGATAGTTACATGGACAACGAAGGGAGCATGGGTTGGAGGAACAGCTGGTGGAGCTGCCAGGGAACTATGTGGAATCCCAAGACCCTGTTTTGAGCCCCTGGTCACACTTACCCAGCTAGGGAAAAGCTGGGCTAGTGACAAATCAGAGCTGCAGATGTCTCTCTGTCTCTCTTCCTGCTTGGGCCCTGCTCTCTCAATTTATGACTGTTTGCTTCTCCTCAATAAGAAAGTTACAAAGGATGTACAGAAATACAGGGGTAGTGGGAAAAATTACCCCCCCCGTGCCCACTATTACATGGAACTGTTGACTGTAAACCATTCATCCCCCAAGAAAGAACAGAATAAATATTTGTGAGGTTAAAAACATTGTAGGTTAAATAGTGAACATTCTCTAGAGCCATGCAATACTAATCCATTGTGCATTGGATGTCACTGTCAAAAACAGTGCAGTAGCAGTTGTAGTAGTGTGTAGTATCTGCAAAAGGAAATGTATTGTGTGTCAAAAGTTCCCTTCAATTATAAGAGAAAATCTATCAGGCAGAAGAAATGACCCCTCATGTGATATCGGACGAAATAAATAAATAAATAAATATGCAAATAAATGGGAATGATCTAAGAGGATTTGAAAAAATAAAAAAATAAAAACAAACACCACAGGAAGACCTGATGACAGCAGAAATATAGAAAACGTCTGCTGAGAAACAGAGGGCTGCTTCAAAAATTCCCTGACACACAGGGTCCAGGCAAATTACGAATTCCGAGAATGAAAAGAAACGCATACGATTTGAAGCTTACACTAGAAAATGGAGGCAAGTTCTGTGCTATGATAATTACAATAAGGATACTGATAGAAAGGCTATTGGAAATGCTCCTGGAAAGTTTATAATTTATAATTGTAGTGAATCCTGCTCCAACTATGTGACCAATTATTTATGAATAAGGAGGCTATTATAAATGCGGTAATTCTGCATTCAGATCAAATTAAAAGGTCAACAATTCTAAAAATGTCTGATATATATATATATATATATATATATGTATGTATATGTACATATATGTATGTGTATCTTTATTATCAACTATGAGGGATACTGGCATGGCTATGAGGAGACAGAGTATGGCTTGTGCCAGAGAGACTTACAAAGCTGAGGCTCCAGAAACCTAGGTGAAATCGCCAACAAAACAATCCAGAGCTCAGCTGCGCCCTGGTGACTCGCTTTGTATATCTGGGCCTGTCAGTCAAATAATATAAAAGTAAAATATTAATGAGTGCAGACAGAGTGAGTGAGAGCCTGTGAGAGTCAGAGACAGAGAAGGAAAGAAGAGAAATAGAAGAGTTGGAAAGAGACCAGAAGTCCAAAAGCTCCCACTCTGTGTTCATACATGACAGGTTCAAACCTGGGTTGTCGAGATTGTAAGGCAGCAGTCTCCTGTCCACAGACCCCAGACAACCCCAGCCTACACCATATGTGTGTAGTATTTACGACAGGATATGTATTGTGAGTGTAAACTTCCCTTCAATTATAAGAGAAAAATCTATCAAGCAGAAGAATGGACCCCTCATGTAATATAGAACCAAATAAATAAATAAATAAATAAATATGCAAATAAATGGGGGTTATCTAGGAGGATTTGAAACAAATGAAAAATAAAAACAAAAAGCACAAGAAGACCTGATGACAGCAGAAACATAGAAACCATCTGCTGAAAATCAAGGGCTGCTTCAAAAGTTCCAAGACCCTTCAGAGTCCAGGGAAATTAAGATTTTGGGAGAATGAAAAGAAACTCATATGTATTGAAGCTTACACTAGAGAAAGGAGGCAAGTTCTGTACTATGATAATTAAAATAAGGATGCTGATAGAAATGCTATTAGAAATGCTACTGGAAGGTTCTATTATTTATAATTGTATTGAATCCTGCTCCAACTATGTGGCCAATTAGTAGGGAAAAAGGAACCTGTTGTAAATGTGTGAATTCTGATTAAGATCAATTACATAGGTTGACAATTCTAAAAATGACAGAGATATATATGTATATTTATATATGTATATGGATGTATATCTTTATTATAAAGTCTGAGAGATACTGCCATGGATATGAGGAGACAGAATATGGCTTAAGTCAGAGAGACTTACCAATCAGAGGCTCCAGTAGCCTAGGTGAAATCACAAACAAAACCAGCCAGAGCTCAGCAGTGCTCTGGCCACTCTCTTTGTATATCTGGGCCTGTCAATAAAATAAGGATATAAGTAAAATATTCCTGAGTTCAGACAGAGTGAGAGAGAGCCTGTGAGAGTCAGAGACAGAGATGGCGAGAAGAGAAATAGAAGAGCTGGAAATAGACCAGAAGTCAAAAACCCCCTAGGCTGTGTTCATTCATGACAGGTTCAAACCTGGGTTGTAGAGATTGTCACGCAGCAGCTCTAATGCCCACAGACCCCAGACAACCCAAGCCTTCACCATATGTGTGTAGTATTTGCCCCAGGAAATGTATTGTGCATCAAAAGTTCCCTTCAGTTATAAGAGAAAATCTCTCAAGCAGAAGAAATGATGCCACATGTGATACCTGACTAAATAAATAAATATGCAAATAAATGGGGATGATCTAGGAGGACTTGAAACAATAAAAATAAATAAAGACAAAAACCACAAGAAGACCTGATGACAGCAGAAACATAGAAACCATCTGCTGAGAAACAGAGGGCTGCTTCAAAAATTCCCTAACACTTCAAGGTCCAGGGACATTAAGATTTCCGGAGAAAGAAAACAAACACATACGTATTGCAGCTTACACTAGAAAAAGGAGGGAAGATCTGGGCCATGATAATTACAATAAGGATGCTAATAGAAACACGATTAGAAATGCTACTGGAAGGTTCTATTATTTATAATTGTATTGAATCCTGCTCCAACTATATGGCCAATTATTTCAGAAAAACTAGGCTGTTATAAATGTGGTAATTCTGAAAGAAGGTCAAATACATAGGTCGAACATTCTAAAAATGACAGATATATAAATCTATATGTACATATATACATGTATGTATATCTTTATTATAAACTCTGAGTGATACTGGCATGGAAATGAGGAGACAGAATATGGCTTGTGTCAGAAAGACTTACAAACTGAGGCTCCAGTAGCCTAGGTGAAATCGCCAACACAACAAGCCAGAGCTCAGCAGTGCTCTGGTAACTCTCTTTGTCTATCTGGGCCTGTCAGTAAAATAAGAATCTAAGTAAAATATTAATGAGTGAAGGCAGAGTGTGTGAGAGCATGTGAGAGTTAGAGATAGAGAAGGCGAGAAGAGAAATAGATGAGTTGGAAAGAGACCAGAATTCAAAAACCTCCTACACTGTGTTCATTGATGACAGGTTCAAACCTGGCTTGTAGAGATTGTAAGGCAGCAGCTCTCATGCCCACAGACCCCAGACAGCCGCAGCCTTCACCATAGGCTCTACTACCAACGTGACAGTAATGTGTGTGTGTGTGTGTGTGTGTGTGTGTGTGTGTGTCTGTCTGTCTGTTTGTGTGTGTCTGTGTGTGCTCAGAGATCACCTGTAGTAGTCTCAGAGCATGGGTGGCAAGGGAGCCAGCCTCTCCTGCAACTTATGTACAGAGAACCTATCTGGTCAGGGCAAGCCAGCTAGCCCAGATTGTGGCTAAGCAAGAATGCATATGCAAAGGGACTCTCATGTCTCACTCTCCTGAGTTCCGAATCAATGCCATGCCTCACTATGATCCAAACACTGCCAATGGGGGAAGCTGGGGCACCCCTCAGAATTCAGGGGCTTGAGCCTGTCCAGTCACGTTTGGCTGCCTACTCAGCCTCCAGGCTCTCAGTCCACTGCTCAGGGCAGCAGATTACAAGCCCAGAAAGTACCCAGAAAGGGCTGTGTTTCCACATAGATGGGAAGTGTGTTGAACCAAACAATAGTGGATGAACCCGGCCCCTTACACCTACCCTTTGGATCCGGCTAAGGCAATTGCTCCTGTGGCCTCACATCCCTGATCATGGTGTCCTGGTGTCCACACATCACACTCAGAGAGATTCCTAGAAGTAGGCTTGCATGAGTGTCCCATACAATGTCGCTCTGCTTGCAGGAAGCACAAACTCCCCGGGCCCTTGCTATGGACAGACAAAAAAAGATGGATGCCTCCATTGGCCAAATTAGGGGCTTCCAGTCAAGATCACAGCCCCGCCCCTCACCTGAGGGCCTGGCTGCTGCTAATCAAGGCAATTGGAAACACCTTTTACACTTGGGCCCTGAGGACATACTCAGGAATCCCTCCAGGAGCTAGCAGGCTGGAAGACCTCCTGACCCCTGGATAGCTGTGCTCCTAGTTGGGCGGCCCTTCTGGCCAGTGGTGAAAATATTCCCTAGATACAAGAAAGAACTTCAGGTTTCAAAGGGATTTGAAACACCATGAGGCACTTGGAAAAGACATTTCACAGCCATCAAAACACCCTCTTTCTGAACACTGGAAGCTTCCGTTTTGCATGGGAAATCTGGACACTGGTGTGGCCATCAGTACCACAGATCCTTTCCATTTGGCTTAATAGAGGGAAAGCACAGTGTGTGTGCCATGGGGATCGAGTTTCACTTCCCTTGACCGGGGCTCTCATGGAATGAGGACAAGGATGCTGTGCAGGAAGGTGAGGAGGGCTGCATTGAGGCTGAGTGTCAGCCTCAGGGCCCTGGAGAATGGCAGTCAAGCACAGAGGGCCTGGACAGCTGCAGCTGGAGATGGACATATGCCTGGAACCTGCAGCAGCAACGCTGTCTCCGCAGTTCCCCTCTGTACTACACCACGTGCAGGAGACTAAATAATCCAAAGGGCAAAGAAAGGAAAATTTCAACACCAGGAAGGCTGAGTTCACGATGCATGCACTGACTTCCAGTAAGGGCCCAGTGAAGAAGGCACGTAGAGACAGTCAGAGAGACAGAATGACAGAGACAGACAAGGACTGAAATTCTGGCCCTGTGTTGATCAGTGCCAGAGCACTGAAGACAAACCCTCCATGCCCATGCATACTTCTTACAAGTGGCATTGCTATTTTATGTTTGTGAGGAAAGGTAACACTTAGAACATCTAGGTCTTAGCCACTCTGAGAAGCAACCCTTGGCCGGCAGCCCACTCTCCAAAACTGCCCTCGCCTCTCCAAATTCGAAGTAGTCATAGTGATGCTCCAGCCAAGATGCAGGCTGGCGTATTGCATCTCCCTGGTCCAGCCCCAGCCTGTCCTGTGTGCAGGGAACTGCACTATGTCTATTTCTTCTTTGATTTACAGTTTTGGGATAAGACTCGGTGGACAAAAAGAGCAAGAGGGAAGTAGATGATTTGGCAGTGGTAGTTTGTGCTGAGAGAGATTTGTAGAGTGATATACGATATGGCTCTGTGAGATGTCTCTCATGACTGTGGCTCAGAAGGGCCAGGTGTATCCACATTGCTACCCTAATCCAGAGCTGTGCAGGTCTCTAGCTAAAAAATATTTTCAGACCTCTACATGTTACATACATATATATATATATATTGAGAGAGAGAGATAGAGAGAGAGAGAGAAAGAGATAGAGAGACACTGATGTAGTCATTTTCTACAATGGATTCGATGTGACATTCACACAATTGATTGCTAAAACCTGGAGAGAAACTTTGCATCAGGAAAAGAATTGTCCAAAGGAATAAAATCTCCAAATCATTAGCTATATGCAGCTCCAACGGGACGGAGCGAAAAAGGCTCGAGAAGGAACTCATCCAGGAGACTCTCCACATGGACAGGCACCACAGGTTTCCTAGTCTGGCAACACAAACAGGGCAGCTGCTAGTTCCCAGTGCAAGCCTCAGGGCAAAAACCTCTCCCTCTTCAGTGTCTTTACATCTGAAAAGAAGAAAAGTGACCAAGGGCCAAGGAGAGCTGCCCTGGTGTCAATATTGAGCTGTAAATCAGAATGTGCCAAGTGTTTTGCACAAAATCACCTGTGCCACAGTGATTCTGTTGTTCTCACTCTCTCTCCCTCCCTCAGACACACACACACACACACACACAAATCCACAGAGGCACAGGCACAAACGGAGTTATACACATGCGCACTGGACAGCTTCTGCAAGGCAGGGCCCTGGGCTGAACCCTGCTTCGCATTTCCTGGAAGCACGCCCAGCCTTTTAAGGCCAGCTCTGAGCTCCCATTGGCGGGATTCCTTCAGAAGGCCCGCCCACAGGGCGCCAGCCAGGCTCTGATAGGCCAGAGGCCTAGGCCACGCCCAGAACCCACCAGCAATCTCATTGGCCAGTGTGCTTGGACACGCCCAGGAGGGTCCGGGCCCCTGGTCAGTGATTGGCCAGCGGCCTTGAGCACCGCCCACACGGCCCTGCAGCACGCTGATTGGGCAGCCTCCGGAAGGCCCGCCCACCAGCCACTTCCGCTCGACTCTGATTGGCCTGGTGTCCCAGGGACACGCCCCCAGCCAGCCTTCTCTTGGCTCCCATTGGCGGGCTGCTGTCTGAGGGGCGTCCTCTGATAGGCCAGTTCCTAAGGCACGCCCAAGCAGGTCACCGCCCTTGCCCCATGATTGGCCAGCCTCCTGGGCTCCGCCCACGAGGCCCGCCCCAGGCGCTCATTGGACAGCCTCCCGAGGGCCCGCCCCCCAGGCACTTCCGCTGGACCCTGATTGGATGACCTCCAGGGGTACGCCCACCCAGAGCCAGCACCCAGGCTCTCATTGGTGGGCTGCTCTCTGAGGCCCGCCCACGCAACTCCTCCTCTGTTCTCATTGGCCAGCTCTTGCTTCACGCCCCTGAGGGTGACGTTCCTCCTCTCTGATTGGCCAGCTGTCTCTATGAATACCCACTGGGCCCTCCCCTCAGGCTCATTGGGCACGGGCTCTGAGGCCCGCCCCCGGGGACTTTCTGCCATCCTCTGAAGGCCCTGTTTCTGCAAACACGACCCCCACAGCTCCTGTCTGGGCCCATCCTTAGGACACTGCCTGCCTGCGCTAGGCTGGCCATGCTCTTGGGGCACACCCAGAAACACTGTCGCCACTCTCCTAGCCCAGTGCCTCAGGGCACTTGCCCCATGGAGCCTTAGTCCCGCCCTGGTGCTGCCCTCTTGTGGACACCCAGCAGAATGCAGCTGAGCACAGGGATTCACAAGCTCCCAGTAGAGTCATCCCAGGCAAAGAGAGAAACCCCTTCCACTTGCAAAGCCAAATGGGGGATCCCCCCACCCCACAGGAAAGAACAGATGTCTAGGGCACTCTACGTCAATTTCAACCCTGCTGTCCACGGGCCACAATTCCTAGAGTTCTCCTCATTCCACAGAATCACTACACTCAACTATGCTCTTTGCCGCCACCTTGTGGACATACAGCAGAATGCAGCTGAGCTCCCCATGCCACTCCTCTTTGAGTCTACCCAGAAAATTACACACAGCATGGGAATAGCAAAGGAAAGAACCCATCTGAGGACCACCTGGGAGAATGCACAACAGAGTCCACAATCCAATGTGCCAATTCATACTTGAAAAACCACTTGTGCAGTGGAAACTTCCTTTGTCATAACACAACCCAGTTCCTAAGTCCCTGTGTCAGGAATAAAGAAACAACAGCGGTAATCTTAACTGAAACACACTTATGCACACTTACACACACACACACACACACACACACACACACCTTCCCACAGAGACGTACACACTTGTCCCGAAAATAACTTGGATTGGAGTTGCTGTTTTGCACCCTAGCAAAAGGTCAAAGTTTCATGGGTGGAAGGGAGAAGTGTTAAGTTTCTGGCATATGAAGGTGAGAAATGCCTAGAGCAGATCGATAGTTACATGGACAACGAAGGGAGCATGGGTTGGAGGAACAGCTGGTGGAGCTGCCAGGGAACTATGTGGAATCCCAAGACCCTGTTTTGAGCCCCTGGTCACACTTACCCAGCTAGGGAAAAGCTGGGCTAGTGACAAATCAGAGCTGCAGATGTCTCTCTGTCTCTCTTCCTGCTTGGGCCCTGCTCTCTCAATTTATGACTGTTTGCTTCTCCTCAATAAGAAAGTTACAAAGGATGTACAGAAATACAGGGGTAGTGGGAAAAATTACCCCCCCATGCCCACTATTACATGGAACTGTTGACTGTAAACCATTCATCCCCCAAGAAAGAACAGAATAAATATTTGTGAGGTTAAAAACATTGTAGGTTAAATAGTGAACATTCGCTAGAGCCATGCAATACTAATCCATTGTGCATTGGATGTCACTGTCAAAAACAGTGCAGTAGCAGTTGTAGTAGTGTGTAGTATCTGCAAAAGGAAATGTATTGTGTGTCAAAAGTTCCCTTCAATTATAAGAGAAAATCTATCAGGCAGAAGAAATGACCCCTCATGTGATATCGGACGAAATAAATAAATAAATAAATATGCAAATAAATGGGAATGATCTAAGAGGATTTGAAAAAAATAAAAAAATAAAAACAAACACCACAGGAAGACCTGATGACAGCAGAAATATAGAAAACGTCTGCTGAGAAATAGAGGGCTGCTTCAAAAATTCCCTGACACACAGGGTCCAGGCAAATTACGAATTCCGAGAATGAAAAGAAATGCATACGATTTGAAGCTTACACTAGAAAATGGAGGCAAGTTCTGTGCTATGATAATTACAATAAGGATACTGATAGAAAGGCTATTGGAAATGCTCCTGGAAAGTTTATAATTTATAATTGTAGTGAATCCTGCTCCAACTATGTGACCAATTATTTATGAATAAGGAGGCTATTATAAATGCGGTAATTCTGCATTCAGATCAAATAAAAAGGTCAACAATTCTAAAAATGTCTGATATATATATATATATATGTATGTATATGTACATATATGTATGTGTATCTTTATTATCAACTATGAGGGATACTGGCATGGCTATGAGGAGACAGAGTATGGCTTGTGCCAGAGAGACTTACAAAGCTGAGGCTCCAGAAACCTAGGTGAAATCGCCAACAAAACAATCCAGAGCTCAGCCGGGCCCTGGTGACTCGCTTTGTATATCTGGGCCTGTCAGTCAAATAATATAAAAGTAAAATATTAATGAGTGCAGACAGAGTGAGTGAGAGCCTGTGAGAGTCAGAGACAGAGAAGGCAAGAAGAGAAATAGAAGAGTTGGAAAGAGACCAGAAGTCCAAAAGCTCCCACTCTGTGTTCATACATGACAGGTTCAAACCTGGGTTGTTGAGATTGTAAGGCATCAGTCTCCTGTCCACAGACCCCAGACAACCCCAGCCTTCACCATATGTGTGTAGTATTTACGACAGGATATGTATTGTGAGTGTAAACTTCCCTTCAATTATAAGAGAAAAATCTATCAAGCAGAAGAATGGATCCCTCATGTAATATAGAACCAAATAAATAAATAAATAAATAAATAAATAAATAAATATGCAAGTAAATGGGGGTTATCTAGGAGGATTTGAAACAAATGAAAAATAAAAACAAAAAGCACAAGAAGACCTGATGACAGCAGAAACATAGAAACCATCTGCTGAGAATCAAGGGCTGCTTCAAAAGTTCCGAGACCCTTCAGAGTCCAGGGAAATTAAGATTTCGGGAGAATGAAAAGAAACTCATATGTATTGAAGCTTACACTAGAGAAAGGAGGCAAGTTCTGTACTAGGATAATTAAAATAAGGATGCTGATAGAAATGCTATTAGAAATGCTACTGGAAGGTTCTATTATTTATAATTGTATTGAATCCTGCTCCAACTATGTGGCCAATTAGTAGGGAAAAAGGAACCTGTTGTAAATGTGTGAATTCTGATTAAGATCAATTACATAGGTTGACAATTCTAAAAATGACAGAGATATATATGTATATTTATATATGTATATGGATGTATATCTTTATTATAAAGTCTGAGAGATACTGCCATGGATATGAGGAGACAGAATATGGCTTAAGTCAGAGAGACTTACCAATCAGAGGCTCCAGTAGCCTAGGTGAAATCACAAACAAAACCAGCCAGAGCTCAGCAGTGCTCTGGCCACTCTCTTTGTATATCTGGGCCTGTCAATAAAATAAGGATATAAGTAAAATATTCCTGAGTTCAGACAGAGTGAGAGAGAGCCTGTGAGAGTCAGAGACAGAGATGGCGAGAAGAGAAATAGAAGAGCTGGAAATAGACCAGAAGTCAAAAACCCCCTAGGCTGTGTTCATTCATGACAGGTTCAAACCTGGGTTGTAGAGATTGTCACGCAGCAGCTCTAATGCCCACAGACCCCAGACAACCCAAGCCTTCACCATATGTGTGTAGTATTTGCCCCAGGAAATGTATTGTGCATCAAAAGTTCCCTTCAGTTATAAGAGAAAATCTCTCAAGCAGAAGAAATGATGCCACATGTGATACCTGACTAAATAAATAAATATGCAAATAAATGGGGATGATCTAGGAGGACTTGAAACAATAAAAATAAATAAAGACAAAAACCACAAGAAGACCTGATGACAGCAGAAACATAGAAACCATCTGCTGAGAAACAGAGGGCTGCTTCAAAAATTCCCTAACACTTCAGGGTCCAGGGACATTAAGATTTCCGGAGAAAGAAAACAAACACATACGTATTGCAGCTTACACTAGAAAAAGGAGGGAAGATCTGGGCCATGATAATTACAATAAGGATGCTAATAGAAACACGATTAGAAATGCTACTGGAAGGTTCTATTATTTATAATTGTATTGAATCCTGCTCCAACTATATGGCCAATTATTTCAGAAAAACTAGGCTGTTATAAATGTGGTAATTCTGAAAGAAGGTCAAATACATAGGTCGAACATTCTAAAAATGACAGATATATAAATCTATATGTACATATATACATGTATGTATATCTTTATTATAAACTCTGAGTGATACTGGCATGGAAATGAGGAGACAGAATATGGCTTGTGTCAGAAAGACTTACAAACTGAGGCTCCAGTAGCCTAGGTGAAATCGCCAACACAACAAGCCAGAGCTCAGCAGTGCTCTGGTAACTCTCTTTGTCTATCTGGGCCTGTCAGTAAAATAAGAATCTAAGTAAAATATTAATGAGTGAAGACAGAGTGTGTGAGAGCATGTGAGAGTTAGAGATAGAGAAGGCGAGAAGAGAAATAGATGAGTTGGAAAGAGACCAGAATTCAAAAACCTCCTACACTGTGTTCATTGATGACAGGTTCAAACCTGGCTTGTAGAGATTGTAAGGCAGCAGCTCTCATGCCCACAGACCCCAGACAGCCGCAGCCTTCACCATAGGCTCTACTACCAACGTGACAGTAATGTGTGTGTGTGTGTGTGTGTGTGTGTGTGTGTGTGTGTGTCTGTCTGTTTGTGTGTGTCTGTGTGTGCTCAGAGATCACCTGTAGTAGTCTCAGAGCATGGGTGGCAAGGGAGCCAGCCTCTCCTGCAACTTATGTACAGAGAACCTATCTGGTCAGGGCAAGCCAGCTAGCCCAGATTGTGGCTAAGCAAGAATGCATATGCAAAGGGACTCTCATGTCTCACTCTCCTGAGTTCCGAATCAATGCCATGCCTCACTATGATCCAAACACTGCCAATGGGGGAAGCTGGGGCACCCCTCAGAATTCAGGGGCTTGAGCCTGTCCAGTCACGTTTGGCTGCCTACTCAGCCTCCAGGCTCTCAGTCCACTGCTCAGGGCAGCAGATTACAAGCCCAGAAAGTACCCAGAAAGGGCTGTGTTTCCACATAGATGGGAAGTGTGTTGAACCAAACAATAGTGGATGAACCCGGCCCCTTACACCTACCCTTTGGATCCGGCTAAGGCAATTGCTCCTGTGGCCTCACATCCCTGATCATGGTGTCCTGGTGTCCACACATCACACTCAGAGAGATTCCTAGAAGTAGGCTTGCATGAGTGTCCCATACAATGTCGCTCTGCTTGCAGGAAGCACAAACTCCCCGGGCCCTTGCTATGGACAGACAAAAAAAGATGGATGCCTCCATTGGCCAAATTAGGGGCTTCCAGTCAAGATCACAGCCCCGCCCCTCACCTGAGGGCCTGGCTGCTGCTAATCAAGGCAATTGGAAACACCTTTTACACTTGGGCCCTGAGGACATACTCAGGAATCCCTCCAGGAGCTAGCAGGCTGGAAGACCTCCTGACCCCTGGATAGCTGTGCTCCTAGTTGGGCGGCCCTTCTGGCCAGTGGTGAAAATATTCCCTAGATACAAGAAAGAACTTCAGGTTTCAAAGGGATTTGAAACACCATGAGGCACTTGGAAAAGACATTTCACAGCCATCAAAACACCCTCTTTCTGAACACTGGAAGCTTCCGTTTTGCATGGGAAATCTGGACACTGGTGTGGCCATCAGTACCACAGATCCTTTCCATTTGGCTTAATAGAGGGAAAGCACAGTGTGTGTGCCAGGGGGATCGAGTTTCACTTCCCTTGACCGGGGCTCTCATGGAATGAGGACAAGGATGCTGTGCAGGAAGGTGAGGAGGGCTGCATTGAGGCTGAGTGTCAGCCTCAGGGCCCTGGAGAATGGCAGTCAAGCACAGAGGGCCTGGACAGCTGCAGCTGGAGATGGACATATGCCTGGAACCTGCAGCAGCAACGCTGTCTCCGCAGTTCCCCTCTGTACTACACCACGTGCAGGAGACTAAATAATCCAAAGGGCAAAGAAAGGAAAATTTCAACACCAGGAAGGCTGAGTTCACGATGCATGCACTGACTTCCAGTAAGGGCCCAGTGAAGAAGGCACGTAGAGACAGTCAGAGAGACAGAATGACAGAGACAGACAAGGACTGAAATTCTGGCCCTGTGTTGATCAGTGCCAGAGCACTGAAGACAAACCCTCCATGCCCATGCATACTTCTTACAAGTGGCATTGCTATTTTATGTTTGTGAGGAAAGGTAACACTTAGAACATCTAGGTCTTAGCCACTCTGAGAAGCAACCCTTGGCCGGCAGCCCACTCTCCAAAACTGCCCTCGCCTCTCCAAATTCGAAGTAGTCATAGTGATGCTCCAGCCAAGATGCAGGCTGGCGTATTGCATCTCCCTGGTCCAGCCTCAGCCTGTCCTGTGTGCAGGGAACTGCACTATGTCTATTTCTTCTTTGATTTACAGTTTTGGGATAAGACTCGGTGGACAAAAAAGAGCAAGAGGGAAGTAGATGATTTGGCAGTGGTAGTTTGTGCTGAGAGAGATTTGTAGAGTGATATACGATATGGCTCTGTGAGATGTCTCTCATGACTGTGGCTCAGAAGGGCCAGGTGTATCCACATTGCTACCCTAATCCAGAGCTGTGCAGGTCTCTAGCTAAAAAATATTTTCAGACCTCTACATGTTACATACATATATATATATATATTGAGAGAGAGAGATAGAGAGAGAGAGAGAAAGAGATAGAGAGACACTGATGTAGTCATTTTCTACAATGGATTCGATGTGACATTCACACAATTGATTGCTAAAACCTGGAGAGAAACTTTGCATCAGGAAAAGAATTGTCCAAAGGAATAAAATCTCCAAATCATTAGCTATATGCAGCTCCAACGGGACGGAGCGAAAAAGGCTCGAGAAGGAACTCATCCAGGAGACTCTCCACATGGACAGGCACCACAGGTTTCCTAGTCTGGCAACACAAACAGGGCAGCTGCTAGTTCCCAGTGCAAGCCTCAGGGCAAAAACCTCTCCCTCTTCAGTGTCTTTACATCTGAAAAGAAGAAAAGTGACCAAGGGCCAAGGAGAGCTGCCCTGGTGTCAATATTGAGCTGTAAATCAGAATGTGCCAAGTGTTTTGCACAAAATCACCTGTGCCACAGTGATTCTGTTGTTCTCACTCTCTCTCCCTCCCTCAGACACACACACACACACACACACAAATCCACAGAGGCACAGGCACAAACGGAGTTATACACATGCGCACTGGACAGCTTCTGCAAGGCAGGGCCCTGGGCTGAACCCTGCTTCGCATTTCCTGGAAGCACGCCCAGCCTTTTAAGGCCAGCTCTGAGCTCCCATTGGCGGGATTCCTTCAGAAGGCCCGCCCACAGGGCGCCAGCCAGGCTCTGATAGGCCAGAGGCCTAGGCCACGCCCAGAACCCACCAGCAATCTCATTGGCCAGTGTGCTTGGACACGCCCAGGAGGGTCCGGGCCCCTGGTCAGTGATTGGCCAGCGGCCTTGAGCACCGCCCACACGGCCCCGCAGCACGCTGATTGGGCAGCCTCCGGAAGGCCCGCCCACCAGCCACTTCCGCTCGACTCTGATTGGCCTGGTGTCCCAGGGACACGCCCCCAGCCAGCCTTCTCTTGGCTCCCATTGGCGGGCTGCTGTCTGAGGGGCGTCCTCTGATAGGCCAGTTCCTAAGGCACGCCCAAGCAGGTCACCGCCCTTGCCCCATGATTGGCCAGCCTCCTGGGCTCCGCCCACGAGGCCCGCCCCAGGCGCTCATTGGACAGCCTCCCGAGGGCCCGCCCCCCAGGCACTTCCGCTGGACCCTGATTGGATGACCTCCAGGGGTACGCCCACCCAGAGCCAGCACCCAGGCTCTCATTGGTGGGCTGCTCTCTGAGGCCCGCCCACGCAACTCCTCCTCTGTTCTCATTGGCCAGCTCTTGCTTCACGCCCCTGAGGGTGACGTTCCTCCTCTCTGATTGGCCAGCTGTCTCTATGAATACCCACTGGGCCCTCCCCTCAGGCTCATTGGGCACGGGCTCTGAGGCCCGCCCCCGGGGACTTTCTGCCATCCTCTGAAGGCCCTGTTTCTGCAAACACGACCCCCACAGCTCCTGTCTGGGCCCATCCTTAGGACACTGCCTGCCTGCGCTAGGCTGGCCATGCTCTTGGGGCACACCCAGAAACACTGTCGCCACTCTCCTAGCCCAGTGCCTCAGGGCACTTGCCCCATGGAGCCTTAGTCCCGCCCTGGTGCTGCCCTCTTGTGGACACCCAGCAGAATGCAGCTGAGCACAGGGATTCACAAGCTCCCAGTAGAGTCATCCCAGGCAAAGAGAGAAACCCCTTCCACTTGCAAAGCCAAATGGGGGATCCCCCCACCCCACAGGAAAGAACAGATGTCTAGGGCACTCTACGTCAATTTCAACCCTGCTGTCCACGGGCCACAATTCCTAGAGTTCTCCTCATTCCACAGAATCACTACACTCAACTATGCTCTTTGCCGCCACCTTGTGGACATACAGCAGAATGCAGCTGAGCTCCCCATGCCACTCCTCTTTGAGTCTACCCAGAAAATTACACACAGCATGGGAATAGCAAAGGAAAGAACCCATCTGAGGACCACCTGGGAGAATGCACAACAGAGTCCACAATCCAATGTGCCAATTCATACTTGAAAAACCACTTGTGCAGTGGAAACTTCCTTTGTCATAACACAACCCAGTTCCTAAGTCCCTGTGTCAGGAATAAAGAAACAACAGCGGTAATCTTAACTGAAACACACTTATGCACACTTACACACACACACACACACACACACACACACACACCTTCCCACAGAGACGTACACACTTGTCCCGAAAATAACTTGGATTGGAGTTGCTGTTTTGCACCCTAGCAAAAGGTCAAAGTTTCATGGGTGGAAGGGAGAAGTGTTAAGTTTCTGGCATATGAAGGTGAGAAATGCCTAGAGCAGATCGATAGTTACATGGACAACGAAGGGAGCATGGGTTGGAGGAACAGCTGGTGGAGCTGCCAGGGAACTATGTGGAATCCCAAGACCCTGTTTTGAGCCCCTGGTCACACTTACCCAGCTAGGGAAAAGCTGGGCTAGTGACAAATCAGAGCTGCAGATGTCTCTCTGTCTCTCTTCCTGCTTGGGCCCTGCTCTCTCAATTTATGACTGTTTGCTTCTCCTCAATAAGAAAGTTACAAAGGATGTACAGAAATACAGGGGTAGTGGGAAAAATTACCCCCCCGTGCCCACTATTACATGGAACTGTTGACTGTAAACCATTCATCCCCCAAGAAAGAACAGAATAAATATTTGTGAGGTTAAAAACATTGTAGGTTAAATAGTGAACATTCGCTAGAGCCATGCAATACTAATCCATTGTGCATTGGATGTCACTGTCAAAAACAGTGCAGTAGCAGTTGTAGTAGTGTGTAGTATCTGCAAAAGGAAATGTATTGTGTGTCAAAAGTTCCCTTCAATTATAAGAGAAAATCTATCAGGCAGAAGAAATGACCCCTCATGTGATATCGGACGAAATAAATAAATAAATAAATATGCAAATAAATGGGAATGATCTAAGAGGATTTGAAAAAAATAAAAAAATAAAAACAAACACCACAGGAAGACCTGATGACAGCAGAAATATAGAAAACGTCTGCTGAGAAATAGAGGGCTGCTTCAAAAATTCCCTGACACACAGGGTCCAGGCAAATTACGAATTCCGAGAATGAAAAGAAACGCATACGATTTGAAGCTTACACTAGAAAATGGAGGCAAGTTCTGTGCTATGATAATTACAATAAGGATACTGATAGAAAGGCTATTGGAAATGCTCCTGGAAAGTTTATAATTTATAATTGTAGTGAATCCTGCTCCAACTATGTGACCAATTATTTATGAATAAGGAGGCTATTATAAATGCGGTAATTCTGCATTCAGATCAAATTAAAAGGTCAACAATTCTAAAAATGTCTGATATATATATATATATATGTATGTATATGTACATATATGTATGTGTATCTTTATTATCAACTATGAGGGATACTGGCATGGCTATGAGGAGACAGAGTATGGCTTGTGCCAGAGAGACGTACAAAGCTGAGGCTCCAGAAACCTAGGTGAAATCGCCAACAAAACAATCCAGAGCTCAGCCGGGCCCTGGTGACTCGCTTTGTATATCTGGGCCTGTCAGTCAAATAATATAAAAGTAAAATATTAATGAGTGCAGACAGAGTGAGTGAGAGCCTGTGAGAGTCAGAGACAGAGAAGGCAAGAAGAGAAATAGAAGAGTTGGAAAGAGACCAGAAGTCCAAAAGCTCCCACTCTGTGTTCATACATGACAGGTTCAAACCTGGGTTGTCGAGATTGTAAGGCATCAGTCTCCTGTCCACAGACCCCAGACAACCCCAGCCTTCACCATATGTGTGTAGTATTTACGACAGGATATGTATTGTGAGTGTAAACTTCCCTTCAATTATAAGAGAAAAATCTATCAAGCAGAAGAATGGATCCCTCATGTAATATAGAACCAAATAAATAAATAAATAAATAAATAAATAAATATGCAAGTAAATGGGGGTTATCTAGGAGGATTTGAAACAAATGAAAAATAAAAACAAAAAGCACAAGAAGACCTGATGACAGCAGAAACATAGAAACCATCTGCTGTGAATCAAGGGCTGCTTCAAAAGTTCCGAGACCCTTCAGAGTCCAGGGAAATTAAGATTTCGGGAGAATGAAAAGAAACTCATATTTATTGAAGCTTACACTAGAGAAAGGAGGCAAGTTCTGTACTATGATAATTAAAATAAGGATGCTGATAGAAATGCTATTAGAAATGCTACTGGAAGGTTCTATTATTTATAATTGTATTGAATCCTGCTCCAACTATGTGGCCAATTAGTAGGGAAAAAGGAACCTGTTGTAAATGTGTGAATTCTGATTAAGATCAATTACATAGGTTGACAATTCTAAAAATGACAGAGATATATATGTATATTTATATATGTATATGGATGTATATCTTTATTATAAAGTCTGAGAGATACTGCCATGGATCTGAGGAGACAGAATATGGCTTAAGTCAGAGAGACTTACCAATCAGAGGCTCCAGTAGCCTAGGTGAAATCACAAACAAAACCAGCCAGAGCTCAGCAGTGCTCTGGCCACTCTCTTTGTATATCTGGGCCTGTCAATAAAATAAGGATATAAGTAAAATATTCCTGAGTTCAGACAGAGTGAGAGAGAGCCTGTGAGAGTCAGAGACAGAGATGGCGAGAAGAGAAATAGAAGAGTTGGAAATAGACCAGAAGTCAAAAACCCCCTAGGCTGTGTTCATTCATGACAGGTTCAAACCTGGGTTGTAGAGATTGTCACGCAGCAGCTCTAATGCCCACAGACCCCAGACAACCCAAGCCTTCACCATATGTGTGTAGTATTTGCCCCAGGAAATGTATTGTGCATCAAAAGTTCCCTTCAGTTATAAGAGAAAATCTCTCAAGCAGAAGAAATGATGCCACATGTGATACCTGACTAAATAAATAAATATGCAAATAAATGGGGATGATCTAGGAGGACTTGAAACAATAAAAATAAATAAAGACAAAAACCACAAGAAGACCTGATGACAGCAGAAACATAGAAACCATCTGCTGAGAAACAGAGGGCTGCTTCAAAAATTCCCTAACACTTCAGGGTCCAGGGACATTAAGATTTCCGGAGAAAGAAAACAAACACATACGTATTGCAGCTTACACTAGAAAAAGGAGGGAAGATCTGGGCCATGATAATTACAATAAGGATGCTAATAGAAACACGATTAGAAATGCTACTGGAAGGTTCTATTATTTATAATTGTATTGAATCCTGCTCCAACTATATGGCCAATTATTTCAGAAAAACTAGGCTGTTATAAATGTGGTAATTCTGAAAGAAGGTCAAATACATAGGTCGAACATTCTAAAAATGACAGATATATAAATCTATATGTACATATATACATGTATGTATATCTTTATTATAAACTCTGAGTGATACTGGCATGGAAATGAGGAGACAGAATATGGCTTGTGTCAGAAAGACTTACAAACTGAGGCTCCAGTAGCCTAGGTGAAATCGCCAACACAACAAGCCAGAGCTCAGCAGTGCTCTGGTAACTCTCTTTGTCTATCTGGGCCTGTCAGTAAAATAAGAATCTAAGTAAAATATTAATGAGTGAAGACAGAGTGTGTGAGAGCATGTGAGAGTTAGAGATAGAGAAGGCGAGAAGAGAAATAGATGAGTTGGAAAGAGACCAGAATTCAAAAACCTCCTACACTGTGTTCATTGATGACAGGTTCAAACCTGGCTTGTAGAGATTGTAAGGCAGCAGCTCTCATGCCCACAGACCCCAGACAGCCCCAGCCTTCACCATAGGCTCTACTACCAACGTGACAGTAATGTGTGTGTGTGTGTGTGTGTGTGTGTGTGTGTGTGTGTGTGTGTCTGTCTGTTTGTGTGTGTCTGTGTGTGCTCAGAGATCACCTGTAGTAGTCTCAGAGCATGGGTGGCAAGGGAGCCAGCCTCTCCTGCAACTTATGTACAGAGAACCTATCTGGTCAGGGCAAGCCAGCTAGCCCAGATTGTGGCTAAGCAAGAATGCATATGCAAAGGGACTCTCATGTCTCACTCTCCTGAGTTCCGAATCAATGCCATGCCTCACTATGATCCAAACACTGCCAATGGGGGAAGCTGGGGCACCCCTCAGAATTCAGGGGCTTGAGCCTGTCCAGTCACGTTTGGCTGCCTACTCAGCCTCCAGGCTCTCAGTCCACTGCTCAGGGCAGCAGATTACAAGCCCAGAAAGTACCCAGAAAGGGCTGTGTTTCCACATAGATGGGAAGTGTGTTGAACCAAACAATAGTGGATGAACCCGGCCCCTTACACCTACCCTTTGGATCCGGCTAAGGCAATTGCTCCTGTGGCCTCACATCCCTGATCATGGTGTCCTGGTGTCCACACATCACACTCAGAGAGATTCCTAGAAGTAGGCTTGCATGAGTGTCCCATACAATGTCGCTCTGCTTGCAGGAAGCACAAACTCCCCGGGCCCTTGCTATGGACAGACAAAAAAAGATGGATGCCTCCATTGGCCAAATTAGGGGCTTCCAGTCAAGATCACAGCCCCGCCCCTCACCTGAGGGCCTGGCTGCTGCTAATCAAGGCAATTGGAAACACCTTTTACACTTGGGCCCTGAGGACATACTCAGGAATCCCTCCAGGAGCTAGCAGGCTGGAAGACCTCCTGACCCCTGGATAGCTGTGCTCCTAGTTGGGCGGCCCTTCTGGCCAGTGGTGAAAATATTCCCTAGATACAAGAAAGAACTTCAGGTTTCAAAGGGATTTGAAACACCATGAGGCACTTGGAAAAGACATTTCACAGCCATCAAAACACCCTCTTTCTGAACACTGGAAGCTTCCGTTTTGCATGGGAAATCTGGACACTGGTGTGGCCATCAGTACCACAGATCCTTTCCATTTGGCTTAATAGAGGGAAAGCACAGTGTGTGTGCCAGGGGGATCGAGTTTCACTTCCCTTGACCGGGGCTCTCATGGAATGAGGACAAGGATGCTGTGCAGGAAGGTGAGGAGGGCTGCATTGAGGCTGAGTGTCAGCCTCAGGGCCCTGGAGAATGGCAGTCAAGCACAGAGGGCCTGGACAGCTGCAGCTGGAGATGGACATATGCCTGGAACCTGCAGCAGCAACGCTGTCTCCGCAGTTCCCCTCTGTACTACACCACGTGCAGGAGACTAAATAATCCAAAGGGCAAAGAAAGGAAAATTTCAACACCAGGAAGGCTGAGTTCACGATGCATGCACTGACTTCCAGTAAGGGCCCAGTGAAGAAGGCACGTAGAGACAGTCAGAGAGACAGAATGACAGAGACAGACAAGGACTGAAATTCTGGCCCTGTGTTGATCAGTGCCAGAGCACTGAAGACAAACCCTCCATGCCCATGCATACTTCTTACAAGTGGCATTGCTATTTTATGTTTGTGAGGAAAGGTAACACTTAGAACATCTAGGTCTTAGCCACTCTGAGAAGCAACCCTTGGCCGGCAGCCCACTCTCCAAAACTGCCCTCGCCTCTCCAAATTCGAAGTAGTCATAGTGATGCTCCAGCCAAGATGCAGGCTGGCGTATTGCATCTCCCTGGTCCAGCCTCAGCCTGTCCTGTGTGCAGGGAACTGCACTATGTCTATTTCTTCTTTGATTTACAGTTTTGGGATAAGACTCGGTGGACAAAAAGAGCAAGAGGGAAGTAGATGATTTGGCAGTGGTAGTTTGTGCTGAGAGAGATTTGTAGAGTGATATACGATATGGCTCTGTGAGATGTCTCTCATGACTGTGGCTCAGAAGGGCCAGGTGTATCCACATTGCTACCCTAATCCAGAGCTGTGCAGGTCTCTAGCTAAAAAATATTTTCAGACCTCTACATGTTACATACATATATATATATATATTGAGAGAGAGAGATAGAGAGAGAGAGAGAAAGAGATAGAGAGACACTGATGTAGTCATTTTCTACAATGGATTCGATGTGACATTCACACAATTGATTGCTAAAACCTGGAGAGAAACTTTGCATCAGGAAAAGAATTGTCCAAAGGAATAAAATCTCCAAATCATTAGCTATATGCAGCTCCAACGGGACGGAGCGAAAAAGGCTCGAGAAGGAACTCATCCAGGAGACTCTCCACATGGACAGGCACCACAGGTTTCCTAGTCTGGCAACACAAACAGGGCAGCTGCTAGTTCCCAGTGCAAGCCTCAGGGCAAAAACCTCTCCCTCTTCAGTGTCTTTACATCTGAAAAGAAGAAAAGTGACCAAGGGCCAAGGAGAGCTGCCCTGGTGTCAATATTGAGCTGTAAATCAGAATGTGCCAAGTGTTTTGCACAAAATCACCTGTGCCACAGTGATTCTGTTGTTCTCACTCTCTCTCCCTCCCTCAGACACACACACACACACACACACAAATCCACAGAGGCACAGGCACAAACGGAGTTATACGCATGCGCACTGGACAGCTTCTGCAAGGCAGGGCCCTGGGCTGAACCCTGCTTCGCATTTCCTGGAAGCACGCCCAGCCTTTTAAGGCCAGCTCTGAGCTCCCATTGGCGGGATTCCTTCAGAAGGCCCGCCCACAGGGCGCCAGCCAGGCTCTGATAGGCCAGAGGCCTAGGCCACGCCCAGAACCCACCAGCAATCTCATTGGCCAGTGTGCTTGGACACGCCCAGGAGGGTCCGGGCCCCTGGTCAGTGATTGGCCAGCGGCCTTGAGCACCGCCCACACGGCCCTGCAGCACGCTGATTGGGCAGCCTCCGGAAGGCCCGCCCACCAGCCACTTCCGCTCGACTCTGATTGGCCTGGTGTCCCAGGGACACGCCCCCAGCCAGCCTTCTCTTGGCTCCCATTGGCGGGCTGCTGTCTGAGGGGCGTCCTCTGATAGGCCAGTTCCTAAGGCACGCCCAAGCAGGTCACCGCCCTTGCCCCATGATTGGCCAGCCTCCTGGGCTCCGCCCACGAGGCCCGCCCCAGGCGCTCATTGGACAGCCTCCCGAGGGCCCGCCCCCCAGGCACTTCCGCTGGACCCTGATTGGATGACCTCCAGGGGTACGCCCACCCAGAGCCAGCACCCAGGCTCTCATTGGTGGGCTGCTCTCTGAGGCCCGCCCACGCAACTCCTCCTCTGTTCTCATTGGCCAGCTCTTGCTTCACGCCCCTGAGGGTGACGTTCCTCCTCTCTGATTGGCCAGCTGTCTCTATGAATACCCACTGGGCCCTCCCCTCAGGCTCATTGGGCACGGGCTCTGAGGCCCGCCCCCGGGGACTTTCTGCCATCCTCTGAAGGCCCTGTTTCTGCAAACACGACCCCCACAGCTCCTGTCTGGGCCCATCCTTAGGACACTGCCTGCCTGCGCTAGGCTGGCCATGCTCTTGGGGCACACCCAGAAACACTGTCGCCACTCTCCTAGCCCAGTGCCTCAGGGCACTTGCCCCATGGAGCCTTAGTCCCGCCCTGGTGCTGCCCTCTTGTGGACACCCAGCAGAATGCAGCTGAGCACAGGGATTCACAAGCTCCCAGTAGAGTCATCCCAGGCAAAGAGAGAAACCCCTTCCACTTGCAAAGCCAAATGGGGGATCCCCCCACCCCACAGGAAAGAACAGATGTCTAGGGCACTCTACGTCAATTTCAACCCTGCTGTCCACGGGCCACAATTCCTAGAGTTCTCCTCATTCCACAGAATCACTACACTCAACTATGCTCTTTGCCGCCACCTTGTGGACATACAGCAGAATGCAGCTGAGCTCCCCATGCCACTCCTCTTTGAGTCTACCCAGAAAATTACACACAGCATGGGAATAGCAAAGGAAAGAACCCATCTGAGGACCACCTGGGAGAATGCACAACAGAGTCCACAATCCAATGTGCCAATTCATACTTGAAAAACCACTTGTGCAGTGGAAACTTCCTTTGTCATAACACAACCCAGTTCCTAAGTCCCTGTGTCAGGAATAAAGAAACAACAGCGGTAATCTTAACTGAAACACACTTATGCACACTTACACACACACACACACACACACACACACACACCTTCCCACAGAGACGTACACACTTGTCCCGAAAATAACTTGGATTGGAGTTGCTGTTTTGCACCCTAGCAAAAGGTCAAAGTTTCATGGGTGGAAGGGAGAAGTGTTAAGTTTCTGGCATATGAAGGTGAGAAATGCCTAGAGCAGATCGATAGTTACATGGACAACGAAGGGAGCATGGGTTGGAGGAACAGCTGGTGGAGCTGCCAGGGAACTATGTGGAATCCCAAGACCCTGTTTTGAGCCCCTGGTCACACTTACCCAGCTAGGGAAAAGCTGGGCTAGTGACAAATCAGAGCTGCAGATGTCTCTCTGTCTCTCTTCCTGCTTGGGCCCTGCTCTCTCAATTTATGACTGTTTGCTTCTCCTCAATAAGAAAGTTACAAAGGATGTACAGAAATACAGGGGTAGTGGGAAAAATTACCCCCCCCGTGCCCACTATTACATGGAACTGTTGACTGTAAACCATTCATCCCCCAAGAAAGAACAGAATAAATATTTGTGAGGTTAAAAACATTGTAGGTTAAATAGTGAACATTCTCTAGAGCCATGCAATACTAATCCATTGTGCATTGGATGTCACTGTCAAAAACAGTGCAGTAGCAGTTGTAGTAGTGTGTAGTATCTGCAAAAGGAAATGTATTGTGTGTCAAAAGTTCCCTTCAATTATAAGAGAAAATCTATCAGGCAGAAGAAATGACCCCTCATGTGATATCGGACGAAATAAATAAATAAATAAATATGCAAATAAATGGGAATGATCTAAGAGGATTTGAAAAAATAAAAAAATAAAAACAAACACCACAGGAAGACCTGATGACAGCAGAAATATAGAAAACGTCTGCTGAGAAACAGAGGGCTGCTTCAAAAATTCCCTGACACACAGGGTCCAGGCAAATTACGAATTCCGAGAATGAAAAGAAACGCATACGATTTGAAGCTTACACTAGCAAATGGAGGCAAGTTCTGTGCTATGATAATTACAATAAGGATACTGATAGAAAGGCTATTGGAAATGCTCCTGGAAAGTTTATAATTTATAATTGTAGTGAATCCTGCTCCAACTATGTGACCAATTATTTATGAATAAGGAGGCTATTATAAATGCGGTAATTCTGCATTCAGATCAAATTAAAAGGTCAACAATTCTAAAAATGTCTGATATATATATATATATATATATATATGTATGTATATGTACATATATGTATGTGTATCTTTATTATCAACTATGAGGGATACTGGCATGGCTATGAGGAGACAGAGTATGGCTTGTGCCAGAGAGACTTACAAAGCTGAGGCTCCAGAAACCTAGGTGAAATCGCCAACAAAACAATCCAGAGCTCAGCTGCGCCCTGGTGACTCGCTTTGTATATCTGGGCCTGTCAGTCAAATAATATAAAAGTAAAATATTAATGAGTGCAGACAGAGTGAGTGAGAGCCTGTGAGAGTCAGAGACAGAGAAGGCAAGAAGAGAAATAGAAGAGTTGGAAAGAGACCAGAAGTCCAAAAGCTCCCACTCTGTGTTCATACATGACAGGTTCAAACCTGGGTTGTCGAGATTGTAAGGCAGCAGTCTCCTGTCCACAGACCCCAGACAACCCCAGCCTACACCATATGTGTGTAGTATTTACGACAGGATATGTATTGTGAGTGTAAACTTCCCTTCAATTATAAGAGAAAAATCTATCAAGCAGAAGAATGGACCCCTCATGTAATATAGAACCAAATAAATAAATAAATAAATAAATATGCAAATAAATGGGGGTTATCTAGGAGGATTTGAAACAAATGAAAAATAAAAACAAAAAGCACAAGAAGACCTGATGACAGCAGAAACATAGAAACCATCTGCTGAGAATCAAGGGCTGCTTCAAAAGTTCCAAGACCCTTCAGAGTCCAGGGAAATTAAGATTTCGGGAGAATGAAAAGAAACTCATATGTATTGAAGCTTACACTAGAGAAAGGAGGCAAGTTCTGTACTATGATAATTAAAATAAGGATGCTGATAGAAATGCTATTAGAAATGCTACTGGAAGGTTCTATTATTTATAATTGTATTGAATCCTGCTCCAACTATGTGGCCAATTAGTAGGGAAAAAGGAACCTGTTGTAAATGTGTGAATTCTGATTAAGATCAATTACATAGGTTGACAATTCTAAAAATGACAGAGATATATATGTATATTTATATATGTATATGGATGTATATCTTTATTATAAAGTCTGAGAGATACTGCCATGGATATGAGGAGACAGAATATGGCTTAAGTCAGAGAGACTTACCAATCAGAGGCTCCAGTAGCCTAGGTGAAATCACAAACAAAACCAGCCAGAGCTCAGCAGTGCTCTGGCCACTCTCTTTGTATATCTGGGCCTGTCAATAAAATAAGGATATAAGTAAAATATTCCTGAGTTCAGACAGAGTGAGAGAGAGCCTGTGAGAGTCAGAGACAGAGATGGCGAGAAGAGAAATAGAAGAGCTGGAAATAGACCAGAAGTCAAAAACCCCCTAGGCTGTGTTCATTCATGACAGGTTCAAACCTGGGTTGTAGAGATTGTCACGCAGCAGCTCTAATGCCCACAGACCCCAGACAACCCAAGCCTTCACCATATGTGTGTAGTATTTGCCCCAGGAAATGTATTGTGCATCAAAAGTTCCCTTCAGTTATAAGAGAAAATCTCTCAAGCAGAAGAAATGATGCCACATGTGATACCTGACTAAATAAATAAATATGCAAATAAATGGGGATGATCTAGGAGGACTTGAAACAATAAAAATAAATAAAGACAAAAACCACAAGAAGACCTGATGACAGCAGAAACATAGAAACCATCTGCTGAGAAACAGAGGGCTGCTTCAAAAATTCCCTAACACTTCAGGGTCCAGGGACATTAAGATTTCCGGAGAAAGAAAACAAACACATACGTATTGCAGCTTACACTAGAAAAAGGAGGGAAGATCTGGGCCATGATAATTACAATAAGGATGCTAATAGAAACACGATTAGAAATGCTACTGGAAGGTTCTATTATTTATAATTGTATTGAATCCTGCTCCAACTATATGGCCAATTATTTCAGAAAAACTAGGCTGTTATAAATGTGGTAATTCTGAAAGAAGGTCAAATACATAGGTCGAACATTCTAAAAATGACAGATATATAAATCTATATGTACATATATACATGTATGTATATCTTTATTATAAACTCTGAGTGATACTGGCATGGAAATGAGGAGACAGAATATGGCTTGTGTCAGAAAGACTTACAAACTGAGGCTCCAGTAGCCTAGGTGAAATCGCCAACACAACAAGCCAGAGCTCAGCAGTGCTCTGGTAACTCTCTTTGTCTATCTGGGCCTGTCAGTAAAATAAGAATCTAAGTAAAATATTAATGAGTGAAGACAGAGTGTGTGAGAGCATGTGAGAGTTAGAGATAGAGAAGGCGAGAAGAGAAATAGATGAGTTGGAAAGAGACCAGAATTCAAAAACCTCCTACACTGTGTTCATTGATGACAGGTTCAAACCTGGCTTGTAGAGATTGTAAGGCAGCAGCTCTCATGCCCACAGACCCCAGACAGCCCCAGCCTTCACCATAGGCTCTACTACCAACCTGACAGTAATGTGTGTGTGTGTGTGTGTGTGTGTCTGTCTGTTTGTGTGTGTCTGTGTGTGCTCAGAGATCACCTGTAGTAGTCTCAGAGCATGGGTGGCAAGGGAGCCAGCCTCTCCTGCAACTTATGTACAGAGAACCTATCTGGACACTGGTGTGGCCATCAGTACCACAGATCCTTTCCATTTGGCTTAATAGAGGGAAAGCACAGTGTGTGTGCCAGGGGGATCGAGTTTCACTTCCCTTGACCGGGGCTCTCATGGAATGAGGACAAGGATGCTGTGCAGGAAGGTGAGGAGGGCTGCATTGAGGCTGAGTGTCAGCCTCAGGGCCCTGGAGAATGGCAGTCAAGCACAGAGGGCCTGGACAGCTGCAGCTGGAGATGGACATATGCCTGGAACCTGCAGCAGCAACGCTGTCTCCGCAGTTCCCCTCTGTACTACACCACGTGCAGGAGACTAAATAATCCAAAGGGCAAAGAAAGGAAAATTTCAACACCAGGAAGGCTGAGTTCACGATGCATGCACTGACTTCCAGTAAGGGCCCAGTGAAGAAGGCACGTAGAGACAGTCAGAGAGACAGAATGACAGAGACAGACAAGGACTGAAATTCTGGCCCTGTGTTGATCAGTGCCAGAGCACTGAAGACAAACCCTCCATGCCCATGCATACTTCTTACAAGTGGCATTGCTATTTTATGTTTGTGAGGAAAGGTAACACTTAGAACATCTAGGTCTTAGCCACTCTGAGAAGCAACCCTTGGCCGGCAGCCCACTCTCCAAAACTGCCCTCGCCTCTCCAAATTCGAAGTAGTCATAGTGATGCTCCAGCCAAGATGCAGGCTGGCGTATTGCATCTCCCTGGTCCAGCCTCAGCCTGTCCTGTGTGCAGGGAACTGCACTATGTCTATTTCTTCTTTGATTTACAGTTTTGGGATAAGACTCGGTGGACAAAAAAGAGCAAGAGGGAAGTAGATGATTTGGCAGTGGTAGTTTGTGCTGAGAGAGATTTGTAGAGTGATATACGATATGGCTCTGTGAGATGTCTCTCATGACTGTGGCTCAGAAGGGCCAGGTGTATCCACATTGCTACCCTAATCCAGAGCTGTGCAGGTCTCTAGCTAAAAAATATTTTCAGACCTCTACATGTTACATACATATATATATATATATTGAGAGAGAGAGATAGAGAGAGAGAGAGAAAGAGATAGAGAGACACTGATGTAGTCATTTTCTACAATGGATTCGATGTGACATTCACACAATTGATTGCTAAAACCTGGAGAGAAACTTTGCATCAGGAAAAGAATTGTCCAAAGGAATAAAATCTCCAAATCATTAGCTATATGCAGCTCCAACGGGACGGAGCGAAAAAGGCTCGAGAAGGAACTCATCCAGGAGACTCTCCACATGGACAGGCACCACAGGTTTCCTAGTCTGGCAACACAAACAGGGCAGCTGCTAGTTCCCAGTGCAAGCCTCAGGGCAAAAACCTCTCCCTCTTCAGTGTCTTTACATCTGAAAAGAAGAAAAGTGACCAAGGGCCAAGGAGAGCTGCCCTGGTGTCAATATTGAGCTGTAAATCAGAATGTGCCAAGTGTTTTGCACAAAATCACCTGTGCCACAGTGATTCTGTTGTTCTCTCTCTCTCCCTCCCTCAGACACACACACACACACACACAAATCCACAGAGGCACAGGCACAAACGGAGTTATACACATGCGCACTGGACAGCTTCTGCAAGGCAGGGCCCTGGGCTGAACCCTGCTTCGCATTTCCTGGAAGCACGCCCAGCCTTTTAAGGCCAGCTCTGAGCTCCCATTGGCGGGATTCCTTCAGAAGGCCCGCCCACAGGGCGCCAGCCAGGCTCTGATAGGCCAGAGGCCTAGGCCACGCCCAGAACCCACCAGCAATCTCATTGGCCAGTGTGCTTGGACACGCCCAGGAGGGTCCGGGCCCCTGGTCAGTGATTGGCCAGCGGCCTTGAGCACCGCCCACACGGCCCCGCAGCACGCTGATTGGGCAGCCTCCGGAAGGCCCGCCCACCAGCCACTTCCGCTCGACTCTGATTGGCCTGGTGTTCCAGGGACACGCCCCCAGCCAGCCTTCTCTTGGCTCCCATTGGCGGGCTGCTGTCTGAGGGGCGTCCTCTGATAGGCCAGTTCCTAAGGCACGCCCAAGCAGGTCACCGCCCTTGCCCCATGATTGGCCAGCCTCCTGGGCTCCGCCCACGAGGCCCGCCCCAGGCGCTCATTGGACAGCCTCCCGAGGGCCCGCCCCCCAGGCACTTCCGCTGGACCCTGATTGGATGACCTCCAGGGGTACGCCCACCCAGAGCCAGCACCCAGGCTCTCATTGGTGGGCTGCTCTCTGAGGCCCGCCCACGCAACTCCTCCTCTGTTCTCATTGGCCAGCTCTTGCTTCACGCCCCTGAGGGTGACGTTCCTCCTCTCTGATTGGCCAGCTGTCTCTATGAATACCCACTGGGCCCTCCCCTCAGGCTCATTGGGCACGGGCTCTGAGGCCCGCCCCCGGGGACTTTCTGCCATCCTCTGAAGGCCCTGTTTCTGCAAACACGACCCCCACAGCTCCTGTCTGGGCCCATCCTTAGGACACTGCCTGCCTGCGCTAGGCTGGCCATGCTCTTGGGGCACACCCAGAAACACTGTCGCCACTCTCCTAGCCCAGTGCCTCAGGGCACTTGCCCCATGGAGCCTTAGTCCCGCCCTGGTGCTGCCCTCTTGTGGACACCCAGCAGAATGCAGCTGAGCACAGGGATTCACAAGCTCCCAGTAGAGTCATCCCAGGCAAAGAGAGAAACCCCTTCCACTTGCAAAGCCAAATGGGGGATCCCCCCACCCCACAGGAAAGAACAGATGTCTAGGGCACTCTACGTCAATTTCAACCCTGCTGTCCACGGGCCACAATTCCTAGAGTTCTCCTCATTCCACAGAATCACTACACTCAACTATGCTCTTTGCCGCCACCTTGTGGACATACAGCAGAATGCAGCTGAGCTCCCCATGCCACTCCTCTTTGAGTCTACCCAGAAAATTACACACAGCATGGGAATAGCAAAGGAAAGAACCCATCTGAGGACCACCTGGGAGAATGCACAACAGAGTCCACAATCCAATGTGCCAATTCATACTTGAAAAACCACTTGTGCAGTGGAAACTTCCTTTGTCATAACACAACCCAGTTCCTAAGTCCCTGTGTCAGGAATAAAGAAACAACAGCGGTAATCTTAACTGAAACACACTTATGCACACTTACACACACACACACACACACACACACACACCTTCCCACAGAGACGTACACACTTGTCCCGAAAATAACTTGGATTGGAGTTGCTGTTTTGCACCCTAGCAAAAGGTCAAAGTTTCATGGGTGGAAGGGAGAAGTGTTAAGTTTCTGGCATATGAAGGTGAGAAATGCCTAGAGCAGATCGATAGTTACATGGACAACGAAGGGAGCATGGGTTGGAGGAACAGCTGGTGGAGCTGCCAGGGAACTATGTGGAATCCCAAGACCCTGTTTTGAGCCCCTGGTCACACTTACCCAGCTAGGGAAAAGCTGGGCTAGTGACAAATCAGAGCTGCAGATGTCTCTCTGTCTCTCTTCCTGCTTGGGCCCTGCTCTCTCAATTTATGACTGTTTGCTTCTCCTCAATAAGAAAGTTACAAAGGATGTACAGAAATACAGGGGTAGTGGGAAAAATTACCCCCCCGTGCCCACTATTACATGGAACTGTTGACTGTAAACCATTCATCCCCCAAGAAAGAACAGAATAAATATTTGTGAGGTTAAAAACATTGTAGGTTAAATAGTGAACATTCTCTAGAGCCATGCAATACTAATCCATTGTGCATTGGATGTCACTGTCAAAAACAGTGCAGTAGCAGTTGTAGTAGTGTGTAGTATCTGCAAAAGGAAATGTATTGTGTGTCAAAAGTTCCCTTCAATTATAAGAGAAAATCTATCAGGCAGAAGAAATGACCCCTCATGTGATATCGGACG
Organism: Erinaceus europaeus; assembly: GCF_950295315.1. Lineage (NCBI taxonomy): Eukaryota > Metazoa > Chordata > Mammalia > Eulipotyphla > Erinaceidae > Erinaceus > Erinaceus europaeus. The sequence goes on from NC_080176.1 coordinate 177,289, forward strand.
AAATAAATAAATAAATAAATATGCAAATAAATGGGAATGATCTAAGAGGATTTGAAAAAAATAAAAAAATAAAAACAAACACCACAGGAAGACCTGATGACAGCAGAAATATAGAAAACGTCTGCTGAGAAATAGAGGGCTGCTTCAAAAATTCCCTGACACACAGGGTCCAGGCAAATTACGAATTCCGAGAATGAAAAGAAACGCATACGATTTGAAGCTTACACTAGAAAATGGAGGCAAGTTCTGTGCTATGATAATTACAATAAGGATACTGATAGAAAGGCTATTGGAAATGCTCCTGGAAAGTTTATAATTTATAATTGTAGTGAATCCTGCTCCAACTATGTGACCAATTATTTATGAATAAGGAGGCTATTATAAATGCGGTAATTCTGCATTCAGATCAAATTAAAAGGTCAACAATTCTAAAAATGTCTGATATATATATATATATATATGTATGTATATGTACATATATGTATGTGTATCTTTATTATCAACTATGAGGGATACTGGCATGGCTATGAGGAGACAGAGTATGGCTTGTGCCAGAGAGACGTACAAAGCTGAGGCTCCAGAAACCTAGGTGAAATCGCCAACAAAACAATCCAGAGCTCAGCCGGGCCCTGGTGACTCGCTTTGTATATCTGGGCCTGTCAGTCAAATAATATAAAAGTAAAATATTAATGAGTGCAGACAGAGTGAGTGAGAGCCTGTGAGAGTCAGAGACAGAGAAGGCAAGAAGAGAAATAGAAGAGTTGGAAAGAGACCAGAAGTCCAAAAGCTCCCACTCTGTGTTCATACATGACAGGTTCAAACCTGGGTTGTCGAGATTGTAAGGCATCAGTCTCCTGTCCACAGACCCCAGACAACCCCAGCCTTCACCATATGTGTGTAGTATTTACGACAGGATATGTATTGTGAGTGTAAACTTCCCTTCAATTATAAGAGAAAAATCTATCAAGCAGAAGAATGGATCCCTCATGTAATATAGAACCAAATAAATAAATAAATAAATAAATAAATAAATATGCAAGTAAATGGGGGTTATCTAGGAGGATTTGAAACAAATGAAAAATAAAAACAAAAAGCACAAGAAGACCTGATGACAGCAGAAACATAGAAACCATCTGCTGTGAATCAAGGGCTGCTTCAAAAGTTCCGAGACCCTTCAGAGTCCAGGGAAATTAAGATTTCGGGAGAATGAAAAGAAACTCATATTTATTGAAGCTTACACTAGAGAAAGGAGGCAAGTTCTGTACTATGATAATTAAAATAAGGATGCTGATAGAAATGCTATTAGAAATGCTACTGGAAGGTTCTATTATTTATAATTGTATTGAATCCTGCTCCAACTATGTGGCCAATTAGTAGGGAAAAAGGAACCTGTTGTAAATGTGTGAATTCTGATTAAGATCAATTACATAGGTTGACAATTCTAAAAATGACAGAGATATATATGTATATTTATATATGTATATGGATGTATATCTTTATTATAAAGTCTGAGAGATACTGCCATGGATCTGAGGAGACAGAATATGGCTTAAGTCAGAGAGACTTACCAATCAGAGGCTCCAGTAGCCTAGGTGAAATCACAAACAAAACCAGCCAGAGCTCAGCAGTGCTCTGGCCACTCTCTTTGTATATCTGGGCCTGTCAATAAAATAAGGATATAAGTAAAATATTCCTGAGTTCAGACAGAGTGAGAGAGAGCCTGTGAGAGTCAGAGACAGAGATGGCGAGAAGAGAAATAGAAGAGTTGGAAATAGACCAGAAGTCAAAAACCCCCTAGGCTGTGTTCATTCATGACAGGTTCAAACCTGGGTTGTAGAGATTGTCACGCAGCAGCTCTAATGCCCACAGACCCCAGACAACCCAAGCCTTCACCATATGTGTGTAGTATTTGCCCCAGGAAATGTATTGTGCATCAAAAGTTCCCTTCAGTTATAAGAGAAAATCTCTCAAGCAGAAGAAATGATGCCACATGTGATACCTGACTAAATAAATAAATATGCAAATAAATGGGGATGATCTAGGAGGACTTGAAACAATAAAAATAAATAAAGACAAAAACCACAAGAAGACCTGATGACAGCAGAAACATAGAAACCATCTGCTGAGAAACAGAGGGCTGCTTCAAAAATTCCCTAACACTTCAGGGTCCAGGGACATTAAGATTTCCGGAGAAAGAAAACAAACACATACGTATTGCAGCTTACACTAGAAAAAGGAGGGAAGATCTGGGCCATGATAATTACAATAAGGATGCTAATAGAAACACGATTAGAAATGCTACTGGAAGGTTCTATTATTTATAATTGTATTGAATCCTGCTCCAACTATATGGCCAATTATTTCAGAAAAACTAGGCTGTTATAAATGTGGTAATTCTGAAAGAAGGTCAAATACATAGGTCGAACATTCTAAAAATGACAGATATATAAATCTATATGTACATATATACATGTATGTATATCTTTATTATAAACTCTGAGTGATACTGGCATGGAAATGAGGAGACAGAATATGGCTTGTGTCAGAAAGACTTACAAACTGAGGCTCCAGTAGCCTAGGTGAAATCGCCAACACAACAAGCCAGAGCTCAGCAGTGCTCTGGTAACTCTCTTTGTCTATCTGGGCCTGTCAGTAAAATAAGAATCTAAGTAAAATATTAATGAGTGAAGACAGAGTGTGTGAGAGCATGTGAGAGTTAGAGATAGAGAAGGCGAGAAGAGAAATAGATGAGTTGGAAAGAGACCAGAATTCAAAAACCTCCTACACTGTGTTCATTGATGACAGGTTCAAACCTGGCTTGTAGAGATTGTAAGGCAGCAGCTCTCATGCCCACAGACCCCAGACAGCCCCAGCCTTCACCATAGGCTCTACTACCAACGTGACAGTAATGTGTGTGTGTGTGTGTGTGTGTGTGTGTCTGTCTGTCTGTTTGTGTGTGTCTGTGTGTGCTCAGAGATCACCTGTAGTAGTCTCAGAGCATGGGTGGCAAGGGAGCCAGCCTCTCCTGCAACTTATGTACAGAGAACCTATCTGGTCAGGGCAAGCCAGCTAGCCCAGATTGTGGCTAAGCAAGAATGCATATGCAAAGGGACTCTCATGTCTCACTCTCCTGAGTTCCGAATCAATGCCATGCCTCACTATGATCCAAACACTGCCAATGGGGGAAGCTGGGGCACCCCTCAGAATTCAGGGGCTTGAGCCTGTCCAGTCACGTTTGGCTGCCTACTCAGCCTCCAGGCTCTCAGTCCACTGCTCAGGGCAGCAGATTACAAGCCCAGAAAGTACCCAGAAAGGGCTGTGTTTCCACATAGATGGGAAGTGTGTTGAACCAAACAATAGTGGATGAACCCGGCCCCTTACACCTACCCTTTGGATCCGGCTAAGGCAATTGCTCCTGTGGCCTCACATCCCTGATCATGGTGTCCTGGTGTCCACACATCACACTCAGAGAGATTCCTAGAAGTAGGCTTGCATGAGTGTCCCATACAATGTCGCTCTGCTTGCAGGAAGCACAAACTCCCCGGGCCCTTGCTATGGACAGACAAAAAAAGATGGATGCCTCCATTGGCCAAATTAGGGGCTTCCAGTCAAGATCACAGCCCCGCCCCTCACCTGAGGGCCTGGCTGCTGCTAATCAAGGCAATTGGAAACACCTTTTACACTTGGGCCCTGAGGACATACTCAGGAATCCCTCCAGGAGCTAGCAGGCTGGAAGACCTCCTGACCCCTGGATAGCTGTGCTCCTAGTTGGGCGGCCCTTCTGGCCAGTGGTGAAAATATTCCCTAGATACAAGAAAGAACTTCAGGTTTCAAAGGGATTTGAAACACCATGAGGCACTTGGAAAAGACATTTCACAGCCATCAAAACACCCTCTTTCTGAACACTGGAAGCTTCCGTTTTGCATGGGAAATCTGGACACTGGTGTGGCCATCAGTACCACAGATCCTTTCCATTTGGCTTAATAGAGGGAAAGCACAGTGTGTGTGCCAGGGGGATCGAGTTTCACTTCCCTTGACCGGGGCTCTCATGGAATGAGGACAAGGATGCTGTGCAGGAAGGTGAGGAGGGCTGCATTGAGGCTGAGTGTCAGCCTCAGGGCCCTGGAGAATGGCAGTCAAGCACAGAGGGCCTGGACAGCTGCAGCTGGAGATGGACATATGCCTGGAACCTGCAGCAGCAACGCTGTCTCCGCAGTTCCCCTCTGTACTACACCACGTGCAGGAGACTAAATAATCCAAAGGGCAAAGAAAGGAAAATTTCAACACCAGGAAGGCTGAGTTCACGATGCATGCACTGACTTCCAGTAAGGGCCCAGTGAAGAAGGCACGTAGAGACAGTCAGAGAGACAGAATGACAGAGACAGACAAGGACTGAAATTCTGGCCCTGTGTTGATCAGTGCCAGAGCACTGAAGACAAACCCTCCATGCCCATGCATACTTCTTACAAGTGGCATTGCTATTTTATGTTTGTGAGGAAAGGTAACACTTAGAACATCTAGGTCTTAGCCACTCTGAGAAGCAACCCTTGGCCGGCAGCCCACTCTCCAAAACTGCCCTCGCCTCTCCAAATTCGAAGTAGTCATAGTGATGCTCCAGCCAAGATGCAGGCTGGCGTATTGCATCTCCCTGGTCCAGCCTCAGCCTGTCCTGTGTGCAGGGAACTGCACTATGTCTATTTCTTCTTTGATTTACAGTTTTGGGATAAGACTCGGTGGACAAAAAAGAGCAAGAGGGAAGTAGATGATTTGGCAGTGGTAGTTTGTGCTGAGAGAGATTTGTAGAGTGATATACGATATGGCTCTGTGAGATGTCTCTCATGACTGTGGCTCAGAAGGGCCAGGTGTATCCACATTGCTACCCTAATCCAGAGCTGTGCAGGTCTCTAGCTAAAAAATATTTTCAGACCTCTACATGTTACATACATATATATATATATATTGAGAGAGAGAGATAGAGAGAGAGAGAGAAAGAGATAGAGAGACACTGATGTAGTCATTTTCTACAATGGATTCGATGTGACATTCACACAATTGATTGCTAAAACCTGGAGAGAAACTTTGCATCAGGAAAAGAATTGTCCAAAGGAATAAAATCTCCAAATCATTAGCTATATGCAGCTCCAACGGGACGGAGCGAAAAAGGCTCGAGAAGGAACTCATCCAGGAGACTCTCCACATGGACAGGCACCACAGGTTTCCTAGTCTGGCAACACAAACAGGGCAGCTGCTAGTTCCCAGTGCAAGCCTCAGGGCAAAAACCTCTCCCTCTTCAGTGTCTTTACATCTGAAAAGAAGAAAAGTGACCAAGGGCCAAGGAGAGCTGCCCTGGTGTCAATATTGAGCTGTAAATCAGAATGTGCCAAGTGTTTTGCACAAAATCACCTGTGCCACAGTGATTCTGTTGTTCTCTCTCTCTCCCTCCCTCAGACACACACACACACACACACAAATCCACAGAGGCACAGGCACAAACGGAGTTATACACATGCGCACTGGACAGCTTCTGCAAGGCAGGGCCCTGGGCTGAACCCTGCTTCGCATTTCCTGGAAGCACGCCCAGCCTTTTAAGGCCAGCTCTGAGCTCCCATTGGCGGGATTCCTTCAGAAGGCCCGCCCACAGGGCGCCAGCCAGGCTCTGATAGGCCAGAGGCCTAGGCCACGCCCAGAACCCACCAGCAATCTCATTGGCCAGTGTGCTTGGACACGCCCAGGAGGGTCCGGGCCCCTGGTCAGTGATTGGCCAGCGGCCTTGAGCACCGCCCACACGGCCCCGCAGCACGCTGATTGGGCAGCCTCCGGAAGGCCCGCCCACCAGCCACTTCCGCTCGACTCTGATTGGCCTGGTGTCCCAGGGACACGCCCCCAGCCAGCCTTCTCTTGGCTCCCATTGGCGGGCTGCTGTCTGAGGGGCGTCCTCTGATAGGCCAGTTCCTAAGGCACGCCCAAGCAGGTCACCGCCCTTGCCCCATGATTGGCCAGCCTCCTGGGCTCCGCCCACGAGGCCCGCCCCAGGCGCTCATTGGACAGCCTCCCGAGGGCCCGCCCCCCAGGCACTTCCGCTGGACCCTGATTGGATGACCTCCAGGGGTACGCCCACCCAGAGCCAGCACCCAGGCTCTCATTGGTGGGCTGCTCTCTGAGGCCCGCCCACGCAACTCCTCCTCTGTTCTCATTGGCCAGCTCTTGCTTCACGCCCCTGAGGGTGACGTTCCTCCTCTCTGATTGGCCAGCTGTCTCTATGAATACCCACTGGGCCCTCCCCTCAGGCTCATTGGGCACGGGCTCTGAGGCCCGCCCCCGGGGACTTTCTGCCATCCTCTGAAGGCCCTGTTTCTGCAAACACGACCCCCACAGCTCCTGTCTGGGCCCATCCTTAGGACACTGCCTGCCTGCGCTAGGCTGGCCATGCTCTTGGGGCACACCCAGAAACACTGTCGCCACTCTCCTAGCCCAGTGCCTCAGGGCACTTGCCCCATGGAGCCTTAGTCCCGCCCTGGTGCTGCCCTCTTGTGGACACCCAGCAGAATGCAGCTGAGCACAGGGATTCACAAGCTCCCAGTAGAGTCATCCCAGGCAAAGAGAGAAACCCCTTCCACTTGCAAAGCCAAATGGGGGATCCCCCCACCCCACAGGAAAGAACAGATGTCTAGGGCACTCTACGTCAATTTCAACCCTGCTGTCCACGGGCCACAATTCCTAGAGTTCTCCTCATTCCACAGAATCACTACACTCAACTATGCTCTTTGCCGCCACCTTGTGGACATACAGCAGAATGCAGCTGAGCTCCCCATGCCACTCCTCTTTGAGTCTACCCAGAAAATTACACACAGCATGGGAATAGCAAAGGAAAGAACCCATCTGAGGACCACCTGGGAGAATGCACAACAGAGTCCACAATCCAATGTGCCAATTCATACTTGAAAAACCACTTGTGCAGTGGAAACTTCCTTTGTCATAACACAACCCAGTTCCTAAGTCCCTGTGTCAGGAATAAAGAAACAACAGCGGTAATCTTAACTGAAACACACTTATGCACACTTACACACACACACACACACACACACACACACCTTCCCACAGAGACGTACACACTTGTCCCGAAAATAACTTGGATTGGAGTTGCTGTTTTGCACCCTAGCAAAAGGTCAAAGTTTCATGGGTGGAAGGGAGAAGTGTTAAGTTTCTGGCATATGAAGGTGAGAAATGCCTAGAGCAGATCGATAGTTACATGGACAACGAAGGGAGCATGGGTTGGAGGAACAGCTGGTGGAGCTGCCAGGGAACTATGTGGAATCCCAAGACCCTGTTTTGAGCCCCTGGTCACACTTACCCAGCTAGGGAAAAGCTGGGCTAGTGACAAATCAGAGCTGCAGATGTCTCTCTGTCTCTCTTCCTGCTTGGGCCCTGCTCTCTCAATTTATGACTGTTTGCTTCTCCTCAATAAGAAAGTTACAAAGGATGTACAGAAATACAGGGGTAGTGGGAAAAATTACCCCCCCGTGCCCACTATTACATGGAACTGTTGACTGTAAACCATTCATCCCCCAAGAAAGAACAGAATAAATATTTGTGAGGTTAAAAACATTGTAGGTTAAATAGTGAACATTCTCTAGAGCCATGCAATACTAATCCATTGTGCATTGGATGTCACTGTCAAAAACAGTGCAGTAGCAGTTGTAGTAGTGTGTAGTATCTGCAAAAGGAAATGTATTGTGTGTCAAAAGTTCCCTTCAATTATAAGAGAAAATCTATCAGGCAGAAGAAATGACCCCTCATGTGATATCGGACGAAATAAATAAATAAATAAATATGCAAATAAATGGGAATGATCTAAGAGGATTTGAAAAAAATAAAAAAATAAAAACAAACACCACAGGAAGACCTGATGACAGCAGAAATATAGAAAACGTCTGCTGAGAAATAGAGGGCTGCTTCAAAAATTCCCTGACACACAGGGTCCAGGCAAATTACGAATTCCGAGAATGAAAAGAAACGCATACGATTTGAAGCTTACACTAGAAAATGGAGGCAAGTTCTGTGCTATGATAATTACAATAAGGATACTGATAGAAAGGCTATTGGAAATGCTCCTGGAAAGTTTATAATTTATAATTGTAGTGAATCCTGCTCCAACTATGTGACCAATTATTTATGAATAAGGAGGCTATTATAAATGCGGTAATTCTGCATTCAGATCAAATTAAAAGGTCAACAATTCTAAAAATGTCTGATATATATATATATATATGTATGTATATGTACATATATGTATGTGTATCTTTATTATCAACTATGAGGGATACTGGCATGGCTATGAGGAGACAGAGTATGGCTTGTGCCAGAGAGACGTACAAAGCTGAGGCTCCAGAAACCTAGGTGAAATCGCCAACAAAACAATCCAGAGCTCAGCCGGGCCCTGGTGACTCGCTTTGTATATCTGGGCCTGTCAGTCAAATAATATAAAAGTAAAATATTAATGAGTGCAGACAGAGTGAGTGAGAGCCTGTGAGAGTCAGAGACAGAGAAGGCAAGAAGAGAAATAGAAGAGTTGGAAAGAGACCAGAAGTCCAAAAGCTCCCACTCTGTGTTCATACATGACAGGTTCAAACCTGGGTTGTCGAGATTGTAAGGCATCAGTCTCCTGTCCACAGACCCCAGACAACCCCAGCCTTCACCATATGTGTGTAGTATTTACGACAGGATATGTATTGTGAGTGTAAACTTCCCTTCAATTATAAGAGAAAAATCTATCAAGCAGAAGAATGGATCCCTCATGTAATATAGAACCAAATAAATAAATAAATAAATAAATAAATAAATATGCAAGTAAATGGGGGTTATCTAGGAGGATTTGAAACAAATGAAAAATAAAAACAAAAAGCACAAGAAGACCTGATGACAGCAGAAACATAGAAACCATCTGCTGTGAATCAAGGGCTGCTTCAAAAGTTCCGAGACCCTTCAGAGTCCAGGGAAATTAAGATTTCGGGAGAATGAAAAGAAACTCATATTTATTGAAGCTTACACTAGAGAAAGGAGGCAAGTTCTGTACTATGATAATTAAAATAAGGATGCTGATAGAAATGCTATTAGAAATGCTACTGGAAGGTTCTATTATTTATAATTGTATTGAATCCTGCTCCAACTATGTGGCCAATTAGTAGGGAAAAAGGAACCTGTTGTAAATGTGTGAATTCTGATTAAGATCAATTACATAGGTTGACAATTCTAAAAATGACAGAGATATATATGTATATTTATATATGTATATGGATGTATATCTTTATTATAAAGTCTGAGAGATACTGCCATGGATCTGAGGAGACAGAATATGGCTTAAGTCAGAGAGACTTACCAATCAGAGGCTCCAGTAGCCTAGGTGAAATCACAAACAAAACCAGCCAGAGCTCAGCAGTGCTCTGGCCACTCTCTTTGTATATCTGGGCCTGTCAATAAAATAAGGATATAAGTAAAATATTCCTGAGTTCAGACAGAGTGAGAGAGAGCCTGTGAGAGTCAGAGACAGAGATGGCGAGAAGAGAAATAGAAGAGTTGGAAATAGACCAGAAGTCAAAAACCCCCTAGGCTGTGTTCATTCATGACAGGTTCAAACCTGGGTTGTAGAGATTGTCACGCAGCAGCTCTAATGCCCACAGACCCCAGACAACCCAAGCCTTCACCATATGTGTGTAGTATTTGCCCCAGGAAATGTATTGTGCATCAAAAGTTCCCTTCAGTTATAAGAGAAAATCTCTCAAGCAGAAGAAATGATGCCACATGTGATACCTGACTAAATAAATAAATATGCAAATAAATGGGGATGATCTAGGAGGACTTGAAACAATAAAAATAAATAAAGACAAAAACCACAAGAAGACCTGATGACAGCAGAAACATAGAAACCATCTGCTGAGAAACAGAGGGCTGCTTCAAAAATTCCCTAACACTTCAGGGTCCAGGGACATTAAGATTTCCGGAGAAAGAAAACAAACACATACGTATTGCAGCTTACACTAGAAAAAGGAGGGAAGATCTGGGCCATGATAATTACAATAAGGATGCTAATAGAAACACGATTAGAAATGCTACTGGAAGGTTCTATTATTTATAATTGTATTGAATCCTGCTCCAACTATATGGCCAATTATTTCAGAAAAACTAGGCTGTTATAAATGTGGTAATTCTGAAAGAAGGTCAAATACATAGGTCGAACATTCTAAAAATGACAGATATATAAATCTATATGTACATATATACATGTATGTATATCTTTATTATAAACTCTGAGTGATACTGGCATGGAAATGAGGAGACAGAATATGGCTTGTGTCAGAAAGACTTACAAACTGAGGCTCCAGTAGCCTAGGTGAAATCGCCAACACAACAAGCCAGAGCTCAGCAGTGCTCTGGTAACTCTCTTTGTCTATCTGGGCCTGTCAGTAAAATAAGAATCTAAGTAAAATATTAATGAGTGAAGACAGAGTGTGTGAGAGCATGTGAGAGTTAGAGATAGAGAAGGCGAGAAGAGAAATAGATGAGTTGGAAAGAGACCAGAATTCAAAAACCTCCTACACTGTGTTCATTGATGACAGGTTCAAACCTGGCTTGTAGAGATTGTAAGGCAGCAGCTCTCATGCCCACAGACCCCAGACAGCCCCAGCCTTCACCATAGGCTCTACTACCAACGTGACAGTAATGTGTGTGTGTGTGTGTGTGTGTGTGTGTGTGTCTGTCTGTTTGTGTGTGTCTGTGTGTGCTCAGAGATCACCTGTAGTAGTCTCAGAGCATGGGTGGCAAGGGAGCCAGCCTCTCCTGCAACTTATGTACAGAGAACCTATCTGGTCAGGGCAAGCCAGCTAGCCCAGATTGTGGCTAAGCAAGAATGCATATGCAAAGGGACTCTCATGTCTCACTCTCCTGAGTTCCGAATCAATGCCATGCCTCACTATGATCCAAACACTGCCAATGGGGGAAGCTGGGGCACCCCTCAGAATTCAGGGGCTTGAGCCTGTCCAGTCACGTTTGGCTGCCTACTCAGCCTCCAGGCTCTCAGTCCACTGCTCAGGGCAGCAGATTACAAGCCCAGAAAGTACCCAGAAAGGGCTGTGTTTCCACATAGATGGGAAGTGTGTTGAACCAAACAATAGTGGATGAACCCGGCCCCTTACACCTACCCTTTGGATCCGGCTAAGGCAATTGCTCCTGTGGCCTCACATCCCTGATCATGGTGTCCTGGTGTCCACACATCACACTCAGAGAGATTCCTAGAAGTAGGCTTGCATGAGTGTCCCATACAATGTCGCTCTGCTTGCAGGAAGCACAAACTCCCCGGGCCCTTGCTATGGACAGACAAAAAAAGATGGATGCCTCCATTGGCCAAATTAGGGGCTTCCAGTCAAGATCACAGCCCCGCCCCTCACCTGAGGGCCTGGCTGCTGCTAATCAAGGCAATTGGAAACACCTTTTACACTTGGGCCCTGAGGACATACTCAGGAATCCCTCCAGGAGCTAGCAGGCTGGAAGACCTCCTGACCCCTGGATAGCTGTGCTCCTAGTTGGGCGGCCCTTCTGGCCAGTGGTGAAAATATTCCCTAGATACAAGAAAGAACTTCAGGTTTCAAAGGGATTTGAAACACCATGAGGCACTTGGAAAAGACATTTCACAGCCATCAAAACACCCTCTTTCTGAACACTGGAAGCTTCCGTTTTGCATGGGAAATCTGGACACTGGTGTGGCCATCAGTACCACAGATCCTTTCCATTTGGCTTAATAGAGGGAAAGCACAGTGTGTGTGCCAGGGGGATCGAGTTTCACTTCCCTTGACCGGGGCTCTCATGGAATGAGGACAAGGATGCTGTGCAGGAAGGTGAGGAGGGCTGCATTGAGGCTGAGTGTCAGCCTCAGGGCCCTGGAGAATGGCAGTCAAGCACAGAGGGCCTGGACAGCTGCAGCTGGAGATGGACATATGCCTGGAACCTGCAGCAGCAACGCTGTCTCCGCAGTTCCCCTCTGTACTACACCACGTGCAGGAGACTAAATAATCCAAAGGGCAAAGAAAGGAAAATTTCAACACCAGGAAGGCTGAGTTCACGATGCATGCACTGACTTCCAGTAAGGGCCCAGTGAAGAAGGCACGTAGAGACAGTCAGAGAGACAGAATGACAGAGACAGACAAGGACTGAAATTCTGGCCCTGTGTTGATCAGTGCCAGAGCACTGAAGACAAACCCTCCATGCCCATGCATACTTCTTACAAGTGGCATTGCTATTTTATGTTTGTGAGGAAAGGTAACACTTAGAACATCTAGGTCTTAGCCACTCTGAGAAGCAACCCTTGGCCGGCAGCCCACTCTCCAAAACTGCCCTCGCCTCTCCAAATTCGAAGTAGTCATAGTGATGCTCCAGCCAAGATGCAGGCTGGCGTATTGCATCTCCCTGGTCCAGCCTCAGCCTGTCCTGTGTGCAGGGAACTGCACTATGTCTATTTCTTCTTTGATTTACAGTTTTGGGATAAGACTCGGTGGACAAAAAAGAGCAAGAGGGAAGTAGATGATTTGGCAGTGGTAGTTTGTGCTGAGAGAGATTTGTAGAGTGATATACGATATGGCTCTGTGAGATGTCTCTCATGACTGTGGCTCAGAAGGGCCAGGTGTATCCACATTGCTACCCTAATCCAGAGCTGTGCAGGTCTCTAGCTAAAAAATATTTTCAGACCTCTACATGTTACATACATATATATATATATATTGAGAGAGAGAGATAGAGAGAGAGAGAGAAAGAGATAGAGAGACACTGATGTAGTCATTTTCTACAATGGATTCGATGTGACATTCACACAATTGATTGCTAAAACCTGGAGAGAAACTTTGCATCAGGAAAAGAATTGTCCAAAGGAATAAAATCTCCAAATCATTAGCTATATGCAGCTCCAACGGGACGGAGCGAAAAAGGCTCGAGAAGGAACTCATCCAGGAGACTCTCCACATGGACAGGCACCACAGGTTTCCTAGTCTGGCAACACAAACAGGGCAGCTGCTAGTTCCCAGTGCAAGCCTCAGGGCAAAAACCTCTCCCTCTTCAGTGTCTTTACATCTGAAAAGAAGAAAAGTGACCAAGGGCCAAGGAGAGCTGCCCTGGTGTCAATATTGAGCTGTAAATCAGAATGTGCCAAGTGTTTTGCACAAAATCACCTGTGCCACAGTGATTCTGTTGTTCTCACTCTCTCTCCCTCCCTCAGACACACACACACACACACACACAAATCCACAGAGGCACAGGCACAAACGGAGTTATACACATGCGCACTGGACAGCTTCTGCAAGGCAGGGCCCTGGGCTGAACCCTGCTTCGCATTTCCTGGAAGCACGCCCAGCCTTTTAAGGCCAGCTCTGAGCTCCCATTGGCGGGATTCCTTCAGAAGGCCCGCCCACAGGGCGCCAGCCAGGCTCTGATAGGCCAGAGGCCTAGGCCACGCCCAGAACCCACCAGCAATCTCATTGGCCAGTGTGCTTGGACACGCCCAGGAGGGTCCGGGCCCCTGGTCAGTGATTGGCCAGCGGCCTTGAGCACCGCCCACACGGCCCTGCAGCACGCTGATTGGGCAGCCTCCGGAAGGCCCGCCCACCAGCCACTTCCGCTCGACTCTGATTGGCCTGGTGTCCCAGGGACACGCCCCCAACCAGCCTTCTCTTGGCTCCCATTGGCGGGCTGCTGTCTGAGGGGCGTCCTCTGATAGGCCAGTTCCTAAGGCACGCCCAAGCAGGTCACCGCCCTTGCCCCATGATTGGCCAGCCTCCTGGGCTCCGCCCACGAGGCCCGCCCCAGGCGCTCATTGGACAGCCTCCCGAGGGCCCGCCCCCCAGGCACTTCCGCTGGACCCTGATTGGATGACCTCCAGGGGTACGCCCACCCAGAGCCAGCACCCAGGCTCTCATTGGTGGGCTGCTCTCTGAGGCCCGCCCACGCAACTCCTCCTCTGTTCTCATTGGCCAGCTCTTGCTTCACGCCCCTGAGGGTGACGTTCCTCCTCTCTGATTGGCCAGCTGTCTCTATGAATACCCACTGGGCCCTCCCCTCAGGCTCATTGGGCACGGGCTCTGAGGCCCGCCCCCGGGGACTTTCTGCCATCCTCTGAAGGCCCTGTTTCTGCAAACACGACCCCCACAGCTCCTGTCTGGGCCCATCCTTAGGACACTGCCTGCCTGCGCTAGGCTGGCCATGCTCTTGGGGCACACCCAGAAACACTGTCGCCACTCTCCTAGCCCAGTGCCTCAGGGCACTTGCCCCATGGAGCCTTAGTCCCGCCCTGGTGCTGCCCTCTTGTGGACACCCAGCAGAATGCAGCTGAGCACAGGGATTCACAAGCTCCCAGTAGAGTCATCCCAGGCAAAGAGAGAAACCCCTTCCACTTGCAAAGCCAAATGGGGGATCCCCCCACCCCACAGGAAAGAACAGATGTCTAGGGCACTCTACGTCAATTTCAACCCTGCTGTCCACGGGCCACAATTCCTAGAGTTCTCCTCATTCCACAGAATCACTACACTCAACTATGCTCTTTGCCGCCACCTTGTGGACATACAGCAGAATGCAGCTGAGCTCCCCATGCCACTCCTCTTTGAGTCTACCCAGAAAATTACACACAGCATGGGAATAGCAAAGGAAAGAACCCATCTGAGGACCACCTGGGAGAATGCACAACAGAGTCCACAATCCAATGTGCCAATTCATACTTGAAAAACCACTTGTGCAGTGGAAACTTCCTTTGTCATAACACAACCCAGTTCCTAAGTCCCTGTGTCAGGAATAAAGAAACAACAGCGGTAATCTTAACTGAAACACACTTATGCACACTTACACACACACACACACACACACACACACACACCTTCCCACAGAGACGTACACACTTGTCCCGAAAATAACTTGGATTGGAGTTGCTGTTTTGCACCCTAGCAAAAGGTCAAAGTTTCATGGGTGGAAGGGAGAAGTGTTAAGTTTCTGGCATATGAAGGTGAGAAATGCCTAGAGCAGATCGATAGTTACATGGACAACGAAGGGAGCATGGGTTGGAGGAACAGCTGGTGGAGCTGCCAGGGAACTATGTGGAATCCCAAGACCCTGTTTTGAGCCCCTGGTCACACTTACCCAGCTAGGGAAAAGCTGGGCTAGTGACAAATCAGAGCTGCAGATGTCTCTCTGTCTCTCTTCCTGCTTGGGCCCTGCTCTCTCAATTTATGACTGTTTGCTTCTCCTCAATAAGAAAGTTACAAAGGATGTACAGAAATACAGGGGTAGTGGGAAAAATTACCCCCCCCGTGCCCACTATTACATGGAACTGTTGACTGTAAACCATTCATCCCCCAAGAAAGAACAGAATAAATATTTGTGAGGTTAAAAACATTGTAGGTTAAATAGTGAACATTCTCTAGAGCCATGCAATACTAATCCATTGTGCATTGGATGTCACTGACAAAAACAGTGCAGTAGTAGTTGTAGTAGTGTGTAGTATCTGCAAAAGGAAATGTATTGTGTGTCAAAAGTTCCCTTCAATTATAAGAGAAAATCTATCAGGCAGAAGAAATGACCCCTCATGTGATATTGGACGAAATAAATAAATAAATAAATAAATATGCAAATAAATGGGAATGATCTAAGAGGATTTGAAAAAAATAAAAAAATAAAAACAAACACCACAGGAAGACCTGATGACAGCAGAAATATAGAAAACGTCTGCTGAGAAACAGAGGGCTGCTTCAAAAATTCCCTGACACACAGGGTCCAGGCAAATTACGAATTCCGAGAATGAAAAGAAACGCATACGATTTGAAGCTTACACTAGAAAATGGAGGCAAGTTCTGTGCTATGATAATTACAATAAGGATACTGATAGAAAGGCTATTGGAAATGCTCCTGGAAAGTTTATAATTTATAATTGTAGTGAATCCTGCTCCAACTATGTGACCAATTACTTATGAATAAGGAGGCTATTATAAATGCAGTAATTCTGCATTCAGATGAAATAAAAAGGTCAACAATTCTAAAAATGTCTGATATATATATATATGTATGTATATGTACATATATGTATGTGTATCTTTATTATCAACTATGAGGGATACTGGCATGGCTATGAGGAGACAGAGTATGGCTTGTGCCAGAGAGACTTACAAAGCTGAGGCTCCAGAAACCTAGGTGAAATCGCCAACAAAACAATCCAGAGCTCAGCCGGGCCCTGGTGACTCGCTTTGTATATCTGGCCCTGTCAGTCAAATAATATAAAAGTAAAATATTAATGAGTGCAGACAGAGTGAGTGAGAGCCTGTGAGAGTCAGAGACAGAGAAGGCAAGAAGAGAAATAGAAGAGTTGGAAAGAGACCAGAAGTCCAAAAGCTCCCACTCTGTGTTCATACATGACAGGTTCAAACCTGGGTTGTCGAGATTGTAAGGCATCAGTCTCCTGTCCACAGACCCCAGACAACCCCAGCCTTCACCATATGTGTGTAGTATTTACGACAGGATATGTATTGTGAGTGTAAACTTCCCTTCAATTATAAGAGAAAAATCTATCAAGCAGAAGAATGGACCCCTCATGTAATATAGAACCAAATAAATAAATTAATTAATTAATTAATAAATAAATATGCAAGTAAATGGGGGTTATCTAGGAGGATTTGAAACAAATGAAAAATAAAAACAAAAAGCACAAGAAGACCTGATGACAGCAGAAACATAGAAACCATCTGCTGAGAATCAAGGGCTGCTTCAAAAGTTCCGAGACCCTTCAGAGTCCAGGGAAATTAAGATTTCGGGAGAATGAAAAGAAACTCATATGTATTGAAGCTTACACTAGAGAAAGGAGGCAAGTTCTGTACTATGATAATTAAAATAAGGATGCTGATAGAAATGCTATTAGAAATGCTACTGGAAGGTTCTATTATTTATAATTGTATTGAATCCTGCTCCAACTATGTGGCCAATTAGTAGGGAAAAAGGAACCTGTTGTAAATGTGTGAATTCTGATTAAGATCAATTACATAGGTTGACAATTCTAAAAATGACAGAGATATATATGTATATTTATATATGTATATGGATGTATATCTTTATTATAAAGTCTGAGAGATACTGCCATGGATCTGAGGAGACAGAATATGGCTTAAGTCAGAGAGACTTACCAATCAGAGGCTCCAGTAGCCTAGGTGAAATCACAAACAAAACCAGCCAGAGCTCAGCAGTGCTCTGGCCACTCTCTTTGTATATCTGGGCCTGTCAATAAAATAAGGATATAAGTAAAATATTCCTGAGTTCAGACAGAGTGAGAGAGAGCCTGTGAGAGTCAGAGACAGAGATGGCGAGAAGAGAAATAGAAGAGTTGGAAATAGACCAGAAGTCAAAAACCCCCTAGGCTGTGTTCATTCATGACAGGTTCAAACCTGGGTTGTAGAGATTGTCACGCAGCAGCTCTAATGCCCACAGACCCCAGACAACCCAAGCCTTCACCATATGTGTGTAGTATTTGCCCCAGGAAATGTATTGTGCATCCAAAGTTCCCTTCAGTTATAAGAGAAAATCTCTCAAGCAGAAGAAATGATGCCACATGTGATACCTGACTAAATAAATAAATATGCAAATAAACGGGGATGATCTAGGAGGACTTGAAACAATAAAAATAAATAAAGACAAAAACCACAAGAAGACCTGATGACAGCAGAAACATAGAAACCATCTGCTGAGAAACAGAGGGCTGCTTCAAAAATTCCCTAACACTTCAGGGTCCAGGGACATTAAGATTTCCGGAGAAAGAAAACAAACACATACGTATTGCAGCTTACACTAGAAAAAGGAGGGAAGATCTGGGCCATGATAATTACAATAAGGATGCTAATAGAAACACGATTAGAAATGCTACTGGAAGGTTCTATTATTTATAATTGTATTGAATCCTGCTCCAACTATATGGCCAATTATTTCAGAAAAACTAGGCTGTTATAAATGTGGTAATTCTGAAAGAAGGTCAAATACATAGGTCGAACATTCTAAAAATGACAGATATATAAATCTATATGTATATATATACATGTATGTATATCTTTATTATAAACTCTGAGTGATACTGGCATGGAAATGAGGAGACAGAATATGGCTTGTGTCAGAAAGACTTACAAACTGAGGCTCCAGTAGCCTAGGAGAAATCGCCAACACAACAAGCCAGAGCTCAGCAGTGCTCTGGTAACTCTCTTTGTCTATCTGGGCCTGTCAGTAAAATAAGAATCTAAGTAAAATATTAATGAGTGAAGACAGAGTGTGTGAGAGCATGTGACAGTTAGAGATAGAGAAGGCGAGAAGAGAAATAGATGAGTTGGAAAGAGACCAGAATTCAAAAACCTCCTACACTGTGTTCACTGATGACAGGTTCAAACCTGGCTTGTAGAGATTGTAAGGCAGCAGCTCTCATGCCCACAGACCCCAGACAGCCCCAGCCTTCACCATAGGCTCTACTACCAACCTGACAGTAATGTGTGTGTGTGTGTGTGTGTGTGTGTGTGTCTGTCTGTTTGTTTGTGTCTGTGTGTGCTCAGAGATCACCTGTAGTAGTCTCAGAGCATGGGTGGCAAGGGAGCCAGCCTCTCCTGCAACTTATGTACAGAGAACCTATCTGGTCAGGGCAAGCCAGCTAGCCCAGATTGTGGCTAAGCAAGAATGCATATGCAAAGGGACTCTCATGTCTCACTCTCCTGAGTTCCGAATCAATGCCATGCCTCACTATGATCCAAACACTGCCAATGGGGGAAGCTGGGGCACCCCTCAGAATTCAGGGGCTTGAGCCTGTCCAGTCACGTTTGGCTGCCTACTCAGCCTCCAGGCTCTCAGTCCACTGCTCAGGGCAGCAGATTACAAGCCCAGAAAGTACCCAGAAAGGGCTGTGTTTCCACATAGATGGGAAGTGTGTTGAACCAAACAATAGTGGATGAACCCGGCCCCTTACACCTACCCTTTGGGTCCGGCTAAGGCAATTGCTCCTGTGGCCTCACATCCCTGATCATGGTGTCCTGGTGTCCACACATCACACTCAGAGAGATTCCCAGAAGTAGGCTTGCATGAGTGTCCCATACAATGTCGCTCTGCTTGCAGGAAGCACAAACTCCCCGGGCCCTTGCTATGGACAGACAAAAAAAGATGGATGCCTCCATTGGCCAAATTAGGGGCTTCCAGTCAAGATCACAGCCCCGCCCCTCACCTGAGGGCCTGGCTGCTGCTAATCAAGGCAATTGGAAACACCTTTTACACTTGGGCCCTGAGGACATACTCAGGAATCCCTCCAGGAGCTAGCAGGCTGGAAGACCTCCTGACCCCTGGATAGCTGTGCTCCTAGTTGGGCGGCCCTTCTGGCCAGTGGTGAAAATATTCCCTAGATACAAGAAAGAACTTCAGGTTTCAAAGGGATTTGAAACACCATGAGGCACTTGGAAAAGACATTTCACAGCCATCAAAACACCCTCTTTCTGAACACTGGAAGCTTCCGTTTTGCATGGGAAATCTGGACACTGGTGTGGCCATCAGTACCACAGATCCTTTCCATTTGGCTTAATAGAGGGAAAGCACAGTGTGTGTGCCAGGGGGATCGAGTTTCACTTCCCTTGACCGGGGCTCTCATGGAATAAGGACAAGGATGCTGTGCAGGAAGGTGAGGAGGGCTGCATTGAGGCTGAGTGTCAGCCTCAGGGCCCTGGAGAATGGCAGTCAAGCACAGAGGGCCTGGACAGCTGCAGCTGGAGATGGACATATGCCTGGAACCTGCAGCAGCAACGCTGTCTCTGCAGTTCCCCTCTGTACAACACCATGTGCAGGAGACTAAATAATCCAAAGGGCAAAGAAAGGAAAATTTCAACACCAGGAAGGCTGAGTTCACGATGCATGCACTGACTTCCAGTAAGGGCCCAGTGAAGAAGGCACGTAGAGACAGTCAGAGAGACAGAATGACAGAGACAGACAAGGACTGAAATTCTGGCCCTGTGTTGATCAGTGCCAGAGCACTGAAGACAAACCCTCCATGCCCATGCATACTTCTTACAAGTGGCATTGCTATTTTATGTTTGTGAGGAAAGGTAACACTTAGAACATCTAGGTCTTAGCCACTCTGAGAAGCAACCCTTGGCCGGCAGCCCACTCTCCCAAACTGCCCTCGCCTCTCCAAATTCGAAGTAGTCATAGTGATGCTCCAGCCAAGATGCAGGCTGGCGTATTGCATCTCCCTGGTCCAGCCTCAGCCTGTCCTGTGTGCAGGGAACTGCACTATGTCTATTTCTTCTTTGATTTACAGTTTTGGGATAAGACTCGGTGGACAAAAAGAGCAAGAGGGAAGTAGATGATTTGGCAGTGGTAGTTTGTGCTGAGAGAGATTTGTAGAGTGATATACGATATGGCTCTGTGAGATGTCTCTCATGACTGTGGCTCAGAAGGGCCAGGTGTATCCACATTGCTACCCTAATCCAGAGCTGTGCAGGTCTCTAGCTAAAAAATATTTTCAGACCTCTACATGTTACATACATATATATATATTGAGAGAGAGAGAGATAGAGAGAGAGAGAGAAAGAGAGAGAGAGACACTGATGTAGTCATTTTCTACAATGGATTCGATGTGACATTCACACAATTGATTGCTAAAACCTGGAGAGAAACTTTGCATCAGGAAAAGAATTGTCCAAAGGAATAAAATCTCCAAATCATTAGCTATATGCAGCTCCAACGGGACCGAGCGAAAAAGGCTCGAGAAGGAACTCATCCAGGAGACTCTCCACATGGACAGGCACCACAGGTTTCCTAGTCTGGCAACACAAACAGGGCAGCTGCTAGTTCCCAGTGCAAGCCTCAGGGCAAAAACCTCTCCCTCTTCAGTGTCTTTACATCTGAAAAGAAGAAAAGTGACCAAGGGCCAAGGAGAGCTGACCTGGTGTCAATATTGAGCTGTAAATCAGAATGTGCCAAGTGTTTTGCACAAAATCACCTGTGCCACAGTGATTCTGTTGTTCTCTCTCTCTCTCCCTCCCTCAGACACACACACACACACACACACACACACACACACACAAATCCACAGAGGCACAGGCACAAACGGAGTTATACACATGCGCACTGGACAGCTTCTGCAAGGCAGGGCCCTGGGCTGAACACTGCTTCGCATTTCCTGGAAGCACGCCCAGCCTTTTAAGGCCAGCTCTGAGCTCCCATTGGCGGGATTCCTTCAGAAGGCCCGCCCACAGGGCGCCAGCCAGGCTCTGATGGGCCAGAGGCCTAGGCCACGCCCAGAACCCCACCAGCAATCTCATTGGCCAGTGTGCTTGGACACGCCCAGGAGGGTCCGGGCCCCTAGTCAGTGATTGGCCAGCGGCCTTGAGCACCGCCCACACGGCCCTGCAGCACGCTGATTGGGCAGCCTCCGGAAGTCCCGCCCACCAGCCACTTCCGCTCGACTCTGATTGGCCTGGTGTCCCAGGGACACGCCCCCAGCCAGCCTTCTCTTGGCTCCCATTGGTGGGCTGCTGTCTGAGGGGCGTCCTCTGATAGGCCAGTTCCTAAGGCACGCCTAGGCAGGTCACCGCCCTTGCCCCATGATTGGCCAGCCTCCTGGGATCCGCCCACGAGGCCCGCCCCAGGCGCTCATTGGACAGCCTCCCGACGGCCCGCCCCCCAGGCACTTCCGCTGGACCCTGATTGGCTGACCTCCTGGGGTACGCCCACCCAGAGCCAGCACCCAGGCTCTCATTGGTGGGCTGCTCTCTGAGGCCCGCCCACGCAACTCCTCCTCTGTTCTCATTGGCCAGCTCTTGCTTCACGCCCCTGAGGGTGACGTTCCTCCTCTCTGATTGGCCAGCTGTCTCTATGAATACCCACTGGGCCCTCCCCTCAGGCTCATTGGGCACGGGCTCTGAGGCCCGCCCCCGGGGACTTTCTGCAGTCCTCTGAAGGCCCTGTTTCTGCAAACACGACCCCCACAGCTCCTGTCTGGGCCCATCCTTAGGACACTGCCTGCCTGCGCTAGGCTGGCCATGCTCTTGGGGCACAGCCTGAAACACTGTCGCCACTCTCCTAGCCCAGTGCCTCAGGGCACTTGCCCCATGGAGCCTTAGTCCCGCCCTGGTGCTGCCCTCTTGTGGACACCCAGCAGAATGCAGCTGAGCACAGGGATTCACAAGCTCCCAGTAGAGTCATCCCAGGCAAAGAGAGAAACCCCTTCCACTTGCAAAGCCAAATGGGGGATCCCCCCACCCCACAGGAAAGAACAGATGTCTAGGGCACTCTACGTCAATTTCAACCCTGCTGTCCACGGGCCACAATTCCTAGAGTTCTCCTCATTCCACAGAATCACTACACTCAACTATGGTCTTTGCCGCCACCTTGTGGACATACAGCAGAATGCAGCTGAGCTCCCCATGCCACTCCTCTTTGAGTCTACCCAGAAAATTACACACAGCATGGGAATAGCAAAGGAAAGAACCCATCTGAGGACCACCTGGGAGAATGCACAACAGAGTCCACAATCCAATGTGCCAATTCATACTTGAAAAACCACTTGTGCAGTGGAAACTTCCTTTGTCATAACACAACCCAGTTCCTAAGTCCCTGTGTCAGGAATAAAGAAACAACAGCGGTAATCTTAACTGAAACACACTTATGCACACTTACACACACACACACACACACACACACCTTCCCACAGAGACGTACACACTTGTCCCGAAAATAACTTGGATTGGAGTTGCTGTTTTGCACCCTAGCAAAAGGTCAAAGTTTCATGGGTGGAAGGGAGAAGTGTTAAGTTTCTGGCATATGAAGGTGAGAAATGCCTAGAGCAGATCGATAGTTACATGGACAACGAAGGGAGCATGGGTTGGAGGGACAGCTGGTGGAGCTGCCAGGGAACTATGTGGAATCCCAGGACCCTGTTTTGAGCCCCTGGTCACACTTACCCAGCTAGGGAAAAGCTGGGCTAGTGACAAATCAGAGCTGCAGATGTCTCTCTGTCTCTCTTCCTGCTTGGGCCCTGCTCTCTCAATTTATGACTGTTTGCTTCTCCTCAATAAGAAAGTTACAAAGGATGTACAGAAATACAGGGGTAGTGGGAAAAATTACACCCCCGTGCCCACTATTACATGGAACTGTTGACTGTAAACCATTCATCCCCCAAGAAAGAACAGAATAAATATTTGTGAGGTTAAAAACATTGTAGGTTAAATAGTGAACATTCTCTAGAGCCATGCAATACTAATCCATTGTGCATTGGATGTCACTGTCAAAAACAGTGCAGTAGCAGTTGAAGTAGTGTGTAGTATCTGCAAAAGGAAATGTATTGTGTGTCAAAAGTTCCCTTCAATTATAAGAGAAAATCTATCAGGCAGAAGAAATGACCCCTCATGTGATATCGGACGAAATAAATAAATAAATAAATATGCAAATAAATGGGAATGATCTAAGAGGATTTGAAAAAATAAAAAAATAAAAACAAACACCACAGGAAGACCTGATGACAGCAGAAATATAGAAAACGTCTGCTGAGAAACAGAGGGCTGCTTCAAAAATTCCCTGACACACAGGGTCCAGGCAAATTACGAATTCCGAGAATGAAAAGAAACGCATACGATTTGAAGCTTACACTAGAAAATGGAGGCAAGTTCTGTGCTATGATAATTACAATAAGGATACTGATAGAAAGGCTATTGGAAATGCTCCTGGAAAGTTTATAATTTATAATTGTAGTGAATCCTGCTCCAACTATGTGACCAATTATTTATGAATAAGGAGGCTATTATAAATGCGGTAATTCTGCATTCAGATCAAATAAAAAGGTCAACAATTCTAAAAATGTCTGATATATATATATGTATGTATATGTACATATATGTATGTGTATCTTTATTATCAACTATGAGGGATACTGGCATGGCTATGAGGAGACAGAGTATGGCTTGTGCCAGAGAGACTTACAAAGCTGAGGCTCCAGAAACCTAGGTGAAATCGCCAACAAAACAATCCAGAGCTCAGCCGGGCCCTGGTGACTCGCTTTGTATATCTGGGCCTGTCAGTCAAATAATATATAAGTAAAATATTAATGAGTGCAGACAGAGTGAGTGAGAGCCTGTGAGAGTCAGAGACAGAGAAGGCAAGAAGAGAAATAGAAGAGTTGGAAAGAGACCAGAAGTCCAAAAGCTCCCACTCTGTGTTCATACATGACAGGTTCAAACCTGGGTTGTCGAGATTGTAGGGCAGCAGTCTCCTGTCCACAGACCCCAGACAACCCCAGCCTTCACCATATGTGTGTAGTATTTACGACAGGATATGTATTGTGAGTGTAAACTTCCCTTCAATTATAAGAGAAAAATCTATCAAGCAGAAGAATGGACCCCTCATGTAATATAGAACCAAATAAATAAATAAATAAATAAATATGCAAATAAATGGGGGTTATCTAGGAGGATTTGAAACAAATGAAAAATAAAAACAAAAAGCACAAGAAGACCTGATGACAGCAGAAACATAGAAACCATCTGCTGAGAATCAAGGGCTGCTTCAAAAGTTCCGAGACCCTTCAGAGTCCAGGGAAATTAAGATTTCAGGAGAATGAAAAGAAACTCATATGTATTGAAGCTTACACTAGAGAAAGGAGGCAAGTTCTGTACTATGATAATTAAAATAAGGATGCTGATAGAAATGCTATTAGAAATGCTACTGGAAGGTTCTATTATTTATAATTGTATTGAATCCTGCTCCAACTATGTGGCCAATTAGTAGGGAAAAAGGAACCTGTTGTAAATGTGTGAATTCTGATTAAGATCAATTACATAGGTTGACAATTCTAAAAATGACAGAGATATATATGTATATTTATATATGTATATGGATGTATATCTTTATTATAAAGTCTGAGAGATACTGCCATGGATCTGAGGAGACAGAATATGGCTTAAGTCAGAGAGACTTACCAATCAGAGGCTCCAGTAGCCTAGGTGAAATCACAAACAAAACCAGCCAGAGCTCAGCAGTGCTCTGGCCACTCTCTTTGTATATCTGGGCCTGTCAATAAAATAAGGATATAAGTAAAATATTCCTGAGTTCAGACAGAGTGAGAGAGAGCCTGTGAGAGTCAGAGACAGAGATGGCGAGAAGAGAAATAGAAGAGTTGGAAATAGACCAGAAGTCAAAAAACCCCTAGGCTGTGTTCATTCATGACAGGTTCAAACCTGGGTTGTAGAGATTGTCACGCAGCAGCTCTAATGCCCACAGACCCCAGACAACCCAAGTCTTCACCATATGTGTGTAGTATTTGCCCCAGGAAATGTATTGTGCATCCAAAGTTCCCTTCAGTTATAAGAGAAAATCTCTCAAGCAGAAGAAATGATGCCACATGTGATACCTGACTAAATAAATAAATATGTAAATAAATGGGGATGATCTAGGAGGACTTGAAACAATAAAAATAAATAAAGACAAAAACCACAAGAAGACCTGATGACAGCAGAAACATAGAAACCATCTGCTGAGAAACAGAGGGCTGATTTAAAAATTCCCTAACACTTCAGGGTCCAGGGACATTAAGATTTCCGGAGAAAGAAAACAAACACATACGTATTGAAGCTTACACTAGAAAAAGGAGGGAAGATCTGGGCCATGATAATTACAATAAGGATGCTAATAGAAACACGATTAGAAATGCTACTGGAAGGTTCTATTATTTATAATTGTATTGAATCCTGCTCCAACTATATGGCCAATTATTTCAGAAAAACTAGGCTGTTATAAATGTGGTAATTCTGAAAGTAGGTCAAATACATAGGTCGAACATTCTAAAAATGACAGATATATAAATCTATATGTATATATATACATGTATGTATATCTTTATTATGAACTCTGAGTGATACTGTCATGGAAATGAGGAGACAGAATATGGCTTGTGTCAGAAAGACTTACAAACTGAGGCTCCAGTAGCCTAGGTGAAATCGTCAACACAACAAGCCAGAGCTCAGCAGTGCTCTGGTAACTCTCTTTGTCTATCTGGGCCTGTCAGTAAAATAAGAATCTAAGTAAAATATTAATGAGTGAAGACAGAGTGTGTGAGAGCATGTGAGAGTTAGAGATAGAGAAGGCGAGAAGAGAAATAGATGAGTTGGAAAGAGACCAGAATTCAAAAACCTCCTACACTGTGTTCACTGATGACAGGTTCAAACCTGGCTTGTAGAGATTGTAAGGCAGCAGCTCTCATGCCCACAGACCCCAGACAGCCCCAGCCTTCACCATAGGCTATACTACCAACCTGACAGTAATGTGTGTGTGTGTGTGTGTGTGTGTGTGTGTGTGTGTCTGTCTGTTTGTGTGTGTCTGTGTGTGCTCAGAGATCACCTGTAGTAGTCTCAGAGCATGGGTGGCAAGGGAGCCAGCCTCTCCTGCAACTTATGTACAGAGAACCTATCTGGTCAGGGCAAGCCAGCTAGCCCAGATTGTGGCTAAGCAAGAATGCATATGCAAAGGGACTCTCATGTCTCACTCTCCTGAGTTCCGAATCAATGCCATGCCTCACTATGATCCAAACACTGCCAATGGGGGAAGCTGGGGCACCCCTCAGAATTCAGGGGCTTGAGCCTGTCCAGTCACGTTTGGCTGCCTACTCAGCCTCCAGGCTCTCAGTCCACTGCTCAGGGCAGCAGATTACAAGCCCAGAAAGTACCCAGAAAGGGCTGTGTTTCCACATAGATGGTAAGTGTGTTGAACCAAACAATAATGGATGAACCCGGCCCCTTACACCTACCCTTTGGGTCCGGCTAAGGCAATTGCTCCTGTGGCCTCACATCCCTGATCATGGTGTCCTGGTGTCCACACATCACACTCAGAGAGATTCCCAGAAGTAGGCTTGCATGAGTGTCCCATACAATGTCGCTCTGCTTGCAGGAAGCACAAACTCCCCGGGCTCTTGCTATGGACAGACAAAAAAAGATGGATGCCTCCATTGGCCAAGCCTCCATTAGGGGCTTCCAGTCAAGATCACAGCCCCGCCCCTCACCTGAGGGCCTGGCTGCTGCTAATCAAGGCAATTGGAAACACCTTTTACACTTGGGCCCTGAGGACATACTCAGGAATCCCTCCAGGAGCTAGCAGGCTGGAAGACCTCCTGACCCCTGGATAGCTGTGCTCCTAGTTGGGCGGCCCTTCTGGCCAGTGGTGAAAATATTCCCTAGATACAAGAAAGAACTTCAGGTTTCAAAGGGATTTGAAACACCATGAGGCACTTGGAAAAGACATTTCACAGCCATCAAAACACCCTCTTTCTGAACACTGGAAGCTTCCGTTTTGCATGGAAGATCTGGACACTGGTGTGGCCATCAGTACCACAGATCCTTTCCATTTGGCTTAATAGAGGGAAAGCACAGTTTGTTTGCCAGGGGGATCGAGTTTCACTTCCCTTGACCGGGGCTCTCATGGAATAAGGACAAGGATGCTGTGCAGGAAGGTGGGGAGGGCTGCATTGAGGCTGAGTGTCAGCCTCAGGGCCCTGGAGAATGGCAGTCAAGCACAGAGGGCCTGGACAGCTGCAGCTGGAGATGGACATATGCCTGGAACCTGCAGCAGCAACGCTGTCTCCGCAGTTCCCCTCTGTACTACACCATGTGCAGGAGACTAAATAATCCAAAGGGCAAAGAAAGGAAAATTTCAACACCAGGAAGGCTGAGTTCACGATGCATGCACTGACTTCCAGTAAGGGCCCAGTGAAGAAGGCACGTAGAGACAGTCAGAGAGACAGAATGACAGAGACAGACAAGGACTGAAATTCTGGCCCTGTGTTGATCAGTGCCAGAGCACTGAAGACAAACCCTCCATGCCCATGCATACTTCTTACAAGTGGCATTGCTATTTTATGTTTGTGAGGAACGGTAACACTTAGAACATCTAGGTCTTAGCCACTCTGAGAAGCAACCCTTGGCCTGCAGCCCACTCTCCAAAACTGCCCTCGCCTCTCCAAATTCGAAGTAGTCATAGTGATGCTCCAGCCAAAATGCAGGCTGGCGTATTGCATCTCCCTGGTCCAGGCTCAGCCTGTCCTGTGTGCAGGGAACTGCACTATGTCTATTTCTTCTTTGATTTACAGTTTTGGGATAAGACTCGGTGGACAAAAAGAGCAAGAGGGAAGTAGATGATTTGGCTGAGAGAGATTTGTAGAGTGATATATGATATGGCTCTGTGAGATGTCTCTCATGACTGTGGCTCAGAAGGGCCAGGTGTATCCACATTGCTACCCTAATCCAGAGCTGTGCAGGTCTCTAGCTAAAAAATATTTTCAGACCTCTACATGTTACATACATATATATATATATATATATATAGAGAGAGAGAGAGAGAGAGAGAGAAAGAGAGAGAGAGAGAGACACTGATGTAGTCATTTTCTACAATGGATTCGATGTGACATTCACACAATTGATTGCTAAAACCTGGAGAGAAACTTTGCATCAGGAAAAGAATTGTCCAAAGGAATAAAATCTCCAAATCATTAGCTATATGCAGCTCCAACGGGACGGAGCGAAAAAGGCTCGAGAAGGAACTCATCCAGGAGACTCTCCACATGGACAGGCACCACAGGTTTCCTAGTCTGGCAACACAAACAGGGCAGCTGCTAGTTCCCAGTGCAAGCCTCAGGGCAAAAACCTCTCCCTCTTCAGTGTCTTTACATCTGAAAAGAAGAAAAGTGACCAAGGGCCAAGGAGAGCTGCCCTGGTGTCAATATTGAGCTGTAAATCAGAATGTGCCAAGTGTTTTGCACAAAATCACCTGTGCCACAGTGATTCTGTTGTTCTCTCTCTCTCTCTCCCTCCCTCAGACACACACACACACACACACACACACACACAAATCCACAGAGGCACAGGCACAAACGGAGTTATACACATGCGCACTGGACAGCTTCTGCAAGGCAGGGCCCTGGGCTGAACCCTGCTTCGCATTTCCTGGAAGCACGCCCAGCCTTTTAAGGCCAGCTCTGAGCTCCCATTGGCGGGATTCCTTCAGAAGGCCCGCCCACAGGGCGCCAGCCAGGCTCTGATAGGCCAGAGGCCTAGGCCACGCCCAGAACCCCACCAGCAATCTCATTGGCCAGTGTGCTTGGACACGCCCAGGAGGGTCCGGGCCCCTAGTCAGTGATTGGCCAGCGGCCTTGAGCACCGCCCACACGGCCCTGCAGCACGCTGATTGGGCAGCCACCGGAAGGCCCGCCCACCAGCCACTTCCGCTCGACTCTGATTGGCCTGGTGTCCCAGGGACACGCCCCCAGCCAGCCTTCTCTTGGCTCCCATTGGCAGGCTGCTGTCTGAGGGGCGCCCTCTGATAGGCCAGTTCCTAAGGCACGCCCAGGAAGGTCACCGCCCTTGCCCCATGATTGGCCAGCCTCCTGGGCTCCGCCCACGAGGCCCACCCCAGGCGCTCATTGGACAGCCTCCCGAGGGCCCGCCCCCCAGGCACTTCCGCCGGACCCTGATTGGCTGACCTCCAGGGGTACGCCCACCCAGAGCCAGCACCCAGGCTCTCATTGGTGGGCTGCTCTCTGAGGCCCGCCCACGCAACTCCTCCTCTGTTCTCATTGGCCAGCTCTTGCTTCACGCCCCTGAGGGTGACGTTCCTCCTCTCTGATTGGCCAGCTGTCTCCATGAATACCCACTGGGCCCTCCCCTCAGGCTCATTGGGCACGGGCTCTGAGGCCCGCCCCCGGGGACTTTCTGCCATGCTCTGAAGGCCCTGTTTCTGCAAACACGACCCCCACAGCTCCTGTCTGGGCCCGTTCTTAGGACACTTCCTGCCTGTGCTAGGCTGGCCATGCTCTTGGGGCACACCCAGAAACACTGTCGCCACTCTCCTAGCCCAGTGCCTCAGGGCACTTGCCCCATGGAGCCTTAGTCCCGCCCTGGTGCTGCCCTCTTGTGGACACCCAGCAGAATGCAGCTGAGCACAGGGATTCACAAGCTCCCAGTAGAGTCATCCCAGGCAAAGAGAGAAACCCCTTCCACTTGCAAAGCCAAATGGGGGATCCCCCCACCCCACAGGAAAGAACAGATGTCTAGGGCACTCTACGTCAATTTCAACCCTGCTGTCCACGGGCCACAAATCCTAGAGTTCTCCTCATTCCACAGAATCACTACACTCAACTATGGGCTTTGCCGCCACCTTGTGGACATACAGCAGAATGCAGCTGAGCTGCCCATTCCACTCCCAATCCAGTCTTCACAGAAAATTACGCACACTTATTGATGATCTCACTTTAAAGTTCTACACTGATAGTTCTTATTATTTCTCGTTCTTTCGCAAAACATATGAAAAATCTCTAATTATGTTTTTTCATTTAATGTATCTTACTCTTCTACTTCATTTTTCTGTAATATGTACCTTTACCTTCCATTTTATTTTGGTATGTACCATGAAAAATCTAGCAGGGCATGGAGCGAAGAAAAAATGTTGAATCTGAGTTCTATAGCATTGCTTCACCCAGGAAGTTCAATTTGGAAACCACTTATTTGCACATGATAGTTTTTGCACTTTACCTAGTGTGCCTAATCACTCTCTCTCTCTCACCGTGTGTGTGTGTGTGTGTGTGTGTGTGTGTGTGTGTGTGTGTGATGAATACATCTTTAAATAAAAGCAAAAAATTAATTACACACAGCATGAAGATAGGAATGGGAAGAACCAAGGTGAGGATCACCTGGGAGAATGAACAACAGTATCCAGAATCCAATGTGCCATTCATACTTCCATAAGCACTTGTGCAGTGGAAACTTCCTTTGTCATAGCACACCCCACTTCCTAAGAACCTGTGGCAGGAATAAAGAGATGCCAGTAATAATCAAGAATCACACACACACACACATTTTTCCCTGAAATAACTTTGATTGGACTTGCTGTATTGCACCCCAGTAAAAGGTCAAACTTTCTTGGGTGGAGGGGGATGTGTTAAGTTTCAAAACTATGAAGGCAGAGAAGTGCCTAGAGTGGTTAGATAGTTACATGGAAAACAAAGGGGGCCTGAGTGGAGGGACACCTGGTTGGGCTGTCAGAAAACAAGGTGCCAGGATCCTTTTTCAGACCCTTGTCACCATTTACCCAACCGAGGAAATGCTTGGCCTGTGGCAAATCAGAGCTGCAGCTGTCTCACTTGCTCTCTTCCTGCTTGGCCCCTGCCCTCTCAATTTCTGACTGTCTCCTCATAAATAAGAAAATTTAAAATAATGTACAGGAAAACAGGGAATGTGAGAAATATGACCCCTTTGCCCACTGTGACATTTGACCCTTGATTGTAAAGCCTTAATCCCCCGATAAACCACAGTAAATTATTGAGGTTAAAAAACATTTGAAGTAACATAGTGACGAGTCTTTAGAGCCATGCAGTTCACATCCATTGTGCACTGGATTTCACTCTCTTGAATGTGTAGTAATCGTGACAGGAAATGCCTGTGCACCAGGAGTTCCCTTCAATTATAAATCAAAATGACCAAGCAGAAGAAAATACTCCCCATGGGATATCTGACTAAAGAAGTAAATATGCAAATAAATAGGAAGGATCTAGGAAGGATTTTGAAGAAGAATTTTTAAAAAGTGAAAATGAGAAGAAGACCAGATTATGGCAGACTCATCTAGACAGACTGCGGATAAAGTGAGGGCTGCTTCAAAAGTTCCCTGACACTTGAGTGTTCTTGGAAATTAACATTTCTGGAGAATGAAACACATGCATACCTATTGGACCTTTTCTAGCCTCTATTGAGGCTAGAAAAGAAAGAGGCAAGTTCTGTACAATGATTGTTATAATAAGGATGCTGGTATAAATGCTACTAGAATTGCTCCCGGAAGTTTCTATTATTTGTAATTGCAGTGAATCCTGGTCCAAGTTTGGGGCAATCATTTATGAATAAGGAGTCTGGTACAAATTTGGTAATTCTCAATTACGATCAAATACATGGGTCAACAATTCTAAAAATGACACATATAAATATGTATTTACAAGCTCAGTGATAGTATATATACGGTCTGTGAACTTGCAGGTGTAATTGCCACTCTCTCAAGTGCCGGATGTGTCTCTGGGAAATATATATATATATATGTCTGAGAGAGATACAGGCATTGATATAAGGAGACAAAATATGGCTTGATCCATAGAGACTTACAAGGCTGAGGATCCAATACCTGCTGAGGTGTATTGGCCAACATAACAAGCCAGAGCTCAGCAATGCTCTGGAAACTCTCTGTATAACTGGGCCTATCAGTAAAATAAGTATATAAGTAAAATATTAATGAGTGGAGACAGAGGTGTGAGAGCATTTGTGAGATAGAGAATGCGGGAGAAGAAGAAATAGAGGCTGAAAGAGACCACAGTGCCGAAACCTTCTGCACTGCTTTAATTCATGACAGGTTCAAAACTGGGTTGTAGAGATTGTAAGGCAGCAGCCCTCATGCCCACAGACCCCAAGACCTACTAGGCTTTGCCATATGATTTACTACCAGGCCTGGACAGCTGTGTGTGTGTGTGTGTGTGTGTGTGTGTGTGTGTGTGTGTGTGTGCATGTGCGTGTGCATTTGTGTATTGTGTGTGTGTGTGTGTGTGTGTGTGTGTGTGTGTGTGCTCAGAGCTCACCTATACTAGTCTCACAGCATGGATACTAGGTCATCACCCTCAGATGCAACCTACCTAGACAACCCAGCTGGTCAGGGGCAGGCCATTTAACCCAGATTCTGGCTAAGCAGGAATGCACATGTAAAGGGACAGTCACGTCTGACTCTCCAGTGTTCCCACTTCAATCCCCTGCCTCACTATCATCCAGACACTGTCACCCACCAAGGGCAGCTGGGGCACCCCTCAGAATTCAGGCGTATGAGCCTGGCCAGTCACATTTGGCTTCCTGCTCAGCCTCCAGACTCTCAGTCCACTGTTCAGGGCAGCAGACTACAAGCCCAGCAAGCACTCAACCAGAGCTGTGTTTTCTACATGCATGGGAACACTGTTTGACCAAACCACAGTGGATGAAGCCGGCCCCTTACACCTACCCTTTGCCTTCTGCTAAGGAAATGGCTCCCGTGGCCTCTCACAGCCCCAACAGATAGTGTCCAGGTGCCCACACATCATACTCAGAGAGGTTCCCAGAAGATGGCACACATGAGTCTCCCAGGCAAAGTTGCTCTGTGTGCAGGAACCAGAAGCTCTCCAGGCCCTTGCTATGGAAAGACAAAAGGAAGATGTATGTGTGCCTCCAGGCTTAGTGAGTCAGGAGCTTCCAGTGGAAATCACAACCCCACCCCTCACCTGAGCGCCCGGCTGCTGCTAACAAAGGCAATTGGAAACACCTGTTACAGCTTGGGCCCTGAGGAGATAGATACTCTGGACTCCATCCAGGAGCCTGCAGACTGGCTGACCTCCTGACCCCAGCTTACTGGCCCAGAACTGTGCTCCTAGTGTGCTGGGCCTTCTAGCCCTAGACAAGAATATTGCCCAGGCACAAGAAGGAACTTCACGTTTCAAAATGACTGGACCTCCTCATGAGGCACATGGAAAAGACATTTCACATCAGAAGTCAGGTCAATCAAAGCACTCTCTTTCTGAACCCTCGAAGCTTAACCTTTTGTGTAGAAATCTTGACACTGGTGTGTGATCGTCAGTGCCACAGATCCTTCAAATCTGACCCTCATACAGGGAAAGCACAATGTGCCAATGGCATATAGTTTCACTTCTCTTGACCTGGGCTCTCATGGGATAAGGACAAGGACACTGTGCAGGAAGGAGAGGAGGATTGGATTGAGGCCGAGTGTCAGCCTCAGGGCCCTGGAGAAGGGGAGTAGAGCACAGAGTGCCTGGGCAGCTGCTACTGGGGACGGACATAGGTCTGGAACCTGCAGCAGGAAAGCTGTCTCCTCAGTGCCCCTCAGAACTCCCTGAGATAGCATGAGACTGAATAATCCAAAAGGCAAAGAAAGGAAATTTTCAACACCAGGAAGACTGAGTTCATGATGCATGCACTGACTTCCAGTAAGTTGCCAGTAAAGGAAGTACCTAGAGTGAGAGAGACAGCAAGACAGAGACAGAAATAGACAAAAATGCTGGCCCTGTGTTGCTCAGTGCTAGAGGACTGAAGACATACCCTGCATGTCCATGCATACTGATTAGGAATGCCATTGTTATTCTATGTGTGTGAAGAAGGGGAACCCTTAGAATTGTGAGAGGCAGTAACTCTAGAATAGTTATAAGTATAGTTGCTTTTTGAGTTTGAGTTTTAAGAATAGTTTAAATATAGTTGCTTTTTGCCCTCCTGCCCAGTGAGGTGGAAAATTCCTTGCCCTTTTACCCACGACAGAACCTAAGAGGCCATCAATTATTTTGACAGACCCTGCAGCGAGCAGGACTCATCATGACCTCTGCAACAGAATACTGTTACCAGACAGTTAAAAATGGCCTGACAAATGATGACCTGATAGATTGCAAACAGATGGTTGGTGGTCCCAATAAAGAACAAAAAAATGTGGTGACCCCCACTTGGTCTGGTGTAATGTCTAAAACTAGCCCATGCTTTGCTCTGAATAGATCAGGCTTTTGCTAAGTTTGAAATGATTGGATATAGGCTGGTAAGGTGATGTGTTCCCCCTCCCTGAGTGTAGTCTGAATTCCTATAAATTGTATGGTTTGAGCTTTGTTCAGGGTCGAGCTTGGTAGACTAACACCAGTCACCATCTCGGCCCGGATTGCAATTCGTGAATAAACATCTTTTGCTTCCTTGCAGTGGATGGTGGTTTGATTTCGCTCTTTAAATGTCTAGCTCTTAGCCACTCTGAGAAGCAACACCTGGGATGCAGGCCACTCTCCTAAACTGCCCTCACCTGTCCAAATTGGAAGGAGTCTTAGTGATGCTCCAGCCAAGAGATGAAGGCTAGTGGATTTCATCTCCCTGGTCCAGACTCAGCCTGTCCTGTGCGCAGGTAACTGTACTATGTCTATCTCTTCTTTTATATGCATTTTTCTGATTGACGCGATGGAAAAAAAGGGCAAGGGATAAGAAGATGTTTTGTCAGGGGTAGGGTGTGTTAAGAGACTTTTTGAAGAATGATGATACAAGGAATAAGCATGGCTCTATTAGATGTCTCTCATGGCTGTGGCTCAGAAGGGCCAAGTCAAACCCCATGACCACCATAATCCGGAGCTGTGCAGTGCTCTAGCTAAAAAAGTTTGGTCAGACATCTACATGTGGCCTATATATCTAGTACACTGCTGTAATCATTTCCTACAATCGATTCACTATCACTTTCATATAAATCGATGGTGAAAACCTGGAGAGAAACTGTGCATCCTGAATAGAATTGTCAAAAGTAGTAATATCTCTAAATCATAAGCTCTATGCAGCTCCTACAGGACCGAGCAAAAAGGGCTCAAGAAGGAACTCATCCAGGAAAGTATCTCCATGGCCATGCACAATACCACGTTTCCTGGCCTGGCAACACAAGGCAGGTGCTAGTTCCCAGTGCGAGCCTCGGGGAAAAGACCTCTCTCTCTCAGTGTCTTTACATGTGAAATGAAGGTAAGTGACGAAGGGCCAAGGAGAACTACAATGGTGACAATATTCAGCTGAAATCTGTAATGTGCCCACTTTTATGCACCATATCACCTGTGCCACAGTGATCCTGTAGTTCTCTGTCTCTCCCTCATGCATGTGCGCGCGCGCACACACACACACAGAGATAGAGAGAGAGATGCACAGGCTCAGTGGACAGCCTTTGCAAGGCCCTGCCCTGCCGGCCCTGGGCTGAACACTGCTCCGCACTTCCTGGAAGCATGCCCAGCCTTTTAAGGCCAGCTCTGGGCTCCCATTGGCGAGCTTCCTTCAGAAGGCCCGCCCACAGGGCGCCCCCCAGGCTCTGATAGGCCAGAGGCCAGGGCCACGCCCAGAACCCCTGCCAGCAATCTCATTGGCCAGTGTCCTTGGCCACGCCCAGGAGGGTCAGAGCCCCTAGTCAGTGATTGGCCAGCGGTCTTGAGAACCCCCCCCACGGGCCCTGCAGGCACAGCCTCTGTAACAGCCTCTGGAAGGCCCACCCACGAGCCACTTCTGCTCAACTGATTGGCCTAGTATCCCAGAGACACGCCTCCAGCCACCCATCTCTCAGCTCCCATTGGCAGGCTGCTCTCTAGGGGCGCCCTCTGATAGGCCATTTCCTAGGGCACACCCAGGGACCTTCTGCTGGGCGACTACCCTGTTTCTGCAAACAGGACCCCCCCATAGCTCCTGTCTTGGCCCACCCTCGGGACAGTCCCTGTGCTAGATAGGCCATTCATCTTAACGCTCGGAAAACCTGTGTTGGCAAACCACCCATCCCTTAGCATCTGGTCTCTCTTAGGCTCTCAACCTATTTTCCTCTGAGTCAATCAGAAAAAAAATTAAATAGAAGATAGAGACACATAGTACAGGAAACTGAAAGGGAAAATCTGAGGATGGAACAGGGAGATGAAATCCACCTTCCTGGATACCTTGGCTCGAGTATTACTAAGACCGTTTCAGATGTCATCAGATGAGGGCTCTTTAGGAGAGTGGCCTTCATCGGAAGTGTTGCTTCTCAGAGGGGCAAGGTCCTAGAATTCTAAATGTTATCCTTTCTCCAAAAAAATGTAACAATGGGGGAGTCGGGCTGTAGCGCAGCGGGTTAAGCGCAGGTGGCGCAAAGCACAAGGACCGGCATGAGGATCCCGGTTCGAACCCCGGCTCCCCACCTGCAGGGGAGTCGCTTCACAGGCGGTGAAGCAGGTCTGCAGGTGTCTATCTTTCTCTCCTCCTCTCTGTCTTCCCCTCCTCTCCATTTCTCTCTGTCCTATCCAACAACGACAACAACAATAATAACTACAACAATAAAACAACAAGGGCAACAAAAGGGAATAAATAAATAAAATAAATATTTAAAAAAATGTAACAATGGAATTCTTTTATAAAAAATATTTATTTTCCCGTTTGTTGCCCTTGTTTATTGTTGTTGTAGTTGTTATTTTTGTTGTTATTGATGTTGTTGTTAGACAGGACAGAGAGAAATGGAGAGAGGAGTAGAGAATGACAGACACCTGCAGAACTGCTTCACCACCTGTGAAGTGATTCCCCTGCAGGTGGGGAGCCGGTGGCTTGAAGCGGGATCCTTAAGCCGGTCCTTGCTCTTCCTCCCATGTGCGCTTAACCCGTTGTGCTACCGCCCCGACTCCCTAACTGTCGGTCATTACGCCAGGTCCCCTGCATTGCTTGATGCTGTGGTCTACTTACATAATCACTGTTTTGCCTGAGACCTGCCCTGCCTGCAGGGTATTGGTTTAATCCCCACTGCTTAGAACCTTCACAACAGCTGCTATGGAAGCCTGCTACCTTCGTCCTCTTTTCTTCTCTCCACACCCTCTCCTGGCCATTTCCTTTTCTGACCTGCCACTTCCGTTTCAAAAGATATGTGTTCTCTCTGATCAATAAAGGCATTGCACTGCATTGCGTTCCCACTCAGCCACGAGTTCCTGGTCTCTTCTCTCCCCTGCGACGCAACCCAACACCTAACAATGGAAATCTTAATAAATATGCAGGGGTGCGGAGGGTCCATATTCTGTGCTCTAGCACTGACCAATACAGGACCAACATCTTTGTATCTCTCACTATCTCTCCATCTCTATTTGCTTGTCTTAATTGCTAGCAGGGATATTACTGAAGGTCAGTACCTGCATGATGAAGTCAGTCATCCAGGTGTTGAAATCTGCTTTGCTCTTCTTTATTATTATTCACTGTGATGTTAATTGTGTAGTTCCGAGGGGGAATTGAGACCCTTTTCCCCCTGCCAATGCCAGGCATGGGCACCCCAGGTGCCGCTGCTTAAGCCTCTTGTGCTGGCCACCCCTTCTCCAAGGCCCTGAGCCTGGCATTCAGCTTCAAGCCAGCCATCCTGCCCTTCCTGCACTGCATCCTTATGCCACTAGTGCACAGGTAAAGAGACTTGAAGCTATAACTCACCAAAGCATTGTGCTTTCCTTATGTTTGTGGAATCTGAAAGTTTTGTAGCAGTGATATACACACCAGTGTCAAGATTTCCACAGAGAAGGTGAAGCTTCCAGAGGTCTGAAATAGAGTGCTTTGATTTTTGTATCTTCAGATGTGAAGTATTTTTCCAAGTTCAGCATGAGGTCAACTAGCTATTGAAATGTGAGGTTCCTTATTTGCTGGCAATATTCCAGTCTGTGGACAGAAGACCCCAAAAGTAAGAGCACAGCTCTGAACCAAAAACATGGGAGCAAGAGGTCACCCAGCCTGCACATTGCTGGAGGGTTTCCTGAGACTCTCCTCCTCTGCCTCCTCTAGGTGGGACAAAGCTGTAACATTTTTCAAAGCGCCTTTGAAAGCAGGAGGCAGGCACTCAGGTGAGAGGTGGGGCTGTGACTTCCTGATTTCTGCTGGAAGCTCCAGGCTCAGCTAATGGAGGCCCACATCTTCCCTGTGCCTTTCAGTGGCCTGGGCCTGGAGAGCTTCTGGATCCTGCACGCAGAGACACTTCACATATGAGACTCGTCCATGCCCTCTTCTGGGAATCTCTCAGAGTGTGATGTGTGGTCACTGGGACACCATCTGTCAAATGTGAGAGGCCACAGGAGCCATTTCCTTAGCAGAGCCCAAAAGGTAGGTAGGTGTAAGGAGACAGGTTAATCCTCTATCTTTGCTCAGAGTTTCCACCAATGTAGCAAACACAGCTCTGTCTTGTAATCTGGAGTCCTGCCTGAGCAGAGGACTGAGTATCTGGAGTCTCAGCAAGCAGCAAATTGGGAGTATCCAGGCTCATGGTCCTGAATTTGGAGGGGTGCACAAGATACCCAGGGGGACAGTGTCTGGGTAGCTTGGTGAGGCCAGGGGTGTTTGGCTCCACCCAGGGACAATGAGGGGGGCTGTCAGTGCACCTGGTGGGTAACTGGCAGTCACTGTCCAGGATGCCCACGCCCCCTCCACACCAGCTCATTGGACAGTGTCCTAAAGACCTGCCCATCCCACCAACTCCTGACGCTCATTGGGCAGAGTGTGTCTAAGGCCCCACCCCTGGCAGCCCTGCTGCTGGACTCCCATTGGTCTGTTTTTGCAAAAAAACAGCCCCCAGAGACCCTATATGGGATCTCATTGGTGGGCTGTTTTCTGAGGCCTGCCCTCTGGACAGTGCCTGAGCTCTCATAGGCCAGGCTACTTGGGCACGCCCAGAAACCCTGCCAGCAATCTCATTGGCCAGTGCCTTTAGGGCACTGCCCATGAGCCTCAGTCCTGTCTTGGTGCTGCCCTCTCAGGGACACACAGCAGAATGCCGCTGAGCACAAGAATTAGATGCTCCCAATGGAGTCTTCCCAGACCATTGGAGAAATCCCTTCCACTTGGAAAGCCAAATGCAGGGTCACCACACCCAAGAGGAAAGAGCAGATGGTTTGGGAATCCTATGAGCAATTTAAAGCTTGACATCCGTCGGCCATAAAGCCTGGGCTCTCCTCATTCCACAAAATCTCTACATACACCTATGGGGTTTGCTGCCACCTTGTGGACACACAGCACACTACAGCTCAGCTCCCACACAGCAACTCCCAATGGAGTTTTCCTAGAAAATAGCAGAAAGCGTGGGAATGGGAAGAGCCAAGTGGGGGGACGCCTTGGGAAAAGAACGGCGGTTTCCCGAGCCCAGTGTGCCGTTCACACATGCAAAACCACTTGTGCAGAGTGAACTTGCTTTGGCATGGCACAGCCCAGGTTCAAGCCCAGTCCCTAAGACAGCGAGGCAGGCTTTTCTGCTGGGGGCTTCCCCCCCTCTCTCTCACTGTCCCACTCTCAGTCTCTGTCTCTCTCTCTCTCTCTCTCTTCCCCTTGCTCTCACATCTCTTCCTTGGCAAGTGAGCATGTGTGCATGGGTGTAATCTGTCCTCATATTTGTTATTGGATAAAGACAGACATGAACTGAGAGGCCAGAATGAGAGAGATAGAGAGCCATCCGCAGGTCTGCTGCAGCACTCATGAAGACTTAGCCAGATGTACTACCCCCTGGCAACTTATAGGTGTAATCTAACAAAAAAAAAAAATCAGCCTCCAATAAAAAAAAATACACTAGTGATAATGGATACACACACAGATTGCAGAAGCAGCTTGAATTGGAATTTGTGTATTAAAGCAAAATTAAAGGTCTAAAACACTGGGCTGGAATGGGGAGTGTTCATATCCTAGAAAAATGAAGGCAGAGGAGGGCCTAGTGGGGTTAGATAGTTACATGGAAACCTGAAGGGGCCTGGGTGGAGGCACACCTATTTGAACGCCCAAGGCATGAATGGGCAAGAACCCCCTTTGAGCCCCTTGTCAACAATTTCCTGGGAAAAGCTTGGCTGGATTTTGATTGCCAGCCCCTCTAGGAACAGAATGCTGCTCTGGGTGCTCTTTCCCCCTCTGCAATATAAGCGTGTGTGTGTGTGTGTGTGTGTGTGTGTGTGTGTGTGTGTGTGTGTGTGTGTTGTATATAGCATATATATGTATGTGTCTAGTTATAATTATATAATTATTATAATTCTGAGAGAGATTAAGGCACGTATCTGGGAAGACAGCATAATCCTTGTGTCAGTGTTTTACAAGGTGAGGCTCCTGAACCCCAGGTGCAAATGTCAACACAACAAGCTAGTGCTCAGCAGTGCTTCGGAACTCACTGTGTGTATCTGAACCTGTCAGAAAAATCACTACATAAGGATAATATTAATGGGAAGTGAGAGAGGGAGAGATACAGGGAGAGACACACAGAGAGAGACAGAGAGAAGCAGAGGAGGAGAGAGAAACAGAAATAGAGGCTGGAAGAGACCACAGCACCAAAACCTCCTGCAAAGCTGTAATTAGGAACAGGTTCCCACCTGGGCTTTAGAGACGGTAACTCAGTAGCTCCGGTCCCCACAGCCCCCAAGATCTACCCCAGCATTTGCCCTCTGATGTCCTAGCAGGACAGGACAGGACAGGACAGATGTGTGTGGATGCTCAGAGCTCACCTCCTCTAAATCGCACAAGACAGCTGCTAGATAACAGACAACACTCTCAGCTACACCCTAGCTACAGACACCCCAGGTGGTCAGGAGCTGGCTAGGAAGCCCAGATTCTGGCAAAGCACTCCTGTCTGGCTCACCATAAACCCAGCTTCAATGCCCTGCCTCACTCATCCAGCACTGAGCAGTGCTCTGATAAAATTAAAGAGAAGAATGATAAAAACAAGACAGATGGGAGGCGGGCGGTGACGCAGCGGGTTAAGCGCACGTGGTGCAAAGCGCAAGGACTGGCAAAAGGATCCCGGTTCGAGCCCCCGGCTCCCCACCTGCAGGGGAGTCGCTTCACAGGCGGTGAAGCAGGTCTGCAGGTGTCTGTCTTTCTCTCTCCCTCTCTGTCTTCCTCTCCTCTCTCCATGTCTCTCTGTCCTATCCAAAACAACATCAATAACTACCAAAAAAAATTTAAAAAGAAAGAAAGAAAAACAAAAACAAGACAGATAATTAAGGAAAACAGAGCAGGAGATACTTAGCCCATCTGCGATGACTCCTCCCATGGCAGAGGTCTAGGTGCAGTACTGTAGGACTACCCAGGCTGTTTCTCAGTGAAGGTTCCAGGAGTCTGTGATTTCAGAGCTCTGCATGGCAATATGAGTACAGGAAAGTGCCTGGGGACTGCTCACATCTCAGCCTCTCACCCTGGCTGTGGGAGTCCCACCCAGATGGAATAGGGGAACCCACCTACAGCTACCCAGACACTGTCACCCTGGTCTATAACATGAAAACCAAATTCAGTTCAATCATATCACAAAAAAGTACATTCAAGAGTACAAAAAACTAAAATAAGATTCTTAAA
Organism: Erinaceus europaeus; assembly: GCF_950295315.1. Taxonomy (NCBI): domain Eukaryota; kingdom Metazoa; phylum Chordata; class Mammalia; order Eulipotyphla; family Erinaceidae; genus Erinaceus; species Erinaceus europaeus. The sequence goes on from NC_080176.1 coordinate 219,213, forward strand.
AAAAAAATTATTTATTTATTTTTTATATTTCCCCTTTTGTTGCCCTTGTTTTTTATTGTTGTTATAGTTATTATTGTTGTTGTTATAGGTGTCATCGTTGTTGGATAAGGACAGAGAGAAATGGAGAGAGGAAGGGAAGACAGAGAGGAGAGTAAGATAGACACCTGCAGACCTGCTTCACTGCCTGCCTGTGAAGTGACTCCCCTACAGGTGGAGAGCCGGGGGGCTCGAACTGGGATCCTTAGGCTGATCCTTGTGCTTGGTGCCACGTGCGCTTAACCTGCTGCGCTACCACCTGACTCCCAAATATATTTTGTTTTAATGACAGATATACAGAGAGAAACATCAGAACAATTTTTAGTTCTGGTTTATGCTGGTGTTGGGAATTGAACCTTGGAGCTTGAAGTTCTATACTCTTTATAGCCATGAGTGTTTCAGAATAAATAATAAATAAATAAAATGGTCTGGGAGGTAAATCAGCAGATAATGCTTTGAACCCCAAAGCCTCTCCCCTTTCTCTTGTTAATGAATATAATGTTTAGGGCTTGAGTTACATCAGAACAGTTATGCAAAAAGATTTCTATGCCTGAGGCTTTAAGGTCCCAGTCTCAATCCACAGCACCACCAACAGCCAGAGATGAGCAGTGCTCTGGCCTTATCTGTTTCTTGTATTTCTTGTTAACTCTTCCAGTAAAATAAATATTTAAACTATATAAAATATCACCACAATCAAAGAGATATGTAGCATGCATTCTTCATAAGTCACTGTCTTTACCCCAGGAAAAGGGTCATATAAAAATCCTAAAATAGGGAGCCGGGCAGTAGTGCAGCAGATTAAGTGCACATGGTGCAAAGTGGACAGATCGCCTTCAGGATCCTGGTTTAAGCCCCAGGTTCCCCACCTGCAGAGGAGTCACTTCACAGGTGGTGAAAGCAGGTCTACAGGTGTCTATCTTTCTCTCCCCATCTGCCTTCCTCTCCTCTCTCCAATTTCTCTGTCCTATCCAACAACAATGACAACAATAACAAAGACGACGATAAGGGCAACAAAAGGGAAAAAATGTTTTAATTAAATTAAATTAAATTTTTTTAAAAACCTAAAATAAAGTGTCATAAAACAATGAAGGAAAACAAGTTATTCAATTGATGCAGATTTAAAAAACATTTAGGGAGTCGGGTGGTAGTGCAGTGGGCTAAGTGCACGTGGCACAAAGTGCAAGGTCGGGGGGTAAGGATCCCGGTTCGAGCCCAGGCTCCCCACCTGAAGAGGAGTTGCTTCACAGGTGGTGAAGCAGGTCTGTAGGTGTCTATCTTTCTCTCCTCCTCTCTGACTTCCCCTCCTCACTCCATTTCTCTCTGTCCTATCCAACAACGATGACAATCAGAATAACTACAACAATAAAACAAGGGCAACAAAAGGGAATAAATAAATATTTTTAAAAATTTTAAAAATATATATTTAAAGGAATGGGATTAAAATAGCATTGGATCGACCTGCCAACACCCATGTTCAGCAGGGAAGCAGTTACAGAAGCCAGACCTTTCACCTTCTGTACCTCATAATGACCCTGAGTCCATACTCCCAGAGGGATAAAGAATAGGAAAGCTATCAGGAGAGGGGATGAGATACGGAGTTCTGGTGGTGGGAATTGTGTGGAGTTGTCCTCCTCTTGTCCTACTATGTTGTTTTGTCAGAGTTTCCGTTTTTATAAATAATTTTTTAAAAAATAGCATTGCAATAAGATACAAGGCTTGACTCTAAAGACCTAGTCCTGAAATCAGCAAGTTCAGGATAATGAATGTCCCTACTACTGCTTTTTTAATTTTTCTTTATTCATTTATTGGATAGAAATGAAAAGAAACCAAGGCTAGAGACCTATAGCACTGCTTCACCACATATGAACACATGTGTTCTGCACATGGGGACTAGGACTAGGGGCTTGAACCCAAATCCTTGCAGAATCCATGTTCTCAACCAAGTGTGCCACCACCTGCCCCCCATGCTTTTTTACTGAGACTTTATTGCAAAGAATGATGCCATAAACACATATTTCTTACTGACAGCATGTTAGAAGTTTACTACAAATAATATCTTCATTTATTCCCATGTTGACAAAGTTTTGTCAGCATGTCCTATATTAATAGAACTAAACAGATCACTTCTCATAGAGCATGGTACCACTATCACTTTATATTTTCCTAGAAATTCTCTCCAGAGAAATAAGGAAAGATTTTTACAGCCTTACACACACACACACACACACACACATACAGAGAGAGAGAGAACATAGCATTGCCTATTCACAGACCACTGTCACACCATCTTAAATCTCCTGCTAAAACTCAAATTTATCTTGAGTACACTAGCTAGAGTTAATATGGTTTTATTAAAGTGTAAACATTTAAAATTAAGACAGCATACATAAAAAATATTTATTATAAAATTTATCAAATACTTAAGAGCCTCACTCTAATATATGTGCCACCAAGAATCAAACTTTGTACTTCACAAATGCAAAATAGTTCTGTACTACTAATGCACTTTCCTGGAATATGAGTCATATCCTAAAAATCATTAAATAACACCGGCAAACGCTAGAAGAAGATTACATAACACCTAAAGGAACTTATGATGCCTAAATAAACGTAAAGCCATTCATGCTTACAAGATGAAAAATATAGCCATAGTACAGTATAACACCTGCTGATTCAAGATGACTCCTAGAAAAAATGTCCCAAGTTTCCTTATTTTAAACAAGTGTAAGGAGATCTAAACATTCAGACTGAATATTAATGGATTTATAATTAAAACAAAATCTACCTTTAAAAACAAAATCATGGGAGTCGGGCAGTAGTGCAGCAGGTTAAGCACAGGTGGTGCGAAGTGCAAGGACTGGTATGAGTGAGTGAGTGAGTGAGTGAGTGAGTGAGTGAATGAGTGAGTGAGTGAGTGAGTGAGTGAGTGAGTGAGTGAATGAATGAATGAGTGAGTGAATGAGTGAGTGAGTGAGTGAATGAATGAATGAATGAATGAATGAGTGAGTGAATGAGTATAAGGACTGGTATAAGGATCCCGGTTCGAGCCCCCAGCTCCCCACCTGCAGGGGAGTCACTTCACAGTCTGTCTTTCTCTCCCCCTCTGTATCCCCTCCTCTCTCCATTTCTTTCTGTCCTATCCAAGAACGACAATAATAATAACTACAACAGTAAGACAAGGGCAACAAAAGGGAATAAATAAATATTAAAAAATAAAAACAAAATCACACCAGGAGATTGATACTTTCAACTATACAATATTAGCCACTCAAATGTAATCTCAGGATGTATAGAAATCCATAGAAATTGATTACAAAAATAGCCAAGTCCACCCATAGTGAATGGTTTGGGTAAGGAAAGCAGAATCCAGAGGGGGTTTACATCAAATTACAACAGACAACTGACTTAGCTAAGTACAGAGAAATGAAATCAGAGCCTAAATAAATGGCATATGACTAACTCAAATGGGTTAAATGTGGGATGGCTGGATAGCTTACTGGGATAGTGGACTTGCTTTCTCTCGGGCACAACCCAGGTTCAAGCCCAGTCCCCATCACACTGAGGGAGGATCCAGAGCTGTGTTTTCCTGTTTCTAGCTCAAGAAAAAAATATCAGCATGATATCCTTGTATGACCTTGGACTTCAAAACAGGTTTACATTTGATATAAAAAGTATGAACAATCAAAGAAAAGATGTTTCCTTTTATATTGCCAACAAAGTTATCCATGGGGCTCAGTACTGGCACTACAAATGCACCACTGTCGGTGGCCAAATTTTCCTTTTTCTTCCTAACTTTTATTAAATAGGATAGAGAGAAACTGAGAGGAGAGAGGGAGAGAAAGATTCATCTGCAGACCTGCTTCACCACTCTGAAGCTGACTCACTGCGGGTGGAGACGAGGTTCACTAAGGGGAGTGAAGTCTTGTCGGCATGGCCAGCTGAGGTTCATCAGGGTAGGGGAGACAGCACAGTGCTTATGCAATGAGTCTCATGACTGAGGCTTCAAGCCCCAGACTCAACTCCCCACACCATCATAAGCAAGACTGTAGCAATGCTCTGAGTAATAAAGGGGGGGCTGGTGGTGCACCCAGTTGAACACACATGTTACAATGCACAAGGACCCAGGTTCAAGCCCCTGCTCCCCACCAGCAGGGGAAAAGCTTCGCCATCAATAAAGCAGTGCTACAGGTGTCTGTCTCGATCTCCCCAACTCTGTCTCTTCCAAATAAAATATTTTTTAAATAAAAAAGAATAAACAAAAGACAGATTTTAAGGAGCAGGGAAGCTGATAAAGTTTGTGAAACCTGAGACATAGAACCCAAAGAGGGAAGCACTGTGGTGCCTCTCCCTCTGTCCCTTCCTCACCACTCAGTTATAAACTCGCAGAAGCACTGAGCTTGGGTGGGAGACAGCACCAAGGCCCAGCTGAGATGCCCAGGCCCGAGTCCCTGGGGTGACACGGGCAGAGTACAGGCCTTGCATGTGGGAGGCTCTGGGTCACATCCTGCATCTCACAGGACGGAGGCCACAGCTCTGCTGCCCAACCCTCCCCCTGCTCTCTCACAACCACAGGGCAGCAGGAGACCGGAAGGGGACCTGATGGCAGAAAGCAGGTGAGGGGCTCCCGCCTGAGGCCTCTGGTCCCTGGAGCCCTGTCCTGCTGTCCCCTCAGTCGTCACAGTGGCAGATACCAGAACGGGAAGGCCGCCAGAGCAGAGCTGCTCCCTCAGATGCTGCCTCCCTCTGCATCTCACAAGATGGCGGGGTGCCCCGCAGAAGCTCAGGTGCTGATGAACACATGAACCCGGGGCTTCTGTATCAAAGAGCAAAGTGACAGGGATGCAGTCCCTCAGGTGAGAGCAAGACACTGAGATCACACATCACATGGAGTCCACTGCGAAATTGTGAAGGGGAGGAGAAGAGAGCAAGCAGAGTGGGAGAGACCAGATTTGATCATGAGCTAGAATGCTGCCCAACTCAAGCGAATGGCGCTGCCAGGCACTGAGCCTGGGTTTTGAGGCCACAGGCAAAATTAGTCTTTTCCATAACTACTAATGTGACTCCTAAGCCAACTTTTTTATGTTTCAACTATTTTCATTTCACTGTAATGTTTAGCTTAGTAATGAGAGAGACAGATAATTATCCTAACTACAAAGCTGTCTTCCCAGCATACGGTGGCACAGCTTATAAGCCACAGACGGTCATGCATGAGAAACTGAGTTTGGTTTCTGGCATCAAATATGTCAAAGTGATGTTCTGATTCTATCTTCCTTCTTCTCTCAAGAATACAAAAATAATAAGCAAATAAATCATAAAATTTACAGTTATGGCCTGGCTCATGGTGTCCCTGGTGAAATGCTCACATTAAAATGTATAAGGTTTGAGTGCAGCTCCTATTTCTATTTTCACTTACAGGGGGGAAAGCTTCACAGGAGTTCACGCAAGGCTTCAGGTGTCTTTCTCCCTCCCTATCTCCCTCTTCCTTCTAAAATCCCTTAACATGTCAAATAAATAAATAAAATGTTTTTTTTTTTTTTAAGTGGACCACTGGGAGTCGGGCGGTAGCACAACGGGTTAAGCACATGTGGTGCACAGACCAGAATTAGGATCCTGGTTCGAGCCCCCGGCTCCCCACCTGCAAGGGAGTCGCTTCACAGGCGGTGAAGCAGGTCTGCAGGTGTCTGTCTTTCTCTCCCTCTCTCTGTCTTCCCCTCCTCTCTCCATTTCTCTCTGTCCTATCCAACAATGACTCCAACAATAAAACAAGGGCAACAAAAGGGAATAAATAAATAAATAAATAAATAAATAAATAAATTTTTTTTTAAAGTGCACCACCAAAAGCAGCTCTACTGGGGAGTGGCCTCCTTTCCTGTGAGTGACTCAGGTTTGAGCCTGGCCCCACAGTAAAGGGAGCTTTTGTGCTCTGGTTTCTGCCCTCTCTCTGCCCCTCTGACTCTGAAAAGCAATCAATAACACCACAGGTATCTAGACTTAAAGAAGTGGCATGCACAGCTTAGATAAAATTATTTGATCACATTTAAAAAAAAAAAAGTGGCATGCAGCAACTGAAAATATGATTTTATCTTTCAGGACACTATAATAGAACTGGGATGATTATGCCATATATAGAGAATGGAAATACATAAAGTTAAACAAAATAGCAACCTGTCTCAGATATCTTCTAAGAACTATGACAGTTATGGGTGGCTGCAGTGTGGAACTACACCCCCGTAATTATATTTGTCACCCAGTTTGAATTGTTAATAGCTAGTATAAAGGAAGAACTTTTTTTTTTTTTGCTTCCAGGGTTATTGCTGGGGCTCAGTGCCTGCACCTGGGGGCCATTTTTCCCATTTTGTTGTTACCCTTGTTGTTGTTGTTATTATCATTGTTGTCATTGCTGCTGTTGTTGGACAGGACAGAGAGAAATCAAGAGAGGAGGGAAAGAGAAAGAGACAGACAGAGACCTGCAGTCCTGCTTCACCGCCTGGGAAGTGACACACACCCCCGAAAGGGGGGAGCCGGGGGCTCAAACCAGGATCCTTGCACCGGTTCCTGCGCTTTGTGCCGTGTGCGCTTAACCTGCTGCACTACCACCCAGCCCCCAGAAACCCAGTTTTTAAAAGTGCATTTCAACATCACATTTTCAATTCTGTTATAGATGTTTATTTTATTGTTACTAGTTGTGAGTGACGGTTAGGTCTTCTCTTCAAAGGAACATGAATACAACAATTGTTCAGTATGAAAAAAATTATAAACTGTTATCTATAGCCACCTGTGTTCACTAGTTCTGTGTTCTTTAGGCCAAATTATAGTTCCTTGCAGTGCTTGCTAATCCTCCAGTGGAGACCCTCAGACTTCCTTCCTTTCCTTACTTAGAAAATAAAGGAGATTGTGAGCTCTGAAGCCCAGCCCAGGAGTGGAGGAGACGGCTCTGCGTCAGGTATAAAAGGTGGGAGAAGGGTGAGGGGGGCGTGCTGCTGCCTGACTGCCACTGTTGGCTGCACGCCCTTTTGCAAAAGAATGAATACCCTGCTTCAACTCCTTATTTTTTGCGTTGACAAGTAATTTTAACTGGACGTCATTTTCAACATTAGTAAATTACAAGATGGGAAGATTACAGAAGCACAGGGCCACACTGCACCCACCACCAAAGTTCTGTGACCCCTCCCCAAATGATACATTTCTGTCACCAGGATGATCACTGCTGCTCTGTGCCTGCAGGCTTTCTCTGCTTCCAAGGAGAGTAAGATGGGGTGGAGGTGGGGGGCAGACATTGCTGCTCTGCTTGTGAGCCTTCCTAGATGCACAGTTGTTACGTTGGGGGTATGGGGAGGCTAGAGGGTTGAACTCAGGTCCCACAGTGCTTTACGTGGTAAGCCATTCCCCCCAACCCCCAACATCACATTTTTAAAAAGAACAAGTTTGGAGTGGAGGGGTTAGCATAATGGTCATGCAAATACAAGGAAATGCTGCTGCCTGAGGCTCTCAAGTCCCAGACTCAAAACTCACACCATCAAAGGGTAGAGCCCAACAGACTCTGGGAAAAACACAAGTGAAATAAATCAAGTCAGATAGGTGGCAGTTTGTTTTTGCAGGTGGTGGGGGAAAATGATAAAATAAAACAAAGTGTGATTTTATAATCAGCAAGGAGAGTCCAGGCACCGGACTGAGTGCAAATGTTAGAATGTGCAAGGACCCAGGTTCAAGGCCCCAGTCCCCACCTGCAAGGGAAAAGCTTTGCAAGTGATGGAGGGCTGCAGGCGTCTCTCTGTCTCGCTCCCTCTCTATCCCCCACTTCCCTCAGGATTTCTGGTTCTCTCTCTCCAATAAATATGATAAGAAAAATAAACTATTTTGAAATGAAAATAATTTTTTAGAAATAAGTAAATTGAATTAAATCAGCAAGGAGGGCTGGTGACACATGGATAATATTTGAAAGATGGATAGTATGCAGCTTTGCTATATATATAATCCAGCACTGAAGAAAGCTTCAGTGCTCTGCTGTGGTCTTTCTCCCTCCCTGCCTGTCTCTATTGAAATAACAATAAAATCAACAAAGAAACAATGGAATACAACTCTTAGAGTTGAAAAGATGGATGAAGCTACATCATTGGAAACAAAATGTATAGAACTGGAGATGACTGCTAAGGCATGAAATACAAGTGCTAGATAGTGCGCTCCTATGGAACTTACATGAACAGAGCACAAACTCACAACAAAAAGACTAGCAGACGTGGTCCAGGAGGTGGCGCAGTGGCTAAGGCACTAGACTGTCAAGCATGAAGTCGGGAGTTTGATCCCTGGCAGCACATGTACCAGAGTGATGGCTGGTTCTTTCTCCCCTTCTATCTTTCTCATGAATAAATAAATTCTTAAAAAAAAAAAAAAAGACTAGCAGACTGTCTCTTAGAGCTTGTGAGTACTTCTGTAGTTTTAAAGGAGGGAGTTAGGCACAGAACACTGGTGGAGACTGTGTGACTACATACCCTTGACATCTGATCATTCTGGAACCCACCCTTAAATCAACAGCAATAAAAGCTATCAAAATAATAAGCAAGCATCATTCAGCACAGAACAGGAAACTCCCAATAACAGCCCCCAACACACACCAGAGTCCCAGGCCCAGCAACCTCTGTAGCCAGACCCTCAGCTGTAATTCTCACCACGTGGCAAGAACACCCCCGGACCCAGACCCAGACCCAGAGCCCACCCAGGGCCTGACTCTGACCTGCGGGTGCTGCTGCTGGTCCAGGCTGCAGACACTACAGCTAAATGCTTCGGTTGAATGTGCTCATTCCCGCAGCTCACAAGACCCTCAGAAGCATTGCTGGTGGCCGAGGAGGGAAGTTCTGAGTCTCTCAAACTGTAGGCTCCTGGGGCAAGGCCGCCACTCACCCTCTGCCATGTACCTGTGACCTGGGAGCGATTCCTTCTGGGGAAAGCTATTTCAAAGCCCGCCTTGCTACCCTCTCCTGAAAAAGCCAGAATCCAGATACCAGTCAAAGGACCCCACTCGCCTCCCAGTTCCAAACACCTCAACTCCTGACCTGGACAATCAAATGTCCCGGGCAGGCAGGAGGGGGTGGGTTGTAAGGGAGTGGGGCTTGCATTCTCTGACTAGCTCAGAAGCCTGCCTGTCTGCTTCGGGTGTGAAAGTCTGGCAGAACCACGTTGCTGTCTCCCCAGCCTATTACAGCACCTCAGCCACTCTATTTCACTAGACACTTTTCCCAGTTGTTACAAAAGGAAACAGCACACCCAGCCCAGAACCACCTTATGGAGAAACTACTTAGTCGGGGAGAATTGGCCTTAACACTTTTGAAAGTCTGTTGAGTTTGGGGGCTTTTCTTTAGCTTTATTACTGTCTTATCCACCTTCCCTAGTGTCACCTCTAACACACTGCAGACAACCAATAAATATTTGTTGAAAACAAGGAAAAATAGTTTCTAAAGATTCTAAATTTGTTTCTCTCTTAATAAAGAGCACTGCGCACCTCTGGTTTATGTTGGTAAGGATTGAACCTGGGACCTTGGAGCCTCAGGCATGAAAGTCTCTTTGCAGAACCATTATGCTAACTAACCCCACTCCATTTTTTTTTTCCTTAATTTTTTACTGGTTTCCTATTTGTGGAAAACACGAACTTCTGGTCCATACTGTTAAAGGCATTTTATTTATTTAACCCTTTTTTTTTTTTTTTGGATTTTTTTCTTTATTTCCTTTGTTGCCCTTGTTTTATTGTTATAATTATTGATGTTTTTGGACAGGACAGAGAGAAACGAACGGAGAGAGGAAGGGAAGACAGAGAGGGGGAGAGAAAGACACCTGCAGACCTGTTTCTCTGCTTGTGAAGCGACTTCCCTGCAGGTGAGGAGCCAGGGGGCTCGAACCAGGATCCTTAAGCTGATCCTTAAGCTGATCCTTGCACTTTGTGTCACGTGCGCTTAACCTGCTGCACTACCGCCCGACTCCCTATTTATTTAATCCTGGTAGGAACATTTCTAAACTTTCTCTTTAAAATAAAATTCCTTCCTGCGTTTTAGATTACCTGTGCTATGTCTATAATTTTTTTTTCTTGGTTAGCTGAACAATCCCTAAATGCTATTGATTATTTTAATTATTACTTTACTCTCCATTCATTCAGATATTAAAAGAGCACAAATTGGGAGCCGGGCAGTGACGCAGAAGGTTAAGTGCACATGGCGGAGAGTGCACAGATTGGCATCAGGATCCCAGTTCAAGCCCCCGGCTCCCCACCTGCAGGGGGTTGCTTCACAGACAGTGAAGCAGGTCTGCAGGTGTGTGTCTTTCTCTCCCCATCTTTCCCTCCTCTCTCCATTTCTCTCTGTCCTATACAACAACAATAACAACAACAAGGATGATAAACAAGGGCAACGAAAGGGGAAAATAAATTTTTTTAAGTGTCGCAAGCAAGGTATAGGAGTAAGGACTCACTCAGAGAGCGTGTCGGGGCTAAGCAATAATTCTTTACTAATTTAGATGCCAGAGAAGGGTCAGACAATTCACACAGCACACAATCAACCCGACACCTCTTCTTACTCAGTAGCCGTTTGCAGGTAAGGCTCATGACGTGGTCACCAGTCCGATGGTCCTTCTCCGCTGACGCAACCAGATGAACGAGGGTCTCTGGAAGCTGGGGAAGCAGCTACTTAACCCAGCCACGTGTGCTTAAAGTCTTTGGCGCCACCGGCAGCATCCCAGTAGGTAGCGGTGACACTGCTTCATTCAGCCGGTTTCTGAGCCTCTATATATACTAACTTGCCCCTGGTTTTAAGATTACATCACCATTGGCCAATCAGGTTCAGGTTGACATTACAGTAATTCTTATCTTACTTACATATATATATATATATATATATATATATATATATATATATATATCTGTCTTATCACACTATACAGGCGCATTATGGTTACATGTTCACTACAAAAAGAGAGCACAAACATGTTGGTTTAACCACTAGCCAGCCTGCCCCCAAACATATGGCTCACAACAGAGAGATTTATTTTGTATTGAAATAAATACATTTTTGGGAGTCGGGTGGTAGTGCAGTGGGTTAAGCAGATGTGGCGCCAAGCACAAGGACCACCATAAAGATCCCCGTTCAAGCCCCCGGCTCCCAACCTGCAGGGGAGTCACTTCACAGGCAGTGAAGCAGGTCTGCAGGTGTCTGTCTTTCTCTCCCACTCTCTGTCTTCCCCTCCTCTCTCTATTTCTCTCTGTCCTATCCAACAACGATGACATAAATAACAACAACAATAACTACAACGATAAAAAAACAACAAAGGCAACAAAAGGGAAAATAAATATAATAAAAAATAAAAAAGAAATACATTTTTAAATAATGTTTTTTTTTAATTTGAAGAGGACTTTGACTCTAATTTGACAGTGGAATCTAGCCAAATCTCAACATCTCTAACTCTCATGGTTCATGAAGATCCCATGCAGGACATCCTCTAAGAGAATAAAGGCACGAGAAGGATGTGTAGTAAGGTCATCCTGATGAGCACAGCCACGGAGAGTCTAAATTACACCAGGTTGCAAATAGCCATTCCATAACTAGGGAAGTAAATATAGGACTTAAAGGCAACGTATTTGGAAGGCAGGAGTAACTGCTCAAAAGGTCAACATAAGAGAAGTAATAGGCCGCCCTTGTTGTCTGGGAGTTAACCCAACACTAGGCCTGGCTCAACCAGTTGCACCAGTGATAGTTATGTTGGCAGCCGTGACTAGTTTACCATGGTCTCCCTTGATATAGTTTCACTGTCCATGATTTCAATCACTCACAGCCAGCTGAGGTTTCAAATGAAGACTGGGCTGATGAGACAGCTCACCTGGGTGGTGTGCTCTCTGCCCTCTGTGTGACCAGGTTTAAACCCGATGCATTGGATCGACCTTCCCGTGGTGCATCTCGTGAGTCCCCATTCATTGGGGAAACTGACGATCCTTCCTAGCCGACTGAATCCACATGGATCCCAGTCACTTTCAAAGCCAGCAACAAGCAGCTCCTGACAGCTTTCAAGCTGTTGGTCCTGCTCTTCGAGTCCTCCAACTTAATGTTGAGGGGCTGTCCTTTCCCAAACGCGTTCTTATTGGTCAATTGGCGATACAGCATCAGGCAGATGTTATCTGCCTACAAGAAACACATATAGCAGTCGATGAAGCTGCTCGATTCACCATCAGTGGATTCGATTTAATATGCTATAATCTCCATCCTAAACACGGCCGAGCCATCTACGCCAAATCGTATCTTGCGGACGTTTACCATACGGCCTCTTCGACCTTCTACGACTCCATTACTATTGGAACTATTCAGCTCGTCAACGTATATAAGCCTCCCAGTGCCTCATGGGATAATGAGGTCCTGCCTAGCCCCAATCACCCAGCCGTTTACGTTGGAGACTTTAATAGTCATCACCAAGACTGGGGATATTCCTCCACTCGTGCTGACGGCTCTATCTTAGCCGACTGGGCTTCAGCGAATGACCTCTCCCTATTATACGATCCCAAACAGCCAGGCTCTTTTCACAGTGCTAGATGGAATAAAGACTCGTCACCCGACCTGTGCTGGATTAGCACAGCCAACGGCCATGCCTTTCCCGCTACGAGACACGTTCTCAAGATCTTCCCGCACAGTCATCACCGCCCAGCTATCATCCACATTGGTCTCCAGCTCCCACTGATTCTGTGCTCGGAGAAACTAAGATGGAACTTTCGGAAAGCAAACTGGCGTCTGTTCAGTGATCTTACCAACAAATCTATTCCTGCAATTCCAATGAACTCTATCCCCTCTGAAGATTCCTACAGGCGCTTCCGCCAAGCCATCTTCAAAGCAGCTTCCCAAGCCATTCCTCGTGGGAGACGTGCTAACTATACGCCTGGTCTTGATGCTGAATGCGAGCAACTACTAAAGCAGTATGATGAGTCGGGCGACCCAGATGTGGCCGACCATCTCATTGCCTCCCTGGATGCAGCCCTCCTTCACTGCCCTTGAAACCCCCCTCACCTCCACCTCTCACAGGTGAGGACTAGGAACTTGAACTTGGGTCCTTGCGTATCATATTGTGCACTCTACGGGATGTGCCACCTTTCGAACCCTCTGCCTCTACATTCAAAAAAAAAAAAAAATAGATATTTGAAAGACCAAACTCATTTAACTATCTGGTAGGGAAACTTCACAAGTGAAGTGGAGCTGCAGATGCCTCTCGTTCTCCTCCCTCTCTGCCTTCCCTCCCTCTCTCAATTTCTCTCTCTATCCAATAATAAAGAAAGAAAAAAATGGCTTCCAAAGTGCTTAAATTCATGAAAAACTGGCATAGGTGTGGACAAGAATGTAAAAAATGTGCAAAAATAAATATGAATGCTTCTCTATTTGGGGTATAAGGTTATATTTGGGTGGGTCTGTACCTGCTCTGATTCCAACACTTTTGGTGATCCTCCTTTCTTCTCTCTCTCTAGCTCTCTTTTTTCTTTCTTTTTACGTTATGACAACAGAGAGAACAACAGCTGGTGAAGCAGGTCTGCGGGTGTCTGTCTTTCTCTCCCCTCTCTGTCTTCCCCTCCTCGCTCCATTTCTCTCTGTCCTAGCCAAGAACGTCAACATCAAAAACAACAAGGGCAACAAAAGGGAATAAATTAGTAAAGAAGTAAAGATTTAAAAAATAAATAAGTATAAAAAAATTTTAAAAAGAGAGTGGGGAGTTGGGCGGTAGCGTAGTGAGTTAAGTGCAGGTGGCACAAAGCACAAGGACCGACGTAAGGATCCCGGTTCGAGCCCCCGGCTCCTCACCTGCAGGGGAGTCGCTTCACAGGTGGTGAAGCAGGTCTGCAGGTGTCTGTCTTTCTTTCCCCCTCTCTGTCTTCCCCTCCTCTCTCCATTTCTCTCTGTCCTTATCCAACAACAATGACATCAATAACAATAACAATATCTACAACAATAACAAACAAGAGCAACAAAAAAGGGAATAAATAAATATTTTTAAAAAATTTTTAAAAAGAGAGAGTGGAGATGGGGCCAAGAGGTAGCACAGCGGGTTAAGCGCAGGTGGCGCAAAGCACAAGGATCAGCATAAGGATCCCAGTTCGAGCCCCTGGCTCCCCACCTGCAGAGGGGTTGCTTCAAATGTGGCGAAGCAGGTCTGCAAGTATCTATCTTCTTTCCCCCTCTCTGTCTTCCCCTCCTCGCTCCATTTCTCTCTGTCCTACCCAACAAAGACAGCAATAACAAAAATAATAATGACAACAACGATAAACAACAAGGGCAACAAAAGAGGGGGGAAAAAAGCCTCCCGGAGCTGGCACCAAACCCCAAAGATAACCCTGGAGGCAAAAAAAAACTCTTTAACATATAATTAGAGATGATGCTTTAGGACCTTGGAATTCAAATCCATTGTGCAGTGGACATCAATATCATGAACAATCTAAGACAGTGCTCAGCATTCCTAACAGGAACTGTGCTGTGCACCAAAAGGTACTGTCAGTTAAAAATCAAAATCATGGAAATCGGGCGGTGGTGCAGCGGGTTAAGTGCAGGTAGCACAAAGCGAAAGGACCTGCTTAAGGATCCCGGTTCGAGCCCCCGGCTCCCCACCTGCAGGAGAGTCGTTTCACAAGCAGTGAAGCAGGTCTGCAGGTGTCTGTCTTTCTCTCCCCCTCTAATGCCCTTGTTGTTGTTTTTTTAAGTTTTATATTTATTTATTTGCCTTATTGTTGCCCTTGATGCTTTTTTGTTATTGTTGTAATGTTGTTGTTATTGATGTCGTCATTGTTGGATAGGACAGAGAGAAATGGAGAGAGGAGGGGAAGACAGAGAGGGGAAGAAAAAGACAGATACCTGCAGACCTGCTTCCCCGCCTGTGAAGCGACGCCCCTGCAGGTGGGGAGCCGGGGGCTCGAACCGGGATCCTTAGTAGATCCATGCGCTTAGCACCACCTGTGCTTAACCCACTACACTACCACCCGACTCCCTGTCTCTCCCCTCTGTCTTCCCCTCCTCTCTCCATTTCTCTCTGTCCTATCCAACAATGATGATAACAGTAACAACAACAATAACTACAACAACAAAACTACAATAATAAAAAAACAAGGGCAACAAAACGGAATATTTTTTAAAAAATCAAAATCATCAGAGGAAAAAAATGCTTCACATGGGATGTCTGAAAAAAAAAAAAAGTGGACAGGATCTAGGAAAGATTTGTACCAAAAAATGAAAGCTTCAAGATTTCTGGAGCAGTTTAATTTGTCTGTTACTCCCTTCCTGTACTCCTGCCCTCCCACCCTACTGTCACACACCTCTCTCAAATAAACACAATCTAGAAGGGGCGTTTAGAATCATGCAGGCACAGGGCCAATGTGATTACCCCAATGAATAATTTCAATGAATCAGGCAAGCACACATGATGTAGGTTTTAGAAAAGTAAACATGGGGGGGTGGTCAGACAGTAGCGCAGTGGGTTAAACACACATGGCACAAAGCACAAGGACCTTGTAAGGATCCCAGTTTTGAGCCCCTGGCTCCCACCTGCAGGAGGATCGCTTCACAAGCGGTGAAGTAGGTCTGCAGATATCTATCTTCTTCTCCCCCTCCTCTGTCTTCCCATCCTCTCTTGATTTCTCTCTGTCCTATTCAACAACAAGGCCAGCAATAACAATGATAGCAACAACAACGATAAATAACAAGGGCAACACAAGGGAAAAAATGGCCTCCAGGAGCAGTGGATTTGTAGTTCAGGCACTGAACCCCAGCAATGACCCTGGAGTCAAAGAAAGAAAGAGAGGGAAAGAAAGAGAGAGAGAGAGATAAACACAAGTTCCTTTGTTCAATCTATGGAATCATGTTCACAAGGAATGTGCTGGAATGATGTTCTTTTTGTTTGTTTGTTTATTGGGGAATTAATGTTTTACATTCAACAGTAAATACAATAGTCTGTCCATGCATAACAGTTTCCCATATAACAATACAACCCCCACTAGGTCCTCTGTCATCCTTCTTGGACCTGTATTCTCCCCACCCACCCAGCCACCCCAGAGTCTTTTACTTGGGTGCAATACGCCAATTCCAGTTCAGGTTCTACTTGTGTTTTCTCTTCTGATCTTGTTTTTCAACTTCTGCCTGAGAGTGAGATCACCCCATATTCATCCTTCTGTTTCTGACGTATTTCACTCAACATGATTTTTTCAAGGTCCATCCAAGATCGGCTGAAAACGGTGAAGTCACCATTTTTTACAGCTGAGTAGTATTCCATTGTGTATCTAGACCACAACTTGCTCAGCCACTCATCTGTTGTTGGACACCTGGGTGGCTTCCAGGTTTTGGCTAGTACACATTGTGCTGCCAAGAACATATGTGTACACAGATCTTTTTGGATGGGTGTGTTGGGTTCCTTAGGATCTATCCCCAGGAGAGGAATTGCAGGGTCATAGGGTAGGTCCATTTCTAGCCTTCTGAGAGTTCTCCAGACTGTTCTCCACAGAGGTTGGACCCATTGACATTCCCACCAGCAGTGCAGGAGGGTTCCTTTGACCCCACAGCCTCTCCAGCATTTGCTGCTGTTCCCTTTTCTGATGTGTGACATTCTCACAGGAGTGAAGTGATATCTCATTGTTGTCTTTATTTGCATTTCTCTGACAATCAGACTTGGAGCATTTTTTTCTCATGTGTTTCTCGGCCTTTTGGATCTCTTCTGTGGTGAATATTCTGTCCATGTCCTCCCCCCATTTTTTGGATGGGGTTCTTTGTTGTCTTGTTGTTGAGTCTGGCAAGCTCTTTATATATGTTGGTTATTAAACTCTTGTCTGATGTATGGCATGTAAAGATCTTCTCCCATTCTGTGAGGGGTCTCTTGGTTTGGGTAGTGGTTTCTTTTGCTGTGAAGAAGCTTTTTCATTTGATGTAGTCCCATAGGTTTATACTTGCCTTAGTCTTCTTTGTAATTGGATTCGTTTCATTGAAAATGTCTTTAAAATGTATGCGGAAAAGAGTTCTGCCAATATTTTCCTCTAAGTACCTGATAGTGTGTGGTCTAACATCCAAGTCCTTGATCCACTTGGAATTTACTTTTGTATTTGGTGAAATACAGTGGTTCAGTTTCATTCTTCTGCATGTTTCAACCCATTGTTTCCAACACCATTTGTTGAAGAGACTCTGCTTTCCCCATGTAATAGTCTGAGCCCCTTTGTCAAAGATTAGATGCCCATAGGTGGATGGAATGATGTTCTGCCTCCCTCCTTTCAATCATCCTTTAGTAAATAAACACACCTTACAAAATAATTAAGTCCTTCTGCTCTTCTGTATGTCTTTCTCTCTTACTTTTTCTAATTCCCTCACTCTCTCTCCTATATGTATGTGTGTGCTCTGTTCTCTCTCCCCCCATATGTATGTATCACATACACATTAAAATCAGAACATTTCAAACAATAAATCCATGTTAAAGATAAAAACTTGCTGCAATGAAATGCCTGTCAGTGTAGTTTCATATGAAATGTGAAGGTAGCAGGGAATATGCCAAGATCTGGCTCATAGCAGAAGGAGTATAAGCGGCAGTCCCTTTTTATTGTGCTTTGCCTGGTCATGCTTCATAACTGGCTACCCAAACCCCAGTGAGCTCCTCCCGTTTGTCATTGACGCTTCCATTCGGGTGGTTTCTTGGGAGCTTGAGGATGTAACTCCTTGAAGAGGCTCATGATTTTTCAATTGCTTGGTGTTTGGCTCCTACCCACTGCCATAGCACACACATCCACTTTCACACCACTGTCACTTATTAGTAACCAGAATAAAAAAAACAAATCACAACTATAGCATAGATCATAGTCTTTATGTTCTAATAATAACCATTCACCTCATGCCAACAGCATCTAGAATGAATCCACATGCCTCTAACTGAACCTCTAAATCTACCTTTTACCCATAACCATGACAAAATGAACTCCTAGCAGTTTAAACCTCTTATACTATTCCAGAGCAATAAAATCGCATGCAATACATCATGAAACAATTTAAGACAATGAATCTATATCCCTTCTGCATTAATGCCACAAAGTATAACATTAAAGCCATATTGATGGGCTTATGCTTCAAAAGGAAGTATCTTTTCTCCACAAAGAAAAAAAAAAAGTGTTCAATATAAATAAATCAAGCAATGTACTGAGAGACATTCTTTGTGAACAAGAAACAGATTGTTGTGGTCCAGGAGGAGGCGCAGTGGATGAAGCCTTGGATTCTCAAGCATGAGGTCCTGAGTTCAATCCCCAGCGGCACATGTACCAGAGTGATGTCTGCTTCTTTCTCTCTCTCCTTCTATCTTCATTAATAAATAAATAAAATATTTTTTAAAAAAGAAACATCGGTAACAGCATGATGTGGAGACAACAGAAAGCGAATTCCAAGGCCACTTTTTTATTTGAAAAGAATTTATTTATTCATGAGAAAGATAGGAGAGAGTAAGAGCCAGACATCACTCTGTCCATGTGCTGCTGGGACTGAACTCAGGACCTCATGCTTGAGAGCCCAATGCTTTATCCACCGTGCCACCTCCTGGACCACCCAAGGCCACTTTCAGGTCTAACAACTGTACAGACCCGTGCATTAAGACATACCCAGTAGCAAATAGCAAGCTCAGGTCTGAGATCTCAGGCTCATTCCTACAGCCAGGAGCAAGCATGCTGACATCCAGGGTAGCGAAACTGCTCACATGGGCAGTTCTTCTTCTAGCGTTTGCCCTTCTTCCGTAGCCAGTCAACAGCGTCAGGTTGAGCCTGATGTCAAGTTTCGAGACCTCTTTTGAATCTGGAGAGGTGGCAGTCGTTGACTATGTGGGTCATAGTCTGTCTGGAGCTGCAGGGGCAATTCGGGTCGTCTCTGGCGGTGTGCTGCTTTGTCACGTGTGTGACTCAGCTTTGGCCGGGTCCCCACCATACTGGAGAAGCTTTGGCGGTCATGGTTTCTTTCGCTGTGAACCTCTAAATCTCTATCTAAAAACAGAATGGTGGGCCCTGGTGGTAGTGCACCTGGTTAAGTGCACAGGTTAGCCACCCCATAGTAGCTCAACCAGGGTCAAAGGACTTAGACCTGCAGCAAACATCACCTTTCCTGTCCTCCATTATAGAAGAGAGAAACGAATAAGGTGCTCTAGGGTGTCCCAGATGTGTTTTCTCCTTCTATCTTCAGGAGCCCCCAAATGCTGGAAAAGATGGGGAGCAGGGGTTACAGAGGCCCAGCCCTCCAAAAACAGGAGGCGCAGCTGCTGGGACTGCCCCTTGACCCCCAGCCCTCAGGCACCCCTCAGCCATTACTCCCACCCAGGACTCACGCGGCCTCCTCAGCTTAGTCTGGGGGAGGTACCGGAGGTGACTTCCTGACAACTCCATCTGTGCTCCTAACTCAGGACCTGGGCTGAGGCCCCTTCTCTGATTGTTGTTTGTCCAACTTTCTCATAAACAGATACCCTCAGATACTTTAGGAAACACTGCAAGAAACAGTGATCTAACATACGACAGTTAACTCCAGAGCCCAGGCAGGTTTATTAAGATAAAGCCGAAGACGGGGTCAGGCAAAGGAATCGGACCTGACTAACCCTACTCACAGACCATGAGGCCTTGCAGCTGGCTGACAAGGGGAGCGTTTGTATGCAGGAAGGCTGGATAGGCAGGAGCTGTGAGTTGCCTAGGAGGAAGATATGCCTGAGGGGGGTCCATTTAGAAAGGTCTGGAGAGCATAATGGTTATGCAAAAAGACTCTCTGTTTGAGGCCCTTAAATCTTAAATTTAGTCCCCATCCCCCCCCCCCCCCCCATCCAGGGCTGAGCAAGGCTCTGGTTAAAAAAAAAAAAAAAAGGCACTTTGCCCCAGCTACACCATTTGGTTTCTAGGTCCCAGACTCACAATGGTTATCATGTCCAGTTACATCTTATTTTTGTGGCAGTTAGTTGTCATTATGCTGTCTCTCTCGTCGCCAAGCCTGGGACTTCTTGCAGAAAGCCATGCACTCTACCACTGAGCTCTCCTCTCTCCCCTTCAACCAGTCAGAAAGAAAGAGAGACAAGGAGAGAAACTTGACTAAACCAGACATTCAGTGGGAGTTTGATTTACTTCAATAACACAATAAGAGAGTAACAGTATGCCTTTTCCCCACCTCCCACACAATCTAACATACATGTGCATCCTTGACTCCTAAAACACTAAATTTTGGAGCAGTGGTTTAGGCACCTAATTGACATGTGACGTTCTTTGTAGCAACCTGTGAAGACATTTTGCACGTGATGCACAGGGGAGCTGGGAAAGAATAAGCCAGCTGCAAAGACTTTTTAAAGCGTATTGGAGGGAGTCCTGCGGTAGCACAGTGTGTCAAACACACGGTGTGGAGCAAAGCGCAAGGACCAGCGTAAGGATCCCGGTTCGAGCCCCCAGCTCCCCACCTGCAGGGCAGTCACTTCACAAGCCGTGAAGCAGGTCTGCAGGTGTCTGTCTTTCTCTCCCCCCTCTGTCTTTCCCTCCTCTCTCCATTTCTCTCTGTCCTATCCAACAACGATGACATCAATAACAACAACAATAATAACTACAACAATAAAAAAACAATAAGGGCAACAAAAGGGAATAAATATTTTAAAAATCAACAATAAAACAAGGGCAACAAAAAGAAATAAATAAAAATAATAGTCACCTGTGGGCCAAGTGGGGCACACCTGGTTGCCTGCACATGCTACAGTGCACAAGGACCCGGGTTCAAGCCCCCACCACAAGTGGTGAAGCAGGCATACAGGTGTCACTCTTTCTCCCTCTCCATTTCCCCCCTTCCCTCTGCATTTATTTCTGTCTCTACCCAAATAAATCAAGTAAAATAATAGAAGGAAATAGGCATGAGAGAAGGGCAGGGTGCACAGTCCCAGGTGAGACGGGGGAGCCTGCTGGGCAGGAAACCTGGGTTCTATACGTGTCGTGTCGGTGGAAATAGGTCCGTGGGAAGCTGGTGAAAGAGGGTGTCAGTGGCCTTGCTCATGTCATGGGGAAGATTGAAATAAAAGTAAAAAGTGTGGAAGTTTTGGTATTATGGTATCTTTCCTCCTTTCTCTTTCTCTCTCTCTCAGTGTCTGTCTCAAGAAGTTGCCCCAGAGCTGTGAAGTCCCACTGATGACCAAAGGGGAAAAAGAGAGAGAGAAACAGACACTGGAAATTAACAGATTTGTCCTAACTCTGATAATGATGACTAATGAACTCCTCAGGTGTTTTACTATCTCAAACATTCTTTCTTTTAATATTTATTTATCTGTTCCTTTTTTGTTGTCCTTGTTTTATTGTTGTAGGATAGGACAGAGAGAAATGGAGAGAGGAGGGGAAGACAGAGAGGGGGAAGAGAAAGACAGACACCTGCAGACCTGCGTCACCGCCTGTGCGCCACCTGCGCTTAACCCACTGTGCTACCACCAGACTCCCTATCTCAGACTTTCAATTTCCTAATTTAGAAGGTGTTGATGAATACAACCTCATAGAAATTCAGTAAGCAACCTGTTTGTATAACATAGCGATAGGTTTTAGAAGAGGATAAAGATCAATCCTTGTTTTAAACATGCTAAATGTTTTCATATGGGGTTCGGAAGTGCAGTCTCAACTGACTGACTGTCTCCCAAGGTCTGTTGAGTTTCCTCTGACACCTAGTCATGTCTAAATGGGTGTGCGTTCCTCCTTGTCTATTACTAATCCCTACCTGAAACTGCTCAAAGTCCAAACGTACAGTGATCACCATTTGATGTCGACAGACTTCTCTTTTCTCTAAAATATCCTGAAAACAAAGAAGCCCAGCATCCAGCTTCATTTATGCCATTGGCTGGGAGTCAGTAACACAGTCACAGAGTTCCTGCTGGCTCCAAGTCAGCTTCTGCTAGGAACCCTAGATCTAGATTTGCTTTCTCTTATATCACAGTGACAAGAATAAGAAAGCCATTTTCTTTTTTTTTTTTTTTTTTTTAAATTTTTTATTTAAGAAAGGATTAGTGAACAAAAGCATAAGGTAGGAGGGGTACAACTCCACACAATTCCCAACACCCAATCCCCATAACCCACCCCCTCCCCTGATAGCTTTCCCATTCTCTATCCCTCTGGGAGCATGGACCCAGGGTCGTTGAGGGATGCAGAAGGTAGAAGGTCTGGCTTCTGTAATTGCTTCCCCGCTGAACATGGGCGTTGACTGGTCGGTCCATACCCCCAGTCTGCCTCTCTCTTTCCCTAGTAGGGTGTGACTCTGGGGAAGCTGAGCTCCAGGACACATTGGTGGGGTCTTCAATCCAGGGAAGCCTAGCCAGCATCCTGGTGGCATCTGGAACCTGGTGATTGAAAACAGAGTTAACATATGAAGCCAAACAATTTGTTGAGCAATCATGGATCCCAAGCTTGGAATAGTGGAGAGGAAGTGTTAGGGAGGTACTCACTGCAAACTCTAGTGTAGTCCTGCTTTCAGGTATATATTTTGCAGTAGTTTATGGATACGTGTGCACATAAGCTCTCTCTCACAGAAACTGGTGTATATCTAGGTTATGGGACTTTGTTAGAAAGTGAACTACCTGAGATGAAATTAGAGTGTACTATAAAAGGAAAGGTCTCACCCGAGTAATGAAGCTGAAGGGTTGTCATTCCACACGTGAAGTCTCTGGATACATTCTGAGGTGAAGCATGTTGAGGTAGCAATCGTTGCTTTGGTTAGGTTGTGATCGGCAGATGCAATGTTATTTGGTTTGGATTGGGAGAGGCATATGGGAAAGTGGGCCCTATCCAAGGGTTCCAGGACTGGGGGAAGTAGGGGCTCTATAGTGAAGATGTGAGGCTCCTGCTGTCTTAGGGTTCAAAAAGACAATCGATAGTTAATATTATCATCACATTATTTGTTAATTGGGTTAACTTTGAAAAGTCCCTTTGTTATGGTTTGCTGTACAGTACCCAGTATCTTGTATATAGCTGTGCTATTGGATGCTTCTAATCTACTTGGTCTAGGCTTTTGAGAGAGTCCACATATCAAATACACAGCCTATATATTAAAAAGATTCAGTTTGTCTTTTGAGAAACTTTGAGACATACAATTGATTTTCCCCCTCTCGTATTAATTAGCTACTGATTTATATGTCTACATTTTGCTAGGAGTGTACATAAACACCATTCCCACCACCAAAGGACTGTGACCCATCCCTCCCGCCACTCCCACCCCCCACTGGCCCAGGAAGCTACATGCCTACCCCTCACTACTGGGTTTTTACTTTGGTGCCCTACTAAGAAAGCCATTTTCTACGGCTTTTTTTTAAAAAAATTTATTTACTAAAAAAGAAACATTGTGATGTGATCCAGGAGGTGGTGCCGTGGCTACGGCTTTGGGCTCTCAAGCGTGAGGTCCCAAGTTCAATCCCCAGCAGCACATGTACCAGAGCGATGTCTGGCTCTTTCTCTCTCTCCTATCACTTCTCATCAATAAATAAATAAAACTTTTAAAAAAGGAAGAAACACTGACTAAACCATAGGATAAGAGGGGTACAACTCCACACAGTTCCCACCACCAGAACTCCGTATCCCATCCCCTCCCCTGACAGCTTTCCTGTTCCTTCAACCCTCTGGGAGCATGGACCCAGGGTCACTGTGGGATGCAGAAGGTGGAAGGTCTGGCTTCTGGAATTGCTTCCCCGCTGAACATGGGCGTTGACAGGTGGACCCACACTCCCAGCCTGCCTCTCTCTTTCCCTAGTGGGGCAGGGCTCTGGGGAAACGGAGCTCCAGGACACGTGGGTGGGGTTGTCTGTCCAGGGCAGTCTGGTCAGCATCCTGCTAGCATCTGGAACCTGGTGGTTGAAAAGAGAGTTAACATACAGAGCCAGATAAATTGTTGACTGTCAGGTTCCTCGAGGGGAACGAGCCAGCCGGGCTCCCACTTCTCCGTCTGGCCTGTTGGCTACCAGGAGTCAAGCAAAGAACGGGAACCAAGGGCTAGCAGAAGCAGGAATGCGTTACCGAAGGGGTCTTCCAGCGTACCATGGTGGCAGACAGTACCCAAACCTCCTTAGGGTATCATGGTGGAGGACGGGACCTTTTATTGATGCAGTTACACGTTTATACAGGGGTAGCTGTGCAGGGGAAGTGGCCAAGCTGGCCAATGAGACCAACATCTCCTTATAAGGGAAAAGAGAGCAAGGCAATGAGAAGGTATGGATGGTGATGCAGGAACAGGGAAACAGAAATTTAAGGAAGGCGAAGTCCACCAGAGGGAGGAGGGGTGGGGTGATGCGGTGAGGCTGATAGGAAGGCTGGAATTCCCCCGAGCCACATCTCGCTCGACCACAGGCTGGCATGCCAAGGGGAGTCTGACAGACGAGCTTCCAGAGGGTCAACCATCCGTGCTCAAACACATTAGACCCACAGTTGACCAATCATGGACCTAAAGGCTGGAACAGTGCAGATGACGAGTTGGGGGTCCTCTATTTTGTAGACAGCTAGTAGGCATATAGTTATATTCCAAAGGGCCTGTGGCTGTACTAGTTTTTTTTTTCTTTTTTTCTTTTTGGCTCATTTTTATATTTCTGTTTTATTCACGGGGTTCTTAATTTTATGAAGGCCTTTCCCACCAGACAGCAGCACCTTTTGCTCAGAACACCAGGCAAAAGGTGCTGCTGTCTGGTGAAGTGGTGAAGCAGGTCTGCAGGTGTCTGTCTTTCTCTCCCTCTCTGTCTTCCCCTCCTCTCTCCATTTCTCTCTGCCCTGTCCAATAACGACAGCAACAATAATAAGAGAAAAAATGATAAACAACAAGGGCAAGAAAAGGGAAAAAATAGCCTCCAGGGGAGTTGGGCGGTGGCGCAGCGGGCTAAGCGCAGGTGGCGCAAAGCGCAAGGACCGGCGGGAGGATCCCGGTTTGAGCCCCCGGCTCCCCACCTGCAGGGGAGTCGCTTCACAGGCGGTGAAGCAGGTCTGCAGGCGTCTGTCTTTCTCTCCCCCTCTCTGTCTTCCCTCCTCTCTCCATTTCTCTCTGTCCTATCCAGCAACGACGACATCAATAACAACAATCATAACTACAACAATGAAACAACAAAGGCAACAGAAGGGAATAAATAAATAAATAAATAATAAAATAAATTTTAAAAAGCCACCAGGAGCAATGGATTCATAGCGCAGGCACCGAGCCCCAGCAATAACCCTGGAGTCCAATATATATGTGTGTGTGTATGTGTGTGTGTGTGTGTGTGTGTGTGTGTGTATGTGTATATATACAGTGAACTGATCATCAACTTGGTGATTATGACAAACTGAACACAGAAATGTTACAAGACTCCACATCACATGTAAGCTGGTGCTTAAGCAAGTTAGGTGAAAATAACATGAACTGATATAATCTTGGGCCATTTCCCTCTAAACAATGATCATGTGTACCCATCAACATCTTATGTGGGGCTGGGAAGACTTCTGCAGAAGACTCTCCTGCCTAAGGCTCTGAGGTCCAATGATCAGTCACCACCAGAGCTGAGCAGGGCTTTTAGCTCTCTCTCTCTCTCTCTCTCTCTCTCTCTCTCTCTCTCTCTGTATCTTTTCTCTCATTCTTATGAAAAAAATAAAATATGGGGCAGAGAAACAACATAATGGGGTTGGGGAGACAGCATAATGATTATGCAAAAGCCTTTCCAGCCGGAGGTTCTGAGGTCCCAGGTTTAACCCCCAGCACCACCATAAGCCAGAACTAGCAGTGTTCTGGTCTCTTTCTCTTCATGTCTACTCTTTCACAACAACAACAACAAAAAATTTTTTAATTAAAAAAGCAGCAGCATAATGGTTATAGAGAGAATATTCATAGAGGGTCCCAGGTTCAACCCCCAGCACCACCAGCTGAGCAGGGCTCTCTCTCTCTCTCTCTCTCTCCCTTGGGGAGCCTCTTAGCCTGGGGAGCACGGGGGCCACCAAGCCTGGAATGAGGTCCCAGAGGCACTGCAATGAGGAACCTTGGGACCATGATACCCCATGTCAGCAGTGGCCCGCCAAACCACAGCTGTGCACCCCGTTTCTGCCAAGTGTGCAGGAGGGGCTGATCCACACACCCGCAGACATTCAAGGGGGCCAGAGGCGAGGCAGGGAGAGCCAGGAGCTCAAGACCTGGGCCCCTCTTTGGGGTGCGGGCGTGTGGCTTTGGGAAGCCTGGGGCCCCACGGCCAATCCTGGGGTGTTGGTGGGGAGCCGTGTGTCACCAGAGAGCCTACTTGAGTGTACTAGGAATGGGAGAAGGCCTGGTCTTACCTGTGGCAGCCACCGGCCTGCACACCACCAGGGAACAGCCACGATAGCCCGTATGGCGACCCTACAGAGCGGCACCCCAAAGCAATGCTGTCATCAGGAGCACAGCCAGATCCCCCGAGTAGCAGAAACTTCCTCAGAGACGCCGGCCGCAGCCCACAACCTGGCTCTATTGCCCACACCTGCCTGCATCTGCGCC
Source organism: Erinaceus europaeus (assembly GCF_950295315.1). Taxonomy (NCBI): domain Eukaryota; kingdom Metazoa; phylum Chordata; class Mammalia; order Eulipotyphla; family Erinaceidae; genus Erinaceus; species Erinaceus europaeus. Next base: position 245,714 of record NC_080176.1, read on the forward strand.
CGCGTCCACGTCCCCACTCCAACGGGGCGCACCTGTGACAGGCAGCTCCCTGCCCGCTGACCTTGGGAGGGTCAGAGAGACTCAGGCCCCAGGACAGGAAGGAGCCCCCCTAGGCGGTGAGGCCTGGGCCTCCTGACTCAGTGGGTCGGGGTTAATACAACCCCACTCGACCCTGCTGTTCTGTCTTTATTTTTTCCATTTGAATGAGAGATGTGAGGGGGGGGGGAGTAGGCCAGGCCCTGATCAGCTGTGGTTGATGGTGGTACTGGGGGTTGAGCCTGGAAAATCAGAGCCTCAGGAAGAAGAATCTTTTTGTAGAAACATTATGTCGTTTTCTCAGCCCCATTATTATTAGTACTATTATTATTTTCCCAGAGCCTAGCTGGGCTCTGGCTGATGGCGGTGCTGGGAATTAAACCTGGGGCCCCAGAGCCTGGGGCAGGAGTCTTGCAAATCCACTATGTGGGATTCTCGCATAGGGTCCAGGCTGAGTGCAGTCCCTCCCTTTGGTCCTGGGAGGGGGGGGTCAGCATTCCCAGCCAGGCCACGTGACCTGAGTGTTGCAGGGGGGTCCCTTGGCCTTGGCAGCTAGGAGGTGACAGCCACAGGGACGGGTGGCGGGAGACAGGGAAGTCCTTGGAGGAGTCAGAGGAGGATGGGAGGAACACTTACAGACCAGGTGTTAACACCAAGGTGTGTTTCTAGAAAGTTCTGTCACTTCCCTTAGCTCTGTACAGACACCTGTAGAAGCAGAGCGGCCCCTCCATGCAACACAGACAGACACGCAGGCACCTGGACAAACACCCAGACACACAGACACCCAGCCACCTACACACATGCACGGATAGGCACCCAGCCACACACACTGCATCTGTCTCTCTAGCCCGTGGTAGAGGTCTGATCTCAGGCAGGCAGACAGCTCACCCGGACAGTACACTGTTGCCGTGGAGAAGGCTCTGGTGCCCTACTGTCTTTTTCTTTCTTCCTCCAGGAGAAAAGCTGGGGCTCGGTGCCTGCACTACTAATCCACTTCTCCTGGAGGACATTGACTTTTCCAATTGTTTTTTTCTGATAGGACAAACAGAAATTGAAAGAGGAAGGGAAGACAGAGAGGGAGACAGACACCCGCAGACCTGCTTCACCGCTTGTGAAGTGACTCCCCTGCAGATGGGGAGCCGGGGGCTCGAACTGGGATCCTTAGGCTGGTCCTTGCGCTTGGCACCACGTGTGCTTAACCCGCTGCGCTATTGCCCAACCCCTGGTGCTGTGCTATCTTTCCCTCTATCACACTTTCAATCTGAAAAAGTTGACCTAAAGTGGTGAACCCCCAGCACTGGGAGGGAGGGAGGGAGGGAGGGAGGGAGGGAGAGGGGGATGCGAGGCAGGCCCTTTCAAGGGAAGAAACACTTGAGACATCATCCAGTGGAAGTAGACAGCTTCCCAGGGGACACTCAGGACCATGATCCTTTGTGGAGGACAGAGCTGGCTGCGGTCACCCACAGCAGCCAGGCCGAGCTTGCAGGGACCCCCAGAACCCCACCAGCCAGGCCTTGGACGTGGGAATTGCATGCTCTCCATTCCGGTTTGCTGAGCCTGTACAGACTCTGCAGAGACAGAGGGCTGTGGTGTGGGGACCTGGAAGTTCCCGCACGCAGGTGTGGGGCTGTCCCCCCAACTTCATGGCACTGTGAGCAAACGCAAAGCACTCATCATTTTTTATATTTATTTTCCTTTTTAAAAAATTTTTATTTATTTTTCCCTTTTGTTGCCCTTGTCTTTTTATTCTTGTAGTAGTTATTGTTGTTATTGATGTCGTTGTTAGATAGGACAGAGAGAAATGGAGAGAGGAGGGGAAGACAGAGAAGGGGAGAGAGAAAGACAGACACCTGCAGACCTGCTTCACCGCCTGTGAAGCGACTCCCCTGCAGGTGGGGAGCCGGGGGGCTCAAACCAGGATCCTTATGCCGGTCCCTGCGCTTTGTGCCACGTGCGCTTAACCCACTGCGCTACCGCCTGACTCCCTTATTTTCCCTTTTATAGCCCTTGTTTTTTATTTTTATTGTATAGTTGTTGTTGTTGTTATTGATGCCATTGTTGTTGGATAGGACAGAGAGAAATGGAGAGAGGAGGAGAAGACAGAGAGGGGGAGAGAAAGGTACACACCTGCAGTCCTGCTTCACCACCTGTGAAGCGACTCCCCTGGAGGTAGGGAGCCAGGGGCTCCAACCAGGATCCTTATGCCGGTCTGGTCCTTGTGCTTTGCGCCACCTGCACTTAACCTGCTGCCCTACCACCCAACTCCCAGCACTCACCATTTATTAAAGAACATGAAAAAAAACCAAAAACAGAAAAGGTACTGAGCACCCCCTAAGCCCACAGGGAACAGCCAAACAAACAGTGCAATGCCCAGACTGTACACCTGGCTGTGAGCGGGCGTGTTTTTTAAAAATCTTCCAGGGCCTCAGAATATTGTTTCTTTAAAATGTTAATTTAAAACCCTCTGGGTTTCTCCCTGTGACTCCCCCCCCCCCATACACACACACAACAGAGGACTCTTTGTCAACATCTGAGCCAGAAAAGCAGGGCTGAGTCCAAGAAGGCTGAAATGCAAATCAGCATGTTTGTAAGTAAAATCCCAGCATCTGGGGGTCGGGCGGTAGTGCAGCGGGCTAAGCGCACGTGACGCAAAGCGCAGGGAATGGCATGGGGACCCTGGTTCAAGCTGCCCGGCTCCCCACCTGCAGGGGAGTCACTTCACAGGCGGTGAAGCAGGTCTGCAGGTGTCTGTCTTTCTCTCCCCCTCTTCCTTCCCCTCCTCTCTTCATTTCTCTCTGTCCTATCCAACAACGAACGACATCAACAATAATAATAATAACCACAACAAGGCTACAACAAGAAGGGCAACAAAAGGGGGGGAAATGGCCTCCAGGAGCAGTGGATTCATGGTGCAGGCACTGAGCCCCAGCAATAACCCTGGAGGCAATAAAAAAAAAAAATTCCCAGCTTCCGCATTCACTCCTGAGAGATCGCTGAGCCCAGAGCGTGGGGCTGGGGCTGCAGCAGGAGGGAGCCCGGCTGGCATGGGGCCCACAGCCCCTATAAACGGCCAGCTCTGGGGGGCCTCCATGTGCTGGACACAAGAACACAAACCACAACTGAGCCTAAGGTCACCGGTCTGGAAGGACCAGCAGCAGAGAAGACACAGCCTTGGGGCTGGGAATCGGCTACCCAGGTCCCGCTCTTGCAGAGGCTCTTGCAGCAATTCCTGGCATGTTCCCAGCCACTGGTTCCCTCAGCCCCCAGCCCCATGAGGATGAGGAAGCGAGTCCTCCTCCCCCCACCCACCCGCCCTGCTCCCATCACAAAGCCTGTTTGTTCACGGAATGGATGAGGCCAGCCTTCTCCATGTCTGTCTTATTAAGACCTGAGAGCACTGGCAGGCCACTACTAGGCAGCCGGGTCCCAGAGGCTCAGGCTCCAGTCTAGTGGCCCCAGCAAGCTCTGAGGCAGCAGCCCCCACACTCCTTGCCAGCTGCCTCATACTCCCAGCCAATGGCCTCAAGCTCCCAGGCCAGTGACTCCAAACTCCCAAGCCCTGAGGCCCCCAAGTCCTGAGGCTGGTGACTCCCAAGCCCTGAGGCCAGTGGACCCCAATATCCTGGCCAGCAGGCCCCAAGCCCTGAGGCCAGCGGACCCCAATCTCCTGGCCAGTGGGGACCCAAGCCCTGAAGCCAGGAGACCCCAATCTCCTGGCCAGCAGGCCCCCAAACCCTTAGGCCAGCAGACCCCAATCTCCTGGCCAGCAGGCCCCCAAGCCCTGAGGCCAGTGGACCCCAATCTCCTGGCCAGTGGTCCCCAAAGCCCTGAGGCCAGTGGACCTTAATCTCCTGGCCAGTGGTCCCCAAAGCCCTGAGGCCAGCAGACCCCAATCTCCTGGCCAGCGGTCCCCCAAGCCCTGAGGCCAGTGGACCCCAATCTCCTGGCCAGTGGTCCCCAAAGCCCTGAGGCCAGTGGACCTTAATCTCCTGGCCAGTGGTCCCCAAAGCCCTGAGGCCAGCAGACCCCAATCTCCTGGCCAGTGGTCCCCAAAGCCCTGAGGCCAGTGGACCCCAATCTCCTGGCCAGCAGGCCCCCAATCCCTGAGGCCAGCAGACCCCAATCTCCTGGCCAGCAGGCCCCCAATCTCCTGGCCAGCAGGCCCCCAAGCCCTCAGGCCAGTGGACCCCAATCTCCTAGCCAGCAGACCCCAATCTCCTGGCCAGTGGGCCCCCAAGCCCTGAGGCCAGCAGACCCCAATCTCCTGGCCAGTGGTCCCCAAAGCCCTGAGGCCAGTGGACCCCAATCTCCTGGCCAGCAGGCCCCCAAGCCCTGAGGCCAGCAGACCCCAATCTCCTGGCCAGCAGGCCCCCAAGCCCTCAGGCCAGTGGACCCCAATCTCCTAGCCAGCAGATCCCAATCTCCTGGCCAGCAGGCCCCCAAGCCCTGAGGCCAGTGGACCCCAATCTCCTGGCTAGCAGGCTCCCAAGCCCTGAGGCCAGCAGACCCCAATCTCCTGGCCAGCGGGCCCCCAAACCCTGAAGCCAGCAGACCCCAATCTCCTGGCCAGCGGGCCCCCAAACCCTGAAGCCAGCAGACCCCAATCTCCTGGCCAGCGGGCCCCCAAACCCTGAAGCCAGCAGACCCCAATCTCCTGGCCAGCAGCCCCCAAGCCCTGAGGCCAGAAGCCCCCATCACAGATAGGCCCATGCTCCACACCAGAGACCAATAAGTACTTGTGCCAAGTAAACCAAAGATTTTATTTTTAAAAAAGCAGATTACACCAGTACACTATGTGCATCCACATTCTTTGCAAAAATATAACAGTAATAACATTAATCACTGGAATGCTCAAAACAGGCGACAGATGAACAGAATCAACAGGCACAACTATGCACGAGGCCCTCAGAGTCCAGGGAGGCCATGGATGACAGCAGCTTATGAACCACGGCCGGGGCTCTCCTGGCAAGATGATCTTCCAAGACCCCCAAGGCCCTCAAGGCCAGAGCTCCTGGCACTGCTCATGCCAGGGCTTCTGCAGGGGCAGCAGTGATAGTCAAGCCTCAGGAAAGCACTGAGGCTCGGGGCCAGAGAAGAAGGGAGTGCAGTCCCCCTTCGCCCATCTGCTGGTGTGAAATCTGCTGAGAGAGGCTGAGAGAGGCTGCCGGCTGAGAGAGGCTGGGCAGCCCTGTCTGTAGGCAGGATGTCTGTCACCCAGGGAGGAGGCAGGGCTGGCTGTCCACAAGCCACAAGGCCACATGCCAGTAGCAGGAGATGGCCCCCTAGGGCAATCACAGTCACAAGGGGGTGATTGGAGGTCCTGCGCAGGCCCAGGTCAATGAACACCTCTGTGTGTCCCCAAGTGACTGGAAGCAGCAGACTCTGGGGTTCAAGGGTTTGTTGCTTTTGCAATATGCCCCTGTCCCACAGACAGACAGACAGGTGGGGGATGGAGGAGGGGAGGGGGGGGGATCCTGCAGGAGTGGGGGAGGGGAGCGGGGAGGGGCCTGCAGGAGTGGGGGGAGGGGAGGGGGAGCCTGCAGGAGTGGGGGGAGGGGAGCGGGGAGGGGCCTGCAGGAGTGGGGGGAGGGGAACGGGGAGGGGCCTGCAGGAGTGGGGGGAGGGGAGCGGGGAGGGGCCTGCAGGAGTGGGGGGAGGGGAACGGGGAGGGGCCTGCAGGAGTGGGGGGAGGGGAAGCCTGCAGGAGTGGGGGGAGGGGAACGGGGAGGGGCCTGCAGGAGAGGGGGAGGAGGGGCCTGCAGGAGAGGGGGGAGGGGAGGGGGGAGGGGAGGAGGGGCCTGCAGGAGAGGGGGGAGGGGGGCCAGCAGGAGTGGGGGGAGGGGAAGGGGAGGGGCCTGCAGAAGAGGGGGAGGGGAGGGGGGCCCTGCAGGAGTGGGGGCCTACAGGCGCTTGTAGGTGCCCAGGAGTGCCTTGCAGTTGGGGCAGTGGTGGTCCACGTCCTGGAGTGCATCTATGCAGAAGGGGATGAAGCAGCAGCCTGCCACGCACCTGTGGAGACAGGGTCAGGGGCCTGGGTAGGCTGGGTAGGCTCTGACACCAGAGGTCAGGGGCGGGGGCGCGGGCGCTCTGGCAGGTGCCAGAGCTCACAGGCCTGAGGGGAGGGCTTTCACCCCAGGAGGCCCAGATGTCACCTATAGGGGTAACTATCACCCCAGGGCTCCCCAGCCCTCACCCCAGGGACACCCAGCCCTGCCCCCAGTGTGGCACCCCTGTGCCTCCAGCCCATCCAGCCAGCTAACCCCAGCAGGCACAGGCTCCCGCAAGACAGCCAGGTGAGGGTCCCGGAGTGGTAGGTCATCTGTGTGACAGTCATCTTCCCACAGGACGGGCAGCACATCTGCACTGGACGGTCGTAGAAGGACACAGGCTGCTGCACGTACACCGTCTGCACAGCTACTGCAGGAGGGACAATCGGGGGGCAGGGCTGGCGGCATGGTCAAGTGGTGGGGAGCAGAGTGGGGGGTTAGATGGGGTGGGGGGTTCGAGCATACATGGCAGAGCCACCCACTGTCCAGGTGCCATTCCCCTGCTGCAGAATAAACTGTCTGTGGTCAGCAGGACCTGGCTTGGGCCAGCACCTCCCCTCTCATGCCTGGGTTCAGTGGCCAGAGCACCAGAGTGATTCCTCCTTCACGCTGCCAGATGGGCTGGCAGCTCGGCGTCCGACGCACGCCAAGGGGCCCTGTCTCTCATGGAAATAATGACTCTAGCTCTCCTCCTGCAGGGACCTGTGGAGCCCATGTGACGGGTGGGGAAACAGAGGCACATAGAAGGACCCTCTCTGAGCTGCTGCCCTGCCGTCAGTAAGTGACTCTGACCCTGTTCAGCCCCTGGCACTTGGGTCCACCTGTGCACAGGAAGAGCCAAAGGGCCAGGATCAAGAACATGCTGAAAGGGGGAGGAGCCACCCACAGTGGGCGGGCGGGCAGGGGTCCACTGCTCCCTGAGATAGGACCGCTGGGCGGGCGGGGCCTCAGCCTCGCCCCAGTGCCACCCAGGAGGTGCTGAAGCACCAGGGGAAGCTCCCACCCCGCGCCCCCCGCAGCATGACGGGTGGGCCTGCCAAGGCTCCCAGCTTGTGAGAGAACAACACCTTCCACAGGGCACCCAGGCAGTCAGTGGCCTGGGGACTCAGGAAGCAAGCCGCCGCCACCTCCTTTTATTTACTTAGTTTTGCCAGCAATGTGACCCCTGGGGCTTGGTGCTGGTGATTCCACTGATCCTGGAGGGGTTTGGGGCTTTTTTTTTTTTTTTCCTTTTTCTTTCTTCTCCACAGAAGATGAGAGACAAGGAGGCAACAGGAGTGAGGGAGAGAGGTGGAGAGGGAGATGGAAGCTCCGCGGGGGAGGCCAGTACCTGGGCTGGCGCTGGGCTGGGGCGCAGGCTGCGTGTAGTAGGTGGGCGAGGACATGGCCTTCCCGGGAGCGCCCGCCATCAGCCCCGTGGTCGGGCCCGGCGGGGGCGGTGTGGGGAAGTGGGTGTGGAAACCGACGGTCTCCTCGTAGGATGGGGGCGCACTGGGCACCGCGGAGGGGCCCACAGCCACCTGGTATGGTCCGGGAGCAGCCATGGCACCTGCAGGGCAGAGCAGGGGTCAGCACCTCCACACCCCCCTTGGCAGGACCAGCAGGATCCCGAGACCGGGGACCCCTGGGTCAGTCAGAGGGCGGCAAGGCCGCAATCGCAGGCAGGACTTGACTTGCCCGGACAGGCCCTGGTTCCCACCCACAGCCGGAGGCCCTTCTCCCTGGAGCAAGTAAATGCAGCCTTTTCTGGAAGCAGTAAGTACACCAAACAAGTCAGCCAGGTCCAACACTGCTGAGAAAAGGGAGAAGTCTGGGGGTACCACGCTCCCCAACTGCAGTCTATATTGCAGAGCAACAATGATCCGAACAGCCTGGTCTGGAATAGAAATGGACACTTGGATCAGAGCCCACACAGATACAACCACCTGATATATGACAAACGGGCCACATCTCTCAGCAGATGGTGCTGGGAACACTGGGCAGAAACTAACAGCAGACACCAAGGTCACATCAAGATGGATTAATGATCTAGGTATTAGATCAGTAGCTATGAAACTTAGAGAAGAAAAATGTTGCAGGACTTTCACATCAAAGATGTATTTGGAGACTCAACCCCCCCCCCCAGGTACAGGAAATGAAAATAAGAGTAAATAAATGGGATTACATGAAACTAAAAACTTCTGCACATTGGAATAACTAGGCATGGGGCTGGGGGTGAAGTGGCCCCCCAGCCTGCTGAACCCAACACCCCCGCACCCCCAGCTGCTAAATAAAGTGGACTGAACTCTTAAAAAAATAAAAATAACCAGACAACCCTGTAAATAGGAGAAGATATTTGCACGTCACCTATCTAATAAGTGACCAATATCAAACATCTACACAGAATTGGTACAGATCTAAAAAAGAAGTAAGAATAACCCAATAGGGAGCCGGGCGGTAGGTAGCACAGCGGGTTAAGCGCATGTGGCACAAAGCACAAGGACCAGCATAAGGATCCCGGTTTGAGTCCCCGGCTCCCCACCTGCAGGGGAGTCACTTCACAGGCGGTGAAGCAGGTCTGCAGGTGTCCATCTTTCTCTCCCCCTCTGTCTTGCCCTCCTCTCTCCATTTCTCTCTGTCCTATCCAACAATGACAACATCAATAACAATAATAACTACAACAACAGTACAAGGGCAATAATATATATATATATATATATCCCAATTAAAAATTGAGCCAAAAAACTAAACAGTTCCCTAAAGAAGAGATTCACATGGACACATGAAGAAATGCTCCACTTCATTCGTCATTAGAGAAATGCAAACTCAAACTACACTGAGATTCCACCTTGCCCCTGAAAGAATGGCTTCAATCCACAAACCAGGAAGTGACAGGCACTGGAGGGGTTGCAGAGGATGGGGAACTTGCCACATTGCTGGTGGGAATGTAGACTGGCACAGTCCCTTTGGAAGACTGTATGGTGAGTCCTTAAACAGGTAACAATGGAGGGCCAGTGGTGGCACACCTGATTAAGTACTCTCATTACAGTACACAAGCACCCAGGTCCAAGCCTCGCATCTCCCCAGTCCCCCATCTCCGCAGCCCCCATCTCCTCAGCCCCGCATCTCCCAGCCCCTCATTCATCAGCCCCCCATCTCCCCAGACCCCAACACCCCAGCCCCCATCTCCCCAGCCCCTCATATCTCCCCAGCCCCCCATCTCCCCAAATCCCCAGCCCCCATCTACCCAGCCCCCCATCTCATCTCCCCAGCCCCCATCTCCCCAACCCCATCTCCCCAGCCCCCAATCCCCCAGCCCCCCATCTCCCCAGCCCCCCATCTCCCCAGCCCCCAATCCCCCAGCCCCCCACCTCCCCAGCCCCCAACCCCCCAGCCCACACTAAGGAAGACGCCCTGGCCAGGAGTCCTCCTGAGCCACAAGTGGACACGCAGGAGTCTGGCCTAAGTGCCTGGCAGCACCTGGACGCTCAGGGCAGGGCCCCGGGCTTATAGCCGAGTGGCCTGCCACAGGACCCAGGAAACATAGAAGGGGTGCAGGTGCGGGCAGCCCCCAGGGCACCGGGCCGGCCAGCCTTCACTGTCACCTGGGAGTAAGTATGGCCTTCTGCCAGGCTGACGTGGGGAGCCCTTCACAGAGCTGCACCAGGCAGCCTCAGCCCTCAGCCCGATGGCAGCAGTGGGGCCAGCAGGGCTCCAGCCCAACCCCACGCCACAGCCATCACCATCACCATCGCCATGGCGACCATGGAGAAAAGGGGACACTTCTGAGGCTGGAAGGAGTGGCCTACAGAGAGCCGGCTATAGACCGGCTGCCCCCCACCCCATCTGCAGGTCACCCCTGGGGGTCTGTGGTGTCCCGTTTTCTCCGGAGGCATGAGTTGGGGCCTTCGGAGATGTCTGTCTTTCTCCCGGGCCGCCATGAGTGGGGGGGTCCATCACCCACAATTTCTGTCTTGTTTTCATTACAGCTCCCCACCTCCACCCAAGGAGAACAATCAAATTATACTCAAATCTAATTAATTTAGATATAATCTGATTTCTGATTCACAAGAGTAATTAAATGCTAGGAAATAAGATTAGGCCGGGAGGGTTGTGTTTGGAGGGCTCACAGGACTGTATCAACTCTGTCTCCACTCCCCCAGGGAATCACTTCCTCTCCTGAGGGGAGGGAGGGAGTGTTGAGTAAGAGGGTTCACAGACAGGCATTCTCCTCGCTCTCCCTTTCCCCTCTGTCTGCTGGGGCTGGAGGCCTGCACAGCTGCCTGGGCCAGGTCAGGCCAGCACAAGGACAGAACAGGACAGGATGGTAGACACAAACGACCCCAGGCACTGTGGTGTCCTGGGACAGACATGACACTTGCAGAAGTGTTACTCAATCCTACTTCTTACAGAAAATTCAAGATTTAAAAATAAACTACAGGGTCAGCAGTGGAGCAGAGACCTGGGTGAGATCCTGCCTGCAGTTCAAGACAGAATGACAAAGCAGTAGGACACCCGGGCCAGCAGGACAGGGCTCTGGCCCGAGCTCCACCCCCGCCCCTGGGTCTTAGCAATGGCTCAGCAGGTAGAGTGCAGTACCCCACGGGAGCACCCCACGGGAGCACCCCACAGGAGCACACAGGAGCACCCCACAGGAGCACCCCACACAGGAGCAGCACACAGAAGCACACAGCAGCACGTGGGAGCACCCCACAGGAGCACCCCGCCAGCTCCAGGGAGCTCCGCAGTTGGAGAAGCAGGGCTGTGGTCTTTCTCTCTTTCTCAAAATATACTAAAAATTGGACCAGGGTGGTAACAGCTGGTTGGAAGGAACTTGCAGAGGGACGAGTGGAGGCTGCAAATGTGAACAAGACAGAGTGGGGAGTGACACAGGGTCTGCAGGGACTCTCCTGCCTGAGCCTGAGCCTGAGCCTGAGCCTGAGGCCTTGGGTTCAGTCGCCAGCACTGCCTCAGCCAGAGTTGAACAGGGCTCTCAGGAAAAATCATAATAGTAACAGTAATGGGACTGGGGAGACAGCACAGGCTGTCCTGCCTGAGGCTGAGGTCCCCGGTTCAGTCCCCAGCACCATCATCAACCAGGGCTCAGGAGGGCTCTGGTGTCTCTCTCTCTCTCTCTCTCTCTCTCTCTCTCTCTATATATATATATATATATATATATATATATATATATCTTTCCCTCTATATGCCTTTCATTAAAATAAAATAAATAGGGAGTCAGGTGGTAGCGCAACGGGTTAAGCACAGGTGGCGCAAAGCTCAAGGACCAGGTAAGGATCCCGGTTCGAGCCCCCGGCTCCCCACCTGCAGGGGAGTCGCTTCCCAGGCGGTGAAGCAGGTCTGCAGGCGTCTGTCTGTCTCTCCCCCTCTCTCTCTGTCTTCCCCTCCTCTCTCCATTTCTCTCTGTCCTATCCAACAGCAATGACAGCAACAACAATAATAACAACGATAAACAACAAGCAGAAAGAAAAAAAAAAGATGAAGTCGTGAAGAAAAAACAAGCCGAGGTCTGGGAGCCCTGAGGTGGGCTTGTCCTCTGTGTCAAGCAAGTGGACCCCCAAAAGCCCCTCTCTGAGATGCCCTGGCTGCCACCCAGGTCCACCTGCTCCTGGTTCACATCAGAACTGGCCAGGCACTGGCCTGGAGGGCGGTGGAGGCCACCTCACTGATCCTGAGTTCGAGCCCCCATTCCCCACCTGCAGGGAGTAGGCTTCACGAGTGGTGGAGCAGGGCTGCAGGTCTGTCTCTCTCTCCCCCTCCCTTCTAGGTGTCTGTCTCTATCTGCCATGTATCCTGGGTGATGTGGCAGTGAGCCTGTCACCTCTGTAGCCACCTCCCCTCCCCCCAGCACAGCTGCAGTCGCAGCGATGATGACAGCACAGCTGGGAAGCCAGGAAACTCCTGAGGCTCCTCAGGCAATGAGGTCACAAGGCACAGGAACAGGCCGAGGAGCCGCCAGGCCCTGGGGGATGGGGGTGGGGGTGCCCAGGCGGGGCCTGGGGACAAAGGCCAGCAGAGGGGAACAGGAACTAGGATAACAGAGAGATATCCACGTCAGCTTCACAGCAAGAAACAGAACACTTGCTTTGCTTTGCATCTATCACATAGGAGAGTGTCGCACTGGGGAAAGAGACAGCAGAGCATCAACAGGTCCACGTGGTGCTGGGGTTCGAACCGATAACCGCAGGCCAGCAAGGCCGGTGCTGAGTGGCTGGCATCTCCTCAGCTGTTCACACTAATATTTCCCCTGAAACTCTACTTTTCCAAGTGCTTTTTGGTTAAAGTTCAGAGGCTCAGTGGAATATGGGGTCACGATCCAGTTACTGATATTTATAATTGGGAACGTCAGGGAAGACGTTAAGATAATGGAAGGAAGCAGAAGACAGCCCCAGAGGTCAGGAGCAGGATGGGCTGGAGCAAGGGCTCCCCATGCTGCCGCCCACCCCCCCAGGGGTGTAGCCCCCCACCCCCATAGAGTGCGACCCCCATCCGGCCCCCAGAAGTGGATGTCAAAGGAGAAGCCTCAGAGAAGTGGTTTCCTGTCACATGTAGGTGACAAGCTGTTCTAAAATTAGCTGGTCCCGCTGGCCCAGAGCTGTGTGTCTGCAGGAGCCCCACACAAAGGCTGAGGGAAGAAAGGGGCCATTCAGGCCCCAGGGAGCGGCCCGGAGACCGGAGGGCCACAGGTGGGGCCTCCTAGGCCCCCAGATCATCTCAGGACAGCAGGAAGATGACACCACAAAGTGAGAAAGACGCAGAAGCCACGCAATTTGTTCACTGACTAGATAAAGCACTGCTCAGGATTCCTCATGTTTTTAAACAGTTTTCAATTCTGTTATTTTTATAGAGACAGAAACAGAAGGAAGGGGAAGGGGCAGGCAGAAGAGAGATGGAGAGACACCTGCAGCCGCTTCGCTGCTCATGAAGCTTCTCTCTACAAGAGGGAACCGGGGGCTTGAACTCGGGTCCTTGTGCATGTTGGCATGTGGACAGATGGACCGGACCGTAAGGGTGCAATCCCCGGGATTGATGGCTTATTTATTTATTTATTTATTGTTTTTTTTATCCCAAAAACTTAATTTTGTTAAGGAGAAAGAGAAGCAGGTCATCACTCTGGTACATGTGCTGCTAGGGATCGAATTCCGGACTTCACATCCAAGAGTCCATCACTTCATCCAGACAGCCATGGTTTTTTTCAGGAGTCAATGGGAGAAAGTCACAGTGCCACTACCCCTCTACCCCCAGCACAAACACTCTGCCAAGCTACTTGTTTTCTCGTAGACTCAGAAAACAGCTGCAGAAAATATCCTGAGAGGGAGAGGATGGAAGGAGGGAGGGAAGCAGGAAGGGAGGGGAGGAGGGAGAAAGAGGGAGGGAGGGAGCGGAGCGGTTTCCTAAGCTACTGGGGGAGGGGCAGGACCAGCCAAGCCTCTGTGACACAGGAAGTGAGAAACAGTTCTGTCTGCTTCACTTCAAAAATATAGAAGTTGGGGGTGAAACTCAGAGGAATGGCTACAGCCCAGCTTCCGGACTCAGGGGCAGTGCTGGCTCTGGGCTGGGGTGGGAAACCCAGTCACCACGGAGGACGGGGGCAGCAGCAGCTTCCTGGATTCCAGTGAAGCCACACCCCAGGGGTTTTGGTGACACATTCCCTGGGCTTCCTCAAGACACACAGTGACTTGGACGCTGATAACAACTTAAAAAAAAAAAAAAGAAGAAAGAAAAAAAGGAAGGAAGGAAGGAAGGAAGGAAGGAAGGAAAGAAAGAAAGAAAGAAAGAAAGAAAGAAAGAAAGAAAGAAAGAAAGCAGAGAAAGGAAGACAGGAGGGGGAAGTCGGCAGATCTGTCCTGGAATTTGTTTCTCCCTCCAAGGTGGGCAGGGAGGAGCTGGGGTTCGAGCCCAGGCCCAGGAGCATGAACTCTGGGTTCCACCTAGACTCCGCCGCAGAAGCCACTCGTAGAAGTAAAGACTTTAAATCTGTAATACAGGCAGGCGGGCGGTGGCGCAGCGGGTTAAGCGCAGGTGGCGCAAAGCACAAGGACCGGTGTGAGGATCCCGGTTCCAGGCCCCGGCTCCCCACCTGCAGGGGAGTCGCTTCCCAGGCGGTGAAGCAGGTCTGCAGGTGTCTGTCTTTCTCTCTCCCCCCTCTCTGTCTTCCCCTCCTCTCTCCGTCCTATCCAACAACGACGGCATCAATAGCAACCACAATAATAACTACAACAATAAAATGAGGGCAACAAAAGGGAATGAACAAATATTTTAAAAAGTGAATTGAATTAAAATAAATAAATAAATCTGTAATAGTTGGCCCTTAAACTAGTCCCAACTGTGGGAGGCTGGGGAGGGAATTTATACATGGTTTTCTTCTTTTTTTTTTTTTCTTCCTCCCATTAAGAAACAGTTGATGGGGTGGGCAAGACAGCTCAGCTGGGAAGGCACCTGCTTTGTAGCGCCTAGGACAGGGCAGGTTGCAGCCCTGCTAACCCCATGGAGCTGTTTTCTCCCTTTCTTTTCCTTTTCCACTTCCTCTTTCTTTGCTTTGCTTCATTCCCAGAGCCCTGCCCAGCTCTGGCTGGTGGAGGTGCTGGGGATGGAGCCTGGGAGTCTCGGGCAGGAGAGTCATTTGTATGACTATCTGTATTATCCCGTTGCTTTCTATCTGAACAAGTCAGAGTGGTGAAGGCCCAACGACAACAAAGTGTGTGAACACTTCCTGGTTGGTTTGTTAGCAGCCTGAGTTGATTTAATCTTCCTCATTGACGTTTTTTCTGACATTTTATCTCTAGTTTACCTTACTGTAAAAACACAGAACTTACAATACCGTTTAGGTTCTGGGTGAAGTTTCTAGTCACCAGTAGTATTATCAGAGCTCAATTTCAGGTGGCCAACAGTTTGCGTGTGCTGTTTTAAAGACTGCATTTATCTACTAATGAGAAAGATAGGAGAGAGAACTAGACATCGCCCTGGTACCTGTGCTGTACTGGACTTGAGACCTCATGTTGAAAGCCCAAGGCTTTACACACTGCACTACCTCCCAGACCACACCTTGTTTGATTTTTTAATTTAATTTTTTTAATTGACACCAGGATTACTGCTTGGGCTCAGAGCAAGCACTATGAACCCACCCCATTTCCAGCAGCTATCCCCATCCCCATTTTGATAAGACAGAGAGAAATGGAGAGGGGTGAGGGGAGAGGGGGATAGAGAGAGACACCACCACCCTCAGCCCTCATGTGCTGCTGGGGCTGGGACCCAGGGCCTCATGCACAGCAAGGCAGGCATCCTCCCAGTGAGCTGTCCCCAAACCCCCTGTTGCTATTTCTCATTGAACCTAAAGAAACGCCAGCAGGGAGTCAGGCGGTGGTGCAGTGGATAAAGTGCAGGTGGTGCAAAGCGCAAGGACCAGAGTAAGGATCCTGGTTCAAGCCCCCGGCTCCCCACCTGCAGGGGAGTCGCTTCACAGGCGGTGAAGCAGGTCTGCAGGTGTCTGTCTTTCTCTCCCCCTCTCTGTCTTCCCCTCCTCTCTCCATTTCTCTCTGTCCTATCCAGCAATGACGACATCAATAACAACAATAACCACCACAACAATAAAATACAGGGGCCACAAAAAGGGGGGAAATGCCAGCATGTCATCCAGAGCAGCCCCAGGGCTGAGGAGTCCACGTGGGCCCTCAGAGGTAGCCTAGACACACCAGCTGAGCTCAGGAGGCACCCCAGCCCCCACCTCCGTCTGGGAAGTCTGTGCAATGGAGGGGAGAGGGAGCCAGCCTGGGAACCAGCTTCCATCTGCAGCGGAGCGTCACATGGACAGCCTAGGGTACCCATCCGCACATCCCAGAGCCGGTGCAGCCAGACACAGTCCTGCCAAGACACTCAAGCCACAGCCCAGGTGGAGCTTCCCTTCTTTAAGGCTTACTTATCTGTAGCCATGAGACAGACCATAGAAACCAAGCCCCAGCACCACTCCGGAGTGTAGGTGGGGGTGGGATCAGTGCTGTGCCCCAGACTAGAACTAAAAGAGTCGGGTCGGGGGGAGGCAGTGAAAGTGCCCTTTGCCAGAGCCTGGCACACAGTAACAACACCAGGTGAGCTGTGCCACCTCGTGTCCCCAAGCACCCTGTCCAGGCCTCTTGTCCACCAAGCTGCCCCTGCTCTCAGTCCCTCCCAAGAGCAGTGACAGGCCTCCCCACGCTCAAATGGAAGCCCCAGGGTGCTAGCGGCCCCCGCTGCCGGGCCGGGCCTAAGGACCAGGGAGCGTGGACAGCAAGGTGCTTCAGGCTGGTGTCTGGGAACGGACCCGGGACCCTCCCAGTAGTCCGGAACACACCGCCACATGGACACACGGCCACATGCACACCCCAAGGTCGGTCCGGGCTGACGCCTTCGGGTGACAAGCAGGCCTGCTCTGAGGTCTACCCCGAAGCCTGGACCTCTGGGTGGAGCCCACCGTCCTCCTCCCTGGCCCGAGAGTGGGTCCCCGGCCAGGGACACCCCAAAAGTCATGCGTCCAGGGAGCAAGGGCGGGGAGGCCTGTCAACCATGAAGGCGGCGCAGCCGGGTGTCGGCCTGGGTGCCACCCCCACCCAGGCCGGGGAGCGGTGTCGGGGATACTGCGGGGACACTTCCTGAAGGGCTCACAAGCCCCCTGGGCCTCCTGCTACCCCGACCCCCAAGGCACCCCAAGCTCCGTGGACCTCAGGCGCCCAGGGACAGCCCGCGGGGCCGGGGGGCGGGTGCCCAGCTGGGGCCACCCCTCCACACACACCCACCCAGGGTTCCGGGGCCCTAACCCTCAGCGACCAGGCACCCGGCGGCTGGCGGGGACCCCCGGGACGGGGAGAGAAGCACAGACACCCCCCACACGTAGGGGCGAATCTGCGGGGCCCAGCCTGGGGGAGGGGCGCAGAGAGACTCTGGGACTTTCAACTTCCAGATACTCGGCTCCAGAGCGGAAAAGCAACTTTCCCGGGAAGCCCCGGGGCGCAGCAGGCGAGAAGACGAACCCCACCCCACCCGCACCGCGGTCCCGCCTCGCAGGACCCCGCGCCCCGGAGTCCCCGCGCCCCCCGCCCCCGCGACCCCGGAGTCCCCGCACCCCGCGCCCCCCGCCCCGGAGTCCCCGCACCCCGCGCCCCCGAGCCCTGCGCCCCGCCCCCGCGCTGCCCGCCCGCCTCACTCACCGCCAGCGAACCCGAGTGTGGTCTGGCCAACTCGCCAACAGGCCGGGGCTACCGGGCGGCGGGGCGGGGCGGGGCGGGGCGGGGCGGGGGGGGCGGGGCGGGAACCCCGGGGAGGGCGGGGACAGGGGGCGGCACAGGGGCGGGGACCCCTGGGAGGGCAGAAGCCCGGGGGCGCACAAGGGGCGAGGACCCCAGGGGGCGGCACAGCGGGCGGGGACCCGGGGAGGGGGAGAAGCCCGGGGGCGTGAACTCCAGGGAGCAGGGACCCCAGGGAGGGCGGGGACAGGGGGCGGGAACCGCGGGGGCGGGACAGGGGTGGAACCCAGGGGAGCAGGGACCCCGGGGGCGGGCACAGGGGGCGGGACAGGGGGTGGAATCCAGGGGAGCAGGGACCCTAGGGAGGGCGGGGACAGGGAGCAGGGACCCCGGGGGCGGGGACAGGGGGCGGGACAGGGGGCGGCACGGGCGGTGGAGCCCCAGGGAGCAGGGTCCCCGGGGAAGGCGGGGACGGGGAGCAGGGACCCCGGGGGCGGGGACAGGGGGCAGGCCAGGGGGGTGGGATCCCCGGGAGCAGGGACCCCAGAAAGGGCGGGGACAGGGAGCAGGGACCCCGGGGGCGGGGAAAGGGGGCGGTACAGGGGGGGTGGAACCCAGGGGGAGCAGGGACCCCCAGGGAGGCGGGGACAGGGGGCGGGACAGGGGGTGGAACCCAGGGGGAGCAGGGACCCCAGGGAGGCGGGGACAGGGGGCGGGACAGGGGGTGGAACCCAGGGGGAGCAGGGACCCCAGGGAGGCGGGGACAGGGGGCGGGACAGGGGGTGGAACCCAGGGGGAGCAGGGACCCCAGGGAGGCGGGGACAGGGGGCGGGACAGGGGGTGGAACCCAGGGGGAGCAGGGACCCCAGGGAGGCGGGGACAGGGGGCGGGACAGGGGGTGGAACCCAGGGGGAGCAGGGACCCCAGGGAGGCGGGGACAGGGGGCGGGACAGGGGGCGGCACGGGCGGTGGAGCCTCAGGGAGCAGGGACCCCAGGGAAGGCGGGGACAGGGAGCAGGGACCACGGGGGCGGGCACAGGGGGCGGTACAGGGGGTGGAACCCAGGGGAGCAGGGACCCCGGGGGCGGGCACAGGGGGCGGGACAGGGGGCGGCAAGGGCGGTGGAGCCCCAGGGAGCAGGGTCCCCGGGGAGGGCGGGGACAGGGGGCGGGAACCGCGGGGGCGGGAACAGGGGGCGGGCCAGGGGGGTGGAACCCAGGGAGCCGGGACCCCAGGGAGGGCGGGGACAGGGGGCGGGACAGGGGCGGCAGGGGCGGTGGAGCTCCGGGGAGCAGGGACGCCAGGGAAGGCGGGGACAGGGAGCAGGGACCCCGGGGGCGGGCACAGGGGGCGGCACCGGCGGTGGAACCCAAGGAGCAGGAACCCCGGGGGCGGGCACAGGGGGCGGCACAGGGCAGGGGCGCTGGCCCTTCCGGTTTCTCCCGCCCCCGCGCCCGGACACGCGAATGCTCCCTTGCCGCTCCCGCCAGCCTGGATGGCACCCAGATGGCTCCCACACTCTCGTCCCGCCGGTTACCCGCAGTCTGGCTCAGTTCCCTCGGAACCACCTCCTTCGGCCCCTCCTGGCGGCTGTCCGTGCAGGCTCACCCCTCGCTCTTGCCTGACCACCACCCCCCCCGCCCAGGGGCCCCCGCTGTCACCCTTCCACCCTGCGAGAACTGGGACCAACTGGGACCCCCAGGGCGTCTCCGGAAGCATGTGGCCCGGGGCAAGTCTCTTCTTTGGTTGGGAGCTCCACACCTGCTGGGGGACCCACGTGCCTGAACTCCGGCCAACCTGGGCGTCCACTCTCAGGCCTCCACCATGCCCACAGCTCCTCCCTCAGCCCTGCGGACCCCAGGATGGCCCTAAACCCTAAGCTCTTCTCCCAGCCCCGGGGGTCCCCAGGATATCCCCAAACTCTCCTCCTTCAACCTCAGGGAGCCCCTAGGATGTCCCCCAACCCTCAGCTCCTCTCTCAGCCCTGGGATCCCCAGGATGAGCATGAAGAGGAGGAGGGACTAGAGAAAGGGGGGAAGGAGGAGGGGAGAGAGGAGGAGGGAGCAGAGGAGGGGAGAGGAGGTGGCAGAGGAAGAGGGGGAAAGGAGAGAGAGCAGGGGGGGAAGGAGAGACAATGAGGGGCAGAGAAGAGGGGGAGGAGGGGACAGAAGAGGGAGAAGGGGTGAGGAGGAGGAGAGAGATGGGGAGGGGCGGGGCCAGAGGAGGAGGGGGAAAGGAGAGAGAGGAGGGGGCAGACAGCCCAGGAGATAGGGATGGGCAAATGGCAGGACTTCATGCCTGAGGCTCCAGGATCCATCCTTGTGGTCATATGCAGAGCTGAGCAGTGTTCTGTTCTCTCTCTCTCTGTCTGTCTCTCTCTCTCTCTCTCATAAACAATGTGCGGGAAGTATGAAGGCAGAGTTGCCAGGGCCTGGGAGCATCAGGGTAGAGTGCCAGCCGGGAGAGCAGGATTCTGAGTGGCAGACCCTTGCTCACTAGCTAGCCCCACAGAATGTGAGTCTTCAGGCATGAGCCTCAGGCCCGGGCTGGGGGTCTACCCCGAGGATGGTGGACAGGTGCAGCGGTGAATTCCCTGTGCACGCTGTCCATCCCGTCTGTCTCTCCCCCACCCTTCCTCACCAAGGCTGGAAGAGCTGGCCAGCGGGTTGGGCAGTGGGGCCACACCTGTGGGAGGCCCTCAGGCACCCCCAGGGCTACAGGAGAACAAGGGTGCTCCCCAGGTCACCTGAGGGCTGCGGTGTCAGCAGGAAGGGTCAGTCTGACCTAAAGGGGCCAAAGGCAAAGGACCTGGCGGCCTCCCTGCAGCCCACTGAGCTTGCTGTGCCTGGTACGCCCTGGAGATGCTCCTGTAAAGGAAGTTCTGGAGATGTGAGCATCACACGGCATCAAAAAGGCTCCTCTTGTGCGCCGCGGCTCCACGCCTAAAACGGGTGAGACAGGCGGCTTTGGGTCATGTGTGTTTTACAGTCTCCAGTCAAGTTAAATGTGGAAAAGGGGGCAAAGAAGTGAGAGATGTTCCTGGTGCTGAGCCGTCCACATGCCTCAGCGTCCAGAAGTTAGCAGAAGGGGCTCTGACCGAGGCACTCCCCCCTCCCCACCTGGGGCCCTGACGGGAGGTGGGGGGGGGGGGTCTTGATGCAGAGCATCAGGGGTTGGAAGGATGCAGTCACGCTGATGTCCTCTGCCAATGCCACTGTGAACGTGAGGTGGTGCCGTTACCCAACTCCTCAGCACACGGACACGAGAGAATGGAAAATGGGGTTCAGACAAGCACATCTGCAGGGGTGAGGTGGGAGAGTATGGGCAGAATAAGCCACACGCTTGTCAGCTGGGCCAGAAGGAGCTCGAGGTCCAGGCAAGCCGGGAGGACCAAGGAGGCCCGGCACCGGCTGGGGTGGACGAGCCTGAAAGACACGCTTGGAGAGAGGCCACGTGTCAGAGCACGTCAGGGCTGCAGGATGGAGGCTGAGCAGGTTCTGGCTGCCTGGGGGTGGGGCTGGGGTGTCTTTGGAGAAGTGATGGAAGCTGCTGGCTCACAGAGGGCACAATGCTGCGAAGATGCTGCCAGCCACGGGCACTTCCAGGGGGCGGGGGGCTCGTTGGACTGTACAGGAATCACATGTGACGGCCTCTCATAAGCCAGGATGGGGCTCTGACCCATCTCCATCTCAGCAAGTGAAGACGTCTCTTTCTTAGAGACGGGCATTATTTACGGGGGTGCAAGGCCGGGGCACCGTTCTGGCAGGTGCCATGTCAGGATGAGCCAGGAACTTGAGGCGCGAGAACCAAGTGTGCTGTCACGTGAGCATCCCCCCCCAGTCACTAAGAGATGTTCCTCAGCGTGGAGGGGGGAGCATCACCCTGGGACATGCAGTGCCGGGAATGAACCAAGTGTAGACACACACCCATGTAGACACGCGCACACACACACACCAGCCACATCCTGGGTAGCAGCGCCCTTCCTGGGGTGCACAGTTCTCCTCAGAGCTTGGTGTCTGGGTCTGGGCTGGGCGCCCACACCTGCTTCTCCACCTGGGGGTGGGGGCTGTGTGCCCTGAGGGCCTGGGACCAGGAAGCGGCTGGTCTGGCTTGGAGTGAACCAGCTGGCCCACCAGAGGCTCCGGACCTGCAGAGGAGGAAAAGCAGGCTGCCTCCATGGATCAGAAGGGGAGCCCTTTAGGCAAAAAAAAAAAAAAAAAAAAAAATGAAGGGGGGAAAAAAAAACACTCCCCCCACCAGAGGCCATGCTCCCCAGTGCCCTGGGGGGTTGAAACATGCAGAAGCATGAAACTGAATCACTGTATTTCACCAAATACAAAAGTAAATTCCAAGTGGATCAAGGACTTGGATGTTAGACCACACACTATCAAATACTTAGAGGAAAATATTGGCAGAAGTCTTTTCTGCATACATTTTAAAGACATTTTCAATGAAACGAATCCAATTACAAAGAAGACTAAGGCAAGCATAAACCTATGGGACTACATCAAATTAAAAAGCTTCTGCACAGCAAAAGAAACCACTACCCAAACCAAGGGGCCCCTCACAGAATGGGAGAAGATCTTTACATGCCATACATCAGACAAGAGTTTAATAACCAACATATATAAAGAGCTTGCCAGACTCAACAACAAGACAACAAATAACCCCATCCAAAAATGGGGGGAGGACTTGGACAGAATATTCACCACAGAAGAGATCCAAAAGGCCGAGAAACACATGAAAAAATGCTCCAAGTCTCTGATTGTCAGAGAAATGCAAATCAAGACAACAATGAGATACCACTTCACTCCTGTGAGAATGTCATACATCAGAAAAGGGAACAGCAGCAAATGCTGGAGAAGGTGTGGGGTCAAAGGAACCCTCCTGCACTGCTGGTGGGAATGTCAATGGGTCCAGCCTCTGTGGAGAACAGTCTGGAGAACTCTCAGAAGGCTAGAAATGGACCTACCCTATGACCCTGCAATTCCTCTCCTGGGGATAGATCCTAAGGAACCCAACACACCCAT
Source organism: Erinaceus europaeus (assembly GCF_950295315.1). Lineage (NCBI taxonomy): Eukaryota > Metazoa > Chordata > Mammalia > Eulipotyphla > Erinaceidae > Erinaceus > Erinaceus europaeus. The sequence continues at coordinate 268,040 of NC_080176.1, forward strand.
CCAAAAAGATCTGTGTACACCTACGTTCTTGGCAGCACAATGTGTAATAGCCAAAACCTGGAAGCCACCCAGGTGTCCAACAACAGATGAGTGGCTGAGCAAGTTGTGGTATATATACACAATGGAATACTACTCAGCTGTAAAAAATGGTGACTTCACCGTTTTCAGCCGGTCTTGGATGGACCTTGAAAAAATCATGTTGAGTGAAATAAGTCGGAAACAGAGGGATGAATATGGGATGATCTCACTCTCAGGCAGAAGTTGAAGAACAAGATCAGAAAAGAAAACACTAGTAGACCCTGAAATGGAATTGGCATATTGCACCCAAGTAAAAGACTCTGGGGTGGGTGGGTGGGGAGAATACAGGTCCATGAAGGATGATAAATGACATAGTGGGGGTTGTATTGTTAAATGGGAAACTGGGGAATGTTATGCATGTACAAACTATTGTATTTACTGTTGAATGTAAAACATTAATTCCCCAATAAAGAAATAAATTTTTTAAAAAACGCTCCCCCCCAGAGGCCATGCTCCCCAGTGCCCTGAGAGGTTCTTCTCCAGGGTGACTCTCCCTTTGTAGTTATTTCCAGAGCAGAAACCTACTTCCCAGATCAGAGACCCAGTGCTGAACAGTCTGTCTCCACAAACCCGGCTTCTGAGACTCCCGTCCCACAGCAGGACGCTGTCTCCAACCACACGCCCAGTGGGTGAGACCTCGGCAGGGGTTGCACACCCCAGTCCTGCCCTGCTGCCCCAGTGGAGTCCTCATCAAAATGAAGCTGAACAGGGCCAGGCGGTGGTGCACTTGGCTGAGTGCTCACATCACAGTGCGCAAGGACCCCGGTTCAAGTCCCTGGTACACACCTGCATGGGGGAGGAAGCTTCACAAGCGGTGAAGCAGGGCTACAGGTGTCTCTGTCTCTCTATCTCCTTCTCCCCTCTCAATTTCTCTCCGTCTCCATCCAATAATAAATAAAATATTTAAAAAGAAACTATCTTTTTTTAAACATGGAGGTGAAGTGGGGTGAGCTTGGAGACACAGAAGGAGAGACACAGCACCATTCTCCCCACTGTCTGACACCCGCACTCCCGTGTGGGGCCATGATCTTGAACCTGCGTTCTCACGTGTGGCCAAGTGTGCGCTCTACTTGGTGAGCTATTTGCTGGCCCCCAAACATTTGAAAACACCAGTCCCCTGTGGAGGAACCTCCAGGCCAGGGGCCCCCAGAGCTGGTGACAGACCCTTCCTGCCCAGTGAGGCACCCACAAGACATGGGTGAGTCCACAGGTGAGAGAACCCCCCCAGTGACACCCTGATGTGCAGACTGAGCCGAACACGCCCGCTGGACAACGGGCAGAGACTGTGGGTGGCAGCGGGCAGCCTGTCTGGCCCCCAGGACCACGCCAGCCTGTCCACTCTAGGCTCACATCCTCTGCTAAACCCTATGCCACTAGGGGGCAGCACCAGGCCCTAAAAGACAGGGAGGGGTGGAGAGCACCGGGCTAGCAGGTCACCGGCCCGCAGGTCACGCGGCCCAGCTCTCAGTGGGTGTGCTGCTGTCGGCCCACCAGGGGAGGCACAGGGCTCATCAGTCAGCCTAACTTCACAGCACAGAGAGACCCGTCCTCTGGGGTTCTGCGCAGCTGGGGGAACTAAAGGGGCCTGACAGGAGCCCAGAACCCCACTTCCTTAGCCAGCAGCATGTCACGCTGGGGAGGGGCCCTGCTCCCCCAGCAGCCCCATCGCAGGGAGGCAGTGAGCCGGCAGAGGGGTTGACACTCTGTGGAGGCCGCACAGCCCGAGCCCAGAGGCAGCGGTGAGCTGGGCAGCTGTTCGGAGCCTGTGCTTTGCTGTGCCCAGGCGAGCCTCCAGGGGTCTAGAACCTTCAAGATGGCCCAGGGCCATCCTTCACCGTCTCAGAGCCTATCTCCCACCTCCCACAAAGCCAAACAGAAAGAGGAACAGCTGCCCAGTTCCCAGCTCAGCTAGGGTCTGGCCAGTCCCTGCCTCTCTCGTTGACACCTCTTTCCTCCAGGGCCCGTGCCATGCAAAGGGGCATCATGCCCTCTGGCCTCTGGGCACACTCTAGCCAGGCATCCCTGTGCTTCCTGGAACCTGAAGCCTTGTGTCTGTGTCTGCAGTCAGCCTTGGGCCAGCTGGCACCTCCCCGGGAGGAGGGCTGTACACCCAGGGGGGCTGAGCACCCAGGACTAGGCTGCCCCTGGGAGGGGGGCCAGGGCTGGTGGTCAGGGGATGGCCAGGCCCCCAGGGTCGAAGGAGATGGCCAAGCAGAGTTCTAAGGGGACAGGCCTGGGCAAAGTCCTCGGGGCTTCCAGCTCCCTCCTGGCCTGAGGCCATGAGCCAGGGCCATGTCACTGTTTGCTCAGCTGTGCACCAGCTCCGGCCCAGGGCACACTGAGGAGGACATGAAGCGGTCATAAGACTTCAGTTCTTTCTAGCTGGTGTCACCATTGCCCCCACGCAGCGACCTCAGATGCCCTGTGTCTGCCCACAGCCCTGAAGGTCCTGATAAGAAACCAGTCCGATGATCAAAGGGACCCGTGACAACAGCCACCCTCCCCGTGGACACAGCTCCGTCTATCAATGAGGGCAGCAGGGCTGAAATTCAAGGCTTTTCTTCTTCTGAGCGAACCCCTTCCCAGTAGCCAGCCCCCACAGCCCCACCCCAGGATTTCCAGGCAGAAAGGCAAGTGATGAGGAAGGAGTGACCTGACCCATTTCTAAAGCTGGGCAGCCACATCCCGCAGGCATGCAGATTGGGAAACAGCAGGAGTGGAGTCTGGTGTGGCCGTGGGGGGGTGGGGGACACCCCCGGGTGAGTCAGTCCCAGCATCCACCAAGATGCCTGAAGAGGGTCAGCAGATGACTCGCCTGGTAGATAGGGCACACACCTTTTCCCACCTGAAGCCCCTAGGTTCAGGCCCCAGGGCCACATAGAAGCCCCAAGATGCTGGGGAAGCTCTGTGGATGGTAGTTGGGGGCTGTGGTCCCTCCCTCACTCCCTCCCTTCTTCTCTCCCTCCCTATTTAGAGCAAAAAGAATGATGGTGTTGGCCTGGCAGCAGTGGAATGGCACAGGCACTTCAAACAATCGGAATAAGTGAAAAGAGAGGGCAAGAAGGAAGTGCGGGCAAGGTGGTGACACACCCAGAAGAGCACCCATGTTACAGTGCACAAGGACCCGGGTTCAAGCCCCTCGTCCCCATCTGCAGGGGTAAATTTCACAAATGGTGGAGCAGGGCTGAAGCCCCCCCCCTTTCTCTCTCTCTCTCTCTCTCTGTCTCTCTCTCCCTCTCCGACTTCCTTACCTCTCAATTTCTCTGTCTCTATCCAAAATAAGTAAATATTTAAAAGAGTGAGAAAGGGAGGCTTGATAGGGGGCCAGGTAGGTGGTGGTGCACCTGGTTAAGCACACACACTACTATGCACAAGGACCCGGGTTCAAGCCCCCAGCCCCCACCTGCAGGGGGAAAGCTTCAGTGGTGAAGCAGGGCTGCAGGTCTCTCTCTCTCTCCCCCCTTCTCTCCCTCCCTTCCTCTCAATTTCTGGCTATCTATCCAATAAAGATAATAAAACAAAATTTTTTAAAAAGAAAAAAAAGGGAGGCTTGACTGGGTCTGTCTCCCCAGAGACTGTGTGCTGGCCTCAGGCAGTGGTGTCCTCAAGGCTGTGCCCAGGAGGCTAGGCACAGCCCTAAACAGAGGGGACAGACTGGATAGGGAGCTTCGGGGTGGGGGTTGTTGGAGGGTGGAGGTAGGAGAGGTGTGGGGGGAACTGACCCATTATGACAGCACCTCCTGGGCTCCCCTTCCGGGGCTCCCCTGCTGGGGAGTGGTAGCAGAGGGTACAGTAACAGCTGCTAGCCACCAGATTCTCCAGCACAGGTGGGGGTAGATAGCATAAAGGTGAGCAAAGAGACTCTCATACCTGAGACTCCAAAGTCCCAGGTTCAGACCTCCACATCATCATAAGCCAGAACTGAACAGTGTTCGGTTAAAAAATAAATTAAAAGAATTAAAAATTAAGAGGGGCTCGTGGTGCTTGAGCATACATGATATACAAGGACCTGGGTTCGAGCTCCTGGTCCCCACCTGCAGGGGAAAAACTTTGTAAGTGGTGAAGCAGGGCTGCAGGTGTCTGTCTCTATCCAATGAGGAAAGACAATAAAAACTTTTTTGATAAAAAATAAAAAAAGAGAGAAGGAAAGACACTGGTTCACACTCTGGTTCACACTGTGAAGCTCCCCCCACCTCCGAAGCTGCTTCCCTGTGGTGTCCGGGGGCTCAAACCCGGATCCCTGAGCATGGTGATGTGTGTGCTCTACCCAGTGAGCCACCTTTCCTAAAAAACACAAGGGAACGGGCAGGGGAGATAACATAATGGTTAAGCCTGGGGTTCACAAGTCCTAGGTTCAATCCCCCTACCACCATAAACCAGAGCTGAGCAGTGCTCTGGTCGGTCTCCCTCTCTCTCTCCCCCTCTCTTTCAAAAATAAATAAAATATTTTTTTAAAAAAAGGGAAAAAAAGAGAACAGTACAGCAGAGCTGACAGTCCACATGGCATTTCTCCTCCTCCTCCTGTTCCCCCCTTATTCCTAATTTGCAGTGCCAGGAAATGAGCCCAGGTTTGTGGCCTCCACTGAGCAACCTCTCTGAGTCAATGTTCACATTCTTTTATTTTGGGAGAGCGAGCAGGAGAGAGAGAGAGATACCACAGCACTGCTCATCCCCCCACAAAGCTGCTTGGTGTTGACAGACTGCTGTGGCTCAAACCCAGGGCCTCGAGCTTGGCCAGGCACAGGCTCTGGTCTCTCACTTCCATTCTCTTTTCTTTTCTTTTTAACCGGAGCACTGATCAGCTCTGGCTTATGGTGGTGGGGAGGGAAGGGCCAATTGAACCTGGAGCCTCAGACATGACAGTCTGCCTGCATAAACATTATGCTGTCTAACCCCGTCCTCCATTCTCTTTTCTGTCAAAACAGAAAATAAATGCATCCAAAAGCAAATATGAAAGAAAGAGCCTCATGGGTGGACAAGTAAAGACCAATGAGCCCCCTTGCTCCTGTGGCCACACTGGCAGAGACATGCTAAACTGGATCTCCCTGGTGCTCCAGCCCTGAGGGTCCCTCTCTGCAAAAGCTCAGAAGGGAAGGTTAAGCGCAAGGACCGGCGTAAGGATCCCAGTTCAAGCCCCCAGCTCTCCACTTGCAGGGGAGTCGCTTCAAAGGCGGTGAAGCAGGTCTGCAGGTGTCTCTGTCTTTCTCTCCCCGTCTCTGTCTTCCCCTCCTCTCTCCATTTCTCTCTGTCCTAACAACAGTGACAACAACAATAACCATAACAACAATGAAAAACAACAAGGGCAACAAAAAGGGAAAATAAATATTTTTTTAAATATTTTTTTAAAAAAAGCACAGAAGGGTCTGGCTTTCTGGAGGCCCAACTGGAGACAGACCAGGACTCCACAGGGGTGCACAGGGCCCTTCTCAGGGGAAGAGATGGGCAGTGGCCAGCCCCTGGACATGCCTGGCAGGCAGCAGGGCCCCCCCCCCCACCTGTGACCCCAGCGCTTCGCCCTAGCTCCAGGCCGGACCCCAGCCCTTCCCAGCTGCTCTGCGTGTCTCAGCCAGGAAGCACCGCAAGGAAGGGCTCTGAGGACGCTTTGCCAAGCACCCCCAGAGCCCTGCTCCCTGAGTCCTGCAAAGCCGCAGCACCCAGGGTCTCCCCTAAAGCGGGGTGACTCCATCTGTGGGGGCTGCACTTGGGAGCCCCCTCTGGCTGTCTCCCTTCCCCTGTATTTGGGTAGCCACAGCTCAAGGGAAAAGTGTGTGTACACAAAAATTTACCCCCTAGCCCATCAGAGAACTACTAAGATCTCTGGAATTTCCGGAGTGATGACATCTCTGTGTGGTAATGAATGACAGGGGCGGTGCTCTGGGCCAGTCTGCTGGGGGTCTTTCTGAGAAACCCAGGCAAGGAGAGTGGGGGCTTCAGGCTGCAGACTAACAGCCAAGACCAGGCAGCCACCCACGGGCTTACCGGGTGCCAGCTCACCCAGCCTCGTGCTGGAGATCACCCCAAGTGCGCCCACCCTACGCTGGGGAGCCCTCACTACCGTGCATTCATCTCATCTTTGCTGACAGACAGCTCAGCTGGCAGAGCACAGAGCCTGGGGGGGCTCTGTGTATGGGGGAGCAGTGCCACCGTGTTCTGGCAGAAGGGTGGGGAACAGAGAGCTGGGAGACGGAGAGACAGCGCTCCACCACCCATCACTCCCGGAGCTTCCCTGCTGTCACCATGATGCTCCGTGTGCTGCTGGGGCTCAAACCCAGAGCCTCGCACGCGGTAAGCTGTGTGCCCAGCCCCTGAGCTGCCCACCCAGCTCCTCTGAGGAAACTGAAGCCTTCCCTTGAACGAGGGCTGTGGTGGTGGTGGGGTGTCTACCAGGCAGGTGTCTGCCTTCTGCCACGGCAGCGGAGACCTGGAGTCAGAGCCTCCAGACCCAGTGCACTGCACTGCCAACCCTCCTCTGATGCGGCCTGAGCCCACACCAGCAGGATGCTGCCCGCTAAGTACTAGCACTAGGTCAGATCACCCAGTGCTCCAGGGCAGACAGCTGCCTTCAGGAAGGAGTAGGGGGAAGAGAGGGGAGGACAGGAACAGGAGGACAAGCAGGGGAGGGGAGGGAAAGGGGAGAAGGGGCAGAGAGGGGAGGAAGATGGGCGGAGAGAGGAGAAGCAGGGGGAGGAGGAGAAGGAGGAGCAGGGGGAGGAGGAGGAGGAGCAGGGGGAGGAAGAAGAGGAGGGGCAGGGGGAGGAGGAGGAGCAGGGGAGGAGGAGGAGGAGCAGGGGGAGGAGGAGGAGCAGGGGGAGGAGGAGGAGCAGGGGAGGAAGAGGAGGAGCAGGGGGAGGAGGAGCAGGGGCAGGGGGAGGAGGAGCAGGGGGGAGGAGGAGGAGAAGGGGGAGGAGGAGGAGCAGGGGGAGGAGGAGGAGGAGGAGCAGGGGAAGGAAGAAGAGGAGGGGCAGGGGGAGGAGGAGCAGGGGGGGAGGAAGTGTGCTCACTCTTCCCTTCTGACTGGCTGAGGGAGGCATTCCTCTGTGCTGACCCGCTGCCTGAAGCAAGGTGGCCTCCTCCCAGGTGACCCCTGCCCGCAGCTCCGCCCAGCAGCAGCCTCCTCAGAGCCCCCTCTCCAGCCCCGGGCGCAGGGCTGTCCTTTCCCAAGTTTACCGCTGATTTCTTTTTATGACCAGAGTCCTGCCTGGCTCTGGCTGAGGCGGTGCCAGGGACTGAAGCTGTAGCCATCATGCTTGCTCCCCAGCTTGGGTTTTTTTTTTTTTTTTTAAGATTTTATTTATTATTCATTAATGAGAAACATAGGAGGAGAGAGAGAGCCAGACATCACTCTGGTACATGTGCTGCCGGGGATTGAACTCAGGACCTCATGCTTGAGAGTCTGATGCTTTATCCACTGCGCCACCTCCCGGACCACCCCAGCCTGGCTTTTCAAGAGTCTTGAGAAGTGGCCTTGAGACCAGCTCCCAAGCCCTCGAAATGCCTGAGTGAGGAGAGCTCCCAGGTCCCCCATGGGGAGCCCCGCTGGGCTGAGGAGGGAGTCACAGAGCTAAATTCTGGGGGGCCTCTGAGTGTGGGACTGGGGTACCTGTCACAGGAGGTACTGAGGACAACCTGGGGCCCTACTGGGGGATCGGATGCTGGGTGAGAGCTGGGCAGGAGGAGGGGAGCCTGTCCTGACCCCACCCACTAAAGCTGACCCTTGGGAGGCGGGCGGGCGGTAGCACAGCGGGGTTAAGCCCACGTGGAGCAAAGCACAAGGACCGGCGTAAGGATCCTGGTTCGAGCCCCCGGCTCCCCACCTGCAGGGGGGTCACTTCACAGGCGGTGAAGCAGGTCTGCAGGTGTCTGTCTTTCTCTCCCCCCTTCTCTGTCTTCCCCTCCTCTCTCCATTTCTCTCTGTCCTATCCAACAATGATGACATCAAGGGCAACAAAAAGGGAATAAATAAATACTTAAAAAAAATAAAAAGTAAATAAAGCTGACCCTGGGGGGACCTGAGTGTGAGGCCTCCCTCCAGGGACTGCAGGCCACCTGCAATTTGCAAAAGGAAGTTCTGAGCCGGCCTCTGGTGTGGTTGAGCTTGGGGGGAGGGGGCCACCTGGGGACCCTTAGGGAGGGGGCCGCTCAGACGGGGGTGGGGGGGGCTGTGGGAGCAGGGTGAGACGTGGCCTTAGTGGCTGAGCTAAGGGTGGAGGACGCAGGAGGGGCCAGAGCCGCCAGGGTGAGACCCGACCTCCTCTGGGAAGGGTCCTCACTGGGCTCAGGGCCTGCATGGCTCCACCACTCCCAGTGGCCATTCTCTCCCTTTCTTTCTTTTTGACAGAGGGTGAGAGGCAGAGAGATACAGAGGGAGAGAGACAGAGAGGAAGAGTGTGCAGGAGGCACACACAGCCACCACAAGTGAGATGGGGGTCTGCTTGGCACCCCCAGGCAGGGCAGGCCACGAGCCCTGAGCCTGGCGGGACCTTTCCTGTCCCCACAGGGGCCCGGCTGCAGTTTCTGGGGCTGAAGTACATCCACCCGTTGCTCTGACCACAATGGCCCAAGGTGCCCCTTGCCCTGCCCCTCCCCCATCTGCAGGGCACAGGTCAGCACCCCCCACCCCCCACCCTCCAGGTCAGGAACTAGCCTCCCCAGTTGGACCCTGAGGCCCTGGGGGGGGGGTGTCTGTCAGCTCTTTCTCTGATATTCTGGGGCGGGGGTCCAGGCCCCAGTCACATCCCAGCTCGACTCCTGAAACCCCACAAAGCCCTTTGGTTCTGAGTGGGGCAGGGAAGTGGACGCAGGACAGACAAGTGAGAAGCCCCGGGCTCAATCCCTGGCACCATATGTGCCCGAGTGTTCCTGTCTCTGTCCCTCTCCTTGACTAGTAAATAAGTGTACTTGATGCGCTCAAAACCCGCAGCAGAGAGGGTCCCAGGCCGCGGCAGGAGGCCACGCCAGGGTGCTGGGCATTTCCCAGAGCCCCCTGCTGCCCAGGGCTAGGCAGTTGGAAAGGTCGAGGGGTGCAAGGGGCCACCTAGGAGAGAAGCCACATTTTTTGCCCTCCCTCCCTCCCTCCCTGCCTGCCTGCCAGGACCCTCTCCTCCGCCCCCCACAGAACACCCTCCCTCACCCAGCTCCTGGCATGGCTAGGCTGATCAGACGGGCCCAGGGCTATTCCCAGGGGGACCTGTGGTCCCGGGCCCCTGACCTCTCCCTCCCTCCCCCAAGAGCAGCGGGTGGGGGTCCGGGGAGGTTGCACCTTCCTGCTCCCTGGACCCTGGGCGTCCTGTTTGAAGAGTGATTACAAGGTGGGCTGCCTGAGGGATGCCCCCCACATACACACCATGGGCTGGAAGGACGCCCCACCATCTCATCTCGGGTTGTATGCCCATCCTCAGCCCTCTGCCTCCCCCTTCAGGCCGCTCTGGGAAGGGCAGTGGGCAGAGCCCAGTCACTGCTGATGGCACCCTGCAGCCTCCGCAGGCCCTGTGCTCTGCCCCTCGATCCCACACCCCCCCTCACAGCTCACACCACCTCCACCTCCACGGCTCCCTCACACCCTGTCGCCTCCTGGACTTTCGATCATAGGTGCCCAGACGGACTCTGCAGAGGAGGAGGCTGTGCGCGGGGCAGGGGTGGAATGGGAATACAGAGCATGGACGTGCCTCAGGAAACAGAACCACCACACAGCCAGGGGCCCCGTGTGGGGAATGTGTCTGCAGAACAGGCTGTCACCGGGAGGAGACTCCTGCCTCACTGTCACCGCAGTGTCAGCAGTGGGTGCTGAGGTCCAAGCCAGCCAAGGAGCTCTGGACAGATGGGCATGGACCAAGGGCGCCTGCGTGCACAGGGCAGAGTATTACTCAGCCGCGAATAAGGAGACCCTCCCACTGGCAACTATCCAGGTGGACCTGGAGGGCATTCCACCGAGCGAAACACATCTGAGAAAGCCAGCCGGTGTGTCTCCCTTGGGTGCGGAACCTGAACGGGATGAACACGCACACACAGAGAACAGCAGAGTGGCCGGGGGCCGTGGGGCTGAGGCCCTGCTCTGAGACAGGCCAGCCAGGAGCGGGACACAGCAAGGTGACTGGTAAGCTCACTGACGAGGATGCGTTTCTGGAATGAATACGTATGGGGGCAAATCTCCGGCTTTCTCACGAGAGCTGTGTGGACACCACGGCCCTGTCTGCACCGGGCCTGCGCCCCCATCCTCTGCTCAGTCGGCCTGTCCCTTTTCTTAGGTAGGCAGAGAGAGGCAGAGAGAGAGGGGAGCCCATAGCACTGAGCCATCCCTCACCACGGTGGGGCCGGCTGGAACCTGGCTCGTGCACGTGGCTAAGCCGCTCACCGCCCAGGTGAGCTGTCGCATCAGCTCATTAGCCCTGCTATTTCAGTCTTCAGTTCAGGCACACGTCCCCTCAGCTGAGGCCTGGAGCCTGGGTCCTGTTACGAGTGAGGTCCTGGGTTCCAGTCCCAGCACCACAGGGATTTCCATGGGTGGCATGGATGAAGCAGAGCTGGGCATCTCGTCTCTCTCGTCCTCCTTTTTCCCTCTAGGGAATGAGAAAACGGGCCCAGGGGAGCACTTGAGTGGGGTCCCGCATGCAGGAGGCCCCAGGTTCAACCCTGGTGCCCCAGAGGGAGTGGATGTCAAGGAGGCACCTGTGTGGGCACAGCAGAAGGCCAGGCGCATGGAGGGGCCAGCAGGCGGGCGGCAACAGGGAGGCTGAGGAGTGGGCGAGAGGGCTGGAGGCAGGCACCCGGCCAAGGAGCAGAGTGTGTGCAGAGACAGGGCTCAGCATGCCACGGCGTACACACCCCTGTTCCACGTTACACCCGACTGTGGGAGGGAGGTCCTGCCCACCTGAATGCGCCCTGCTGTGGGCGTCTGCCTGGAGAGTCGCGTTTGCAGTGCCACGGGCCCAGAGGAGGGCAGAGTGTGCAGCACTGGGTTTGAGGCACCAGGTCCTAAGTCCAGTCCTCTGCGCCAGGTGTGCCTGAGTGATGCTCTCTAGTTCTCAATCTTTCTCATGAAAACAGACATCAATTAGACAATTTCTTTTAGAAAGTTTACAGTGGAGGAGAGAGCCTAATGTTCAGCAAAACACTTTCATGCCTGAGGCTCCAAAGACCGAGGTTCAATACCCCATGTCACCAAAAGCAGTGTTCTGGGAAAAAAGTCTACAGATTCTTATTTTTATCTTTATTTATTGGATAAAGACAGCCAGAAATCAAGAGGGAAGGGGGTGATAAAGGAGAGAGGCAGAGAGATACCTGCAGCACTGCTTCACTACTCACAACGCTTTCCCCCTGCAGGTGGGAGCCAGGGGTTCAAACTCGGTCCTTGTACATTGTAACATGCGCTCAACCAGGTGCCCCACCACCCAGCCCCTTTTTAATTTTTTAAAATTTATTTTCCCTTTGGTTGCCCTTTTTTTTTTATTATTGTTGTTGTAGTAGTTATTGTTATTGATGTCATTGTTGTTGGATAGGACAGAGAGAAATGGAGAGAGGAGGGGGAGACAAAGACAGACACCTGCAGACCTGCTTCACCGCCTGTAAAGCGACTCCCCTGCAGGTGGGGAGCCGGGGGCTCGGACCGGGATCCTCACGCCGGTCCTTGTGCTTTGTGACACATGCGCTTAACCCGCTGAGTTACTGCCCGACTCCCTACAAATTATTTATATTTATTTATGAATAGATAGAGACAGAGAGAAATTGAGAGAAGAGAGGGAGATAGGGGAGAAAGAAAGACATCTGCAGCCCTGCTTTACCACTTGCAAAGTTTTCCCCCTGCAGGTGGGAACCAGGGGCTTGAACCCGGGTCCTTGCTCACTGTAATGTGAGCATTTAACCAGGTGCGCCACCGCCTGGCCCCTACAAATTATAAAACAAAAATAGAAACAAAAGAAAAATCCCTTAAAACAAATATAGGGCCTGCAAGATAGTTCACCTGGGAGGGGCCTGCTCTACAAGACACACGACTCAGGTTTGAGCTGGCCCCCACCATGCCAGGGGAGCTTCATGGATGTTGCCTCCCCCCTTTCTCTCTCTAGCCCCCTCCTCTCCCTCTCTCCCTCTGTATGAAAAAGCCAACCCATATCAATACAGCCCCAGAGATGGCAAAAAACAGTAATAATAACCAAAAGTGATTAACAGCTAAATGTCAAGTTGGCACCCACACTAGAAGGGTTATTGGAAGACTCATCTTAAACATTTCTATTGTGTGAACCTACCAGGCTTTGTCCCAAGGACCACGGCACCACAAGGAAATCCCCAGCTGCACTCAGCCATCTAGCTCACAGCAAGAATGATAAATTTTCTGAAACTTCTGGTTTTCCCTAGGAGAGTTACTAGACTAGAGGGTAGGAGACAGGTTATGCAGAAGACTTTTATGCCTGTAGCTCCGAAGGGCTCAGGTTCACAAGCCAGGTTATGCTCCTTCACAAGCCAAGTAGTGCTCCAGTATAAGATGTTTTTGTTTTTGTTTTTGTTTTTTAATTATAAAAGAAAGGAAAAGAAGGGTACTAGGATAATAAAGATCAGAAATTGTGCTGTTAGGAGTCAGGATCTTCTGTGAAGAGTAAGAATAGGTACAAGGTCAGAGGCAAAATGCAAGCCATGCCTGTGACTTCAGCTCCTGAGGCGGGCTGGTGGCTGAGCAAGGATCTGAACCCAGACTTCTGGTACTGGACTCGAGGTCCTGCACCGTCTTCTCAGCTGCCTCTTCATCACCTAGGAGCCAGCACCAATGTAGAGAAGGGAGAGGAGGAAATGGCTCCACCTGGCAGAGGCCAGCCTGCAGGTGCTTGGAGCCCTGGCCAGCACCCTCGACCCCCAGCACCCACAGCCTGACTCCAGGAGGCTGGACCTTGGGGCCGCCCGCCACACTCCTGTCACATCCAGCCTCCTCAGAGCCCGCCAGCTGTTCTTGTCCCCAGGGCCCTGAGAGAGAGCACCCAGGACCTAGCACAGCTGCCAGTGGCGAGGCGCTCCTGCCACCTGCTTTCCCTGTTTCTTCTCATGGCCACATCCACTTTGGAAGGCTAAGCATGGGGTACTGGTGGCTGTGCTGAGTCACTGGGTGGCGGGGACGTGACCTCCCTAGCTGCACAGGAGCTCCCCCGAAGGCTGCCCAAGGCATGGAGGAGGACTCTAACTCTACCTCCAGAACACTTCAGGAGGCCATGCGCCTCCCCTCCTCACCCCTCAGCCCAGGCCACTGTCAGCTCCCACCCCCAGCCCACTGTCTCCCCGCCTCCTCCCTTAACCCACTCTGCTGGAGAGACGTGGGGACCTGGGCTTCAGCGGGGCTGAAAGTGCTCGCAGGAGAGGAGCAGGGTGCTTCAGCTTGTGAAGCCCCAAGCTCAGAGGCGGCCAGATCCACCTTCTCTCCTTCTGCAGGTGCTGCAGGTGGTCTAGTGAGCTCTGCACAAGCCAACGAGCAAGGAGGTAAAGAGAGAGACTACATGGAGCGAGTGAAAGGGTTTCTGAGATCCCCCAGCCAAATGCAGACCAGGAACTTCCTGGTCTGAGCCCCTCACACACACATGCAAATACGGAACATCTGGGGAGAGGTAGGCTTCTGGAGTTGCGATGGCATGTGTGAGAACAGTATTTGAGTGAAAATGTGTGTTTACAGTCGTGGAGAGCTGGGGGCAGGGCGGCAAGTGGGAAGTGGGTGCCACATTGCAGCTGCAAGAATTTAGAGGAAGTCACACTTCTCTGGAAAGAGCAGTGAGGCCTCGTGCCTGAGAGCTGGCTGCTGAGCCCAAGTCACACTCTGCTCCTCTGGACTTCGTGTGGAAGAAGGGGGCACAGGGGTCACAGAGTGCTTACACGGCAGAACACAGGTTGGAGGTTGTTTTTTGCCTCCAGGGTTATTGCTGGGGCTCAGTACCTGCACCGTGAATCCACCACTCCTGGAGGCCATTTCCCCCCTTTTTGTTGCCCTTGTTGTTTTAGCCTTGTTGTGGCTATTATTATTGTTGGATTATTGTTGTGGTTATTATTATTGTTGGATAGGACAGAGGGAAATCGAGAGAGGAGGGGAGACGGGGGGGGGCGGGGAAGATAAGACACTTGCAGACCTGCTTCACTGCTTGTGGGGTGCAGGTGGGGAGCCGGAGGCTGGAACCGGGATCCTTCCGCTGGTCCTTGCGCTTTGTGCCGTGTGCGCTTAACCCACTGTGCTACCACCTGACTCCCAGAACACAGGTTTTTACCATATACAGGGACCTGGGTTTGAGCCCCGAGAAGTCATGTGGGAGCACCATGCAAAGGGGAAGCTTTGTGGGCAGTGCTGTGGGGGTCTTTTCTCTCAGTCTTACCCTCTAGCTGGAAAAGAAAAGACATAGCAAGGAGCAAAGCCCTTGTGGGCAGGGGATGCAGCTGAGAGACTCTGAGCTAGACAGCCCATCTTTAACTCTCTGACACCTTGCTTCCGTGTGCCTCGGTTTCCCCACCTGCTGCAGGAAAGTATGTTGCGTCTTTTACAGCCTAGGAGTCCTGTGTCTGTCCCTGGAGCTGCAGATCTGCTCAGACAAGTAAAAAGTCTAACAAAGCACTCCCCACCTGCAGGGGTCTGTTTCCAAGCTGAGCAGCAGAAGGAACTGTTAAAACACAGCTCAAAGGAGTCGGGCAGTAACGGGTTAAGCACACGTGTAAGGATCCGGTGTAAGGATCCTGGTTCGAGCCTCCGGCTCCCCACCTGCAGGGGAGTCGCTTCATAGGCGGTGAAGCAGGTCTGCAGGTGTCTGTCTTTCTCTCTCCCTCTCTGTCTTCCCCTCCTCTCTCCATTTCTCTCTGTCCTACCCAACAACAACAACATCAATAACCACTACAACAATAAAACAGCAAAGACAACAAAAGGGAATAAATAAATAAATAAATATTAAAAAAAAACACACAGCTCATGGGCGGCAGGGGGGCAGGAGATAGCATAATGGTTCTGCAAAGAGGAGACTCTCATGCCTGAGGCACTGAAGTCCCATCCCCCCGCACCACCATAAGCCAGAGCTGAGCAGTGCTCTGGTAAAACAAAACAAAACAAAACAAAACAAAACAAAACAAAACAACATAGCTCTCTGGACTGCAGCCCCAGAGACCTGGGTTCAGACGGTTTGGGTAGGAACCAAGAATCTGCATTTCTTTTCTTTTTTTTCTGTTTTGATGATAGAGACAGAAGTTGAGAGGGGGAAGGGGAGCTAGAGAGGGAGGGAGAAAGAGACACCTGCAGCCCTGCTTCACCACTCATGAAGCTTCCTCCCCCGCAGATGGGGACTGGGGGCTTGAACCCTGATCCTTGCTCTTGAAGCTTCCTCCCCTGTAGGTGGGGACTGGGGGCTTGAACACGGATCCTTGCTCTTGGTAATGTGTGAGCTCCACTGGGTGCAACACCACCTAGCTGCAGAATCTGTGTTTCTAACAAGGCTGGAGGTAATGTTAGGGACTGGACTTTGAGAATAACTGAATTACAGGGGTCCCTTCCGTCATTTACACATTAGGCTTTGTGCACTCACTATTTTACACAGCACTGGAGAATGAACCCAGGACCCCACACAAGTACACCACCACCACTGAGCAGTGCAGAGGGCGAAGAGAGGGGGAAGAGGAGGGAGAGACACCACAGAACCACCCTCCATGGTTCGCTCCTGGTGCAGCTGTAGGCTTGAACCCAGGACTTTATGCACAGGGAAGGATGCACTCTACCCACTGAACTGACTCTCTCAGTTCTGATTTCTTCGCGGCATTTTATCTGTTGACTGGGCCACTCTTCAGAATTCTGAAGAGAGCAAGCAGTACCGACCATGACTGTAAATGAGAATGACTTGGTGAGCTCTAGATAGCAAGATGCCTGACCCAAAGGACTGACTCTGGCAGGTGAGAATGCTACCACTGAACCACCCATGCCATGGCCATCCTCTCAAAGGACTGACTCTGGGGACGCACACCCACCCGTGTTCATGGCTGCACGGTTCACAGAAGCCAAGGACTGGAAGGAGCTGAAACGCCCACTGAGGGAAGACTGGATCAAGAAGTTATGGGAGGGGCCAGGTGGTGGCAAACCTGGTTGAGCCCACGTGTTACAATGCACAAGGACCTGGATTCAAGCCCCCAGGCACCATGAAGCTTCAAGAGTCGTGGTGGAACAGGGCTGCAGGTGTCTCTCTGCCTCTCTCTCTCTCTCCCCCTCTATCTTCCCCTCCCCTCTAAATTTCCCCTTACTCTCCTTGGGACTGTGGGGATGTATTTAGAAAGTTAAAAAGTATAAGTAGGTCAACAACAAAGCTTCAACACCCTCAGTACAAAGTGTAAATAATAATTTAAAAAAAAAACACTTTTTTTTTTCTCCTCCAGGGTTAACACTGGGGCTTGGTGCCTGCACTATGAATCCACTGCTCCTGGAGGCCTTCCCCCACCATTTTGTTGCCCTTGTTGTTGTATTTATTGCTATTGTTGTCATTGCTATTGTTGTTGTTGGATAGGACAGACAGAAATCGAGAGAGGAGGGGAAGATAGAGAGGGGGAGAGAAAGACAGACACCTGCAGACCTGCTTCACCGCCCGTGAAACAAGATCCCTGCAGGTGGGGAGCCGGGGGCTTGAAGTGGGATCCTTGTGCTTCACCATGTGCTACTGCCCAGTCCCCAAAAACACTACTCTTAGGACTGGAGGGAGCACAGTATTTTGCAAAAGACTTTCCTGCCTGAAGCTCTGTGGTCACTGAACAGGGCTTTGGTTTAGAAAAAAAGAAAAGAAGATAAAAGAAAAGAGAAGAGAAGAGAAGAGAAGAAAAGAAAGAAAACGTAGATGGATGTATTTGTTTGACTTTATTTACTTTTTTGGCTACCAGGGTCATCACTGGGCCTCAGTGCCTGCACTATGAATGAGTGGTGACTCCCAGTGGCCATTTTTATCCCTTTTTATCTCTGTGTCTTGCTCTCTTTGTCCTGCCCTTCCATATATTTTTGAAAAAGTCAGCCCAGAGAGTGGCTCAGAAGGCAGTGCACTGGACTCTGAAGCATGAAGTCCCAAGTCCCATTCCTGCCATTGCATGTGCCAGTGCGACGCTCTGATATTTTCCCTCTCTCTTCCCCCATCCTTCTCATGCATTTTTTATTTAATTATTTATTTATTTATTTTACCAGAGCACTGCTCAGCTCTGGCTTATGGTGGTACAGGATTGAACCTGGGACTTTGGAGCCTCAGGCATGAGAGTCTGTTTGCATAACCATTATGCTATCTACCCCTGTCCCTTATACATTTTTTAAATACTCTGCTCCTGGGTCTTGGGGGATACAATAACAGGCAAAAAAAATCTTTCATCCTGAGGCTTTCGGTTCTCAGGTTCAATCCTGGCAGTGCCATAAGCCACAGCTGAGCAGTGATGTGGAAATAAATAAATGAGTTAGAACAGTGAGCTACACAGGGATGGTGTCAGCTCGGCTATGTCCTATTACACAAATAGAGTAAGCCCCAGAAAACTGGAACAGCTCTGCCTCCTCAGCCTGCCTTTGTTTCAGGCTGAACATGTCCCCAGAGAGCAGGCGGAGCTGCTTGCCCCCCCGGCCCTGTGAAGAGGCCATTCTGGAAGGAAGATGCTCGCAGAAGTGATGGGGGAAGCTCATGCTGTGAGGGTGGCCCCTGTGAGGGTGGCACACAGGCTGGAGGCTCAGAAGAGGGGAAGTCCTAATTACAGTAATCAGGCAAGAAGAAGAAGAAACCTTCCAGCCTGAAAGGAAGAAGCAAAATTACCTCTGCTTGCAGATGGTGTGAACCTAAATATAGAAAAACCCTTACACTCTGCCAACAAACTGTGAGAACCAAGCAGTGAGTTCAGGGAGAGGCAGGACAGAATGTCCACATGCAGAAATCACGTGTTTGTAGGCCCTCACACAGAACCATCTAAAAGGAAGACTGAGAGCACAAGCTCACATACAATCACACACACAACGATAAAATACTCGGGCGCAAATGGAAGCTGGGAGGCGAAGACCTGTATGTGGGAAGCCGCAGCCCTTGCTGAAGGAGCAGGAGGCAGCCCGGCAAATGGTGAAAGCACCTGCCCATGCAAGACGACCTGATCGAAACCCAGCACAACATGACAGCACCAAGGACCAGGTGGCGGTCCAGGAAGGTGCACCTGTGCTGTGGTATCCCTTTCCCTGTGCCTGTCT
The DNA here is from genome assembly GCF_950295315.1 of Erinaceus europaeus. NCBI lineage: Eukaryota > Metazoa > Chordata > Mammalia > Eulipotyphla > Erinaceidae > Erinaceus > Erinaceus europaeus. The sequence continues at coordinate 286,299 of NC_080176.1, forward strand.
CCACAGATCTGAAATAAAAAGAACCAAAGTCACCCTGGAGCAGTGGAGTCATGCACGCATGAAGTCCCAGCACTGAAAAAAGACGTTGATGAAGAAGACTGAAGAAGACACAAATACGGACAGACGATGCACTCGGACAGAGTTTACATGGTCAAAACGTTTCTGCTGCCAGGGATCAGGCGGTAGCGTAGTGGCTTAAGCACGTGTGGTGCAAAGCACAAGGACCGCAGAAGGATCCCAGTTCAAGCCCCTTCACAGGCGGTGAAGCAGGTCTGCAGGTGTCTGTCTTTCTCTCCCCCTCTATTTTCCCCTCCTCGCTCCACTTCTCTCTGTCCTATCCAGCAACAAAGACATCAATACAGCAATAAAACAAGGACAATAAAAGGGAATAAATACATTTAAAAATTTTTAAAAAATAAACAAAAAAAGGAAAATAAATAAAAATAAAGAAAATATCAAAAAAAAATTTTAAACTACAGGAGCCTGGTGGTGGCACACCAAGTAGAATGAACATGTTACAATGCACCAGGATCTGGGTTCAAGCCCCCAGTCCTCACCTGCTTCATGAGCACTGGCCCTGGAACTCCCCCTCCCCTGCCTTCCCCTTCCCCATTAATTTTAACCAAAAAAAAAAATTCTAAACAACTTATCTACACATTTTTAAGTCATCCTACTGATCATCTCAAATCACACCAGTGTTTCTGTATGCCAACACCCCACTGTCAGTGCCGGTTGCCTTTCCTCTTGTGTCGGTCCCCCAACAGCCCATGGCAGCTGGCTGGGACCCCCGACCCCCGGCCCCACACGCAGGAACAGCCTCGGCCGGCACAGAGGCACGGTGGATGGCGGCCCCAGGCACCAGGCCGTGCCCAGAGCCAGCTGCCTTCCCTGGCCCTCCTCTGCACCCGGAGGCACCCGGCCAGCTCAGCCTCTGGCCCCTGCCTTCCCGGCTGCAGCCCCTCTGCAGATACCCCCAGGCAGCGGGCAGCGTGCTGCCCCTGAACCACCTCCAGGTCAAGGAGCTCCTGGGGCTCCATGGGCAGGTGGGGTGGCTTCCAGGTACCGATCCTGGGTGCGGTGGCAGGGCAGAGACTGCTTTGCATTGCATTCATGTACAGACTTTCTTTTTTTAAAGATTTTATATGGTTATGTAAAGAGACTCTCGTGCCTGAGGCTCCAAAGTCCCAGGTTCAATCCCCTGTACCACCATAAGCCAGAGCTGAGCAGTGCTCTGGAAAAAAAAAAAAAAAGATTTTATTTATTTATGAGAAAGATAGGAGAGAGAGAAAGAACCAGACATCACTCTGGTACATTTGCTGCCGGGGATTGAACTTGGGACCTCACGCTTGAGAGTCCAGTGCTTTACCTCTGCGCCACCTCCCGGACCACAACACTCATGTACATACTTTCCTCTTTCTTTTGGTTTTTTAATCTTTATTTATTTTGAATAGACACACAGAAAAATTGTGGGGGGGAGGGGGGAATAGTGCGGAAGAGCGACGGACAGACACCTGCAGCCCTGCTTCACCACGCCTGACGCTTCCCCCCTGCAGGTGGGGACAGGGGCTTGAACCCGGATCCTTGCGCACTGCCGTGTGAGCCTTAACCAGGTGCGCCACCGTCTGGCCCCTGAGCTGCTCTAGGTAGCAGATACTTTGGTGTTTCTTTCTTATTTTTTATTACTTTTTTTTTCCCCCCTCCAGGGTTACTACTGGGCTCGGAGCCTGCACCATGAACCCACCGCTCCTGGAGGCCATTCTTCCCCTTTTGTTGCCCTTGTTGTTGTAGCCTCGCTGTGGTTATTATTATTGCCATTGTTGGTGTCGTCGTTGTTGGATAGGACAGAGAGACATGGAGAGAGGAGGGGAAGACAGAGAGGGGAGAGAAAGACAGACACCCGCAGACCTGCTTCACCGCCACCGGGATCCTCACGCTGGTCCCTGCGCTTTGCGCCACCTGCGCTTAACCCGCTGCGCCGCCCGAGCCCCGTGACGACTTTCATGCCGATCTGTAAATCTTTCCTGGACAGAGGCAGAGGGAAACGAGAGGAAGGAGGAGCGACACCCGCAGCCCGGCTGCACCACTCGTGAAGCTTCCCCCCTGCAGGTGGGGGCCGGGTGCTCGAACCCGGATCCTTGCGCAAAGTCCCGGCCAGAGACACAGGCTCCCCGCCCGGCATGGCCGCCCCCCCGGCCCCCTCCCGTCCCCCGCCCCCCTCCCTGCCAGGCCCCGCGGCCACCCACCTTCTCTGGACCACCGCCTCTGCTCGCCGCTCACGTGACCGCCCGCCGCCCCGCCCCCCGAGCCGCCGCCGCCCATTGGCCCTCGCGAGGCCCCGCCCCCGGAGGGCGGAGCCGACCCGCCGCCGCAGAGGAGGCCGCGAGTCCCGCGGAGCGCCCAGGCCGACGGGCGGAGGGCCCGGGCTGCGGCGACCGGCCGGCTGCGGCGGCGCCTGGTGAGCGGGGCGGGGCGCGGAGGGCGGCTGGGGTCTCTGTCCGCGGCGGGGCGGCGGGGCGGCGGGGCGGCGGGGCGGCGGGGCGGCGGGGAGGCGGGGCGGCGGGGAGGCGGGGCGGCGGGGCGAGGACGGGCGATGCCGGGAGCATCAGGGCCTCCGGGTCTCCCCGCCCACGGCCCTTGAGAGGGTCCCCGCCGCCTCCCTCCCTGACGCGCCCGGAGGGCTGGGGGAGACTGCGTGGCGGCGGCCCGCGAGGGGCGCGGGGGTGCTGTGGGTGCAGTGGGGTGCGGGCGGGGTGAGGGTGCTGTGGGGTGCGGGTGCTGTGGGTGTGTGTGGGGTGAGGGTGCTGTGGGGTGTGTGTGGGGTGAGGGTGCTGTGGGATGTGTGTGGGTGAGGGTGCTGTGGGGTGTGTGTGGGGTGAGGGTGCTGTGGGGATGTGTGTGGGGTGAGGGTGCTGTGGGGTGTGTGTGGGGTGCGGGTGCTGTGGGGTGTGTGTGGGGTGAGGGTGCTGTGGGATGTGTGTGGGGTGAGGGTGCTGTGGGGCGTGTGTGGGGTGCGGGTGCTGTGGGCATGTGTGGGGTGAGGGTGCTGTGGGATGTGTGTGGGGTGAGGGTGCTGTGGGATGTGTGTGGGGTGTGGGTGCTGTGGGCATGTGTGGGGTGAGGGTGCTGTGGGATGTGTGTGGGGTGTGGGTGCTGCGGGGCGTGTTTGGGATATGTGTGTGTTGAGGGTGCTGTGGGGCGTGTGTGGGGTGAGGGTGCTGTGGGTTGAGCGTGCTGTGGTGAGGGTGCAGGGTGCCCCGCAGTGCGCCTCACACCTCCCGTGCCGCCTGACCTGTCCCCTCGTCCAGTCCCGCAGCACCAGCAGGTGGGGAAGGTCAAGGAGGCTGTCAGCCTGGAGCTGCTGACAGCTTTGTGACCTTGGCGGTGGCTTGCCGCCTGCAGAGCCAGGCACCACCCGCGGTCAGGTCCCCAGGTGCCGCCTGCCTGGCTCCTCTTGTGCGCTCGCTGCAGGTCTCCCCCTCAGACGCGGAGGGGCCCTCTGGCTTGATGCAGGGTCACAGGCTGGGTGGTGCAGCAGTGCTGTAGTCTCTCCATTTCTCCTTCTGAAACAGACTGAAAAAAAAAATAGGGGAGAAGGACTGGACTGGGGTGCAGGCTAAGTGCACGTCACCGGGGGCAACGGCCTGGACTCTGGTGCCCACATGCAGGGGGAGTTCCGTGAGTGATGGAGCAGGTCGGCAGGTTTCTGTCCCCCCCTTCCCTCTAGAGCTCTCTGTCCTATCAAAAAAAAGAACAAACACTAAAAATCCACTCAAGGAGGCTGCCGCAGCATGTCGTGTGTGAGGCCTTGGGTTCCTTCTTCAGTGCAGCAAAAACAAGAACCCTCTGGGGGCCAGGGGGTAGCTGCCCAGGGAGAGTGCACATTGCCCAGTGTGTGAGGACCTGGCCACCACATAGGAGCGTCGCATGGGGAAGCTTCGGCAGCAGTGGAGTGGTGCTGTGGTCTCTGTCTCTGCCTCATCTCTCTCCATATATATGTATTTACGCATGCTGCTGGGATCAGTACAGTCATGCAGGCTCAGGGCCCCAGTGAAAACCCTGGTGGTGAAGGGAAAAGGAAAAAAAAAAAAAAAAGACTTGATGGGGCCTGGGAAGTGGCCCAGTTCAGCAGTGACAGCTCACTTTCCATGCATGAGGCCCTAGGTTCCACCCAACACCCAGTGAGGTCCCTAAGGGCCGAGGTGGGACTCTGGTGTCTCTGCCAGAGAATCCTAGAACCAGGGAGGCTGTGCAGTGGTATCACACGTGCATGAGTTTGAGTCCAGGAACTGTCATAATACATAATTTTTTAAAAACTTATTTTTTTTTGCCTCCAGTGTTATTGCTGGGGCTCAGTGCCTACCCACAAATCCACTGCTCCTGGAGGCCATCCTTTTCCCCCTTTTGTTGCCCTTGTTGTTGTAGTCTTGTTGTGGTTATTGTTGTCCTTTGTTGTTGGATAGAACAGAGAGAAATGGAGAGAGGAGGGGAAGACAGAGAGGGGGAGAGAAAGACAGACACCTGCAGACCTGCTTCACCGCCTGTGAAGCGACTCCCCTGCAGGTGAGGAGTGGGGGGCTCGAACCGGGATCCTTCCGTCAGTCCTTGTGCTTTGCGGCACGTGCGCTTAACCCACTGCGCTACCGCCTGACCCCCAATACATAATTTTTAAAAGAACTTATAAAGGGGGGGCCGGGTGGTGGTTGAGCACATGTTACAATGTCCAAGAACCTGGGTTCGAACCCCCGGTTCCCACCTGCAGGGGGAAAGTTTTGCAAGTGGTAACGCAGTGTTGCAGGTGTCTCTCTCCCTCTCTATCACCCCTTCCCCTCTTGATTTCTGGCTGTCTCTATCCAATAAAAATTTAAAGAATTAAGATTTGGAGGAGTCAGGCGGTAGCACAGCGAGTTAAGCGCAGGTGGCGCGAAGTACCAAGGACCGGCGTGAGGATCCGGGTTGGAGTCCCCTACCTGCAGGGGAGTTGCTTCACAGGCAGTGAAGCAGGTCTGCAGATGTCTATCTTTCTCTCCCCATCTTCCCCATCTCTCTGTCCTATCCAATAATGACGACATCAATAATAACTACAGCAATAAAACAAGGGCAACATAAGGGAATAAATAAATATTAAGAAAAAAATTGGGGGCCTGGGCAGTGGCACACTTGGTTAAGTACACATGTCACCATGTATAAGGGTCCAGATTCCAACCCCACCTGCAGGGGGGAAGGTTCACGAGCAGTGGAGCAGAGCTACAGGTGTCTCTCCCTCTCAATTTCTGTGTCTTATCAGAAAATTAAAAAATAAAACACCTATTCATTTTAAAAACATACTTCATCTGGGGTTATTATTTTAATTCTTTAAAATATTTATTCCCTTTTTGTTGCCTTTGTTTTATTGTTGTAGTTATTGTTGTTGTCGTTGTTGGACAGGACAGAGAGAAATGGAGAGAGGAGGGGAAGACAGAGAGAGAGGGGGAGAGAAAGACAGACACCTGCAGACCTGCTTCACCGCCTGTGAAGCGATTCCCCTGCGGGTGGGGAGCCAGGGGTTCAAACCAAGATCCTTCCGCTGGTCCTTGCGCTTCGCGCCACCTGTGCTTAACCCACTGTGCTACCGCCCAACTCCCTATTTTAATTTTTAATTACGAAGGTGACAGAGCAGGGAGAGTAACTACAGCCTGCTCCACTGCTTGTAAAGCCTCCCCCTTGCAAGTGGGGAATGGAGGCTTGAACCTGGGTCCTTATGCGTGGTAGGAAACTACTGGTTGTGCCACTGCCTAGCCCCTGGATCTGTTCCTTTTTGTGGGAAAACAGACTGCCGGCTGTGGACATGCCACGCGAGGGTCCTGGAAGCCCATGTTTGCAAGCCATCTGCTCACCTCCCTAGCCCATCACCAATTCACTGGGTAGAAGTGGACCCTTGGGCAGTCAGGGCTCCTGGCAGAGATGCCCTCCCTTCAGCTTGCTTTTGTCTTCCAGGGCTTCCAGCCTGGATCCCGGCTGTGCTGGGCACTAAGCGCTAAATACTGAACGTTGTGCACTAAGAGCTGAGCGCGGAACGCTGAATGCCGAGCACTAAGCACTGAGTGCTGAACACTGAATGCTAAGCACTGAGCCCCACAGGCTTCCCACCCCAGCTCACCATGTCCATCATGGACCACAGTCCCACCACTGGCGTGGCCACGGTGCTGGTCATCCTCATCGCTGTGGCAGCGCTGGGTGCACTGATCCTGGGCTGCTGGTGCTACCTGCGGCTGCAGCGCCTCAGCCAGCCCGAGGACGAGGAGAGCATCGTGGGTGACGGTGACACCAAGGAGCCCTTCCTGCTGGTGCAGTACTCCGCCCGGGGGCCCTGCGAGCGCAAGGCCAGACTGGCTGGCCCCGAGCCACACGGCTGAGCAGGCAACGGCTCCTGGGGGGGTTGTCTGCTGTCACCCCTGCCCACCATGGGGGGGGGGGGATGCCTGAGCCAGCAGGCGCTTTGTTACTTGAATGTGGAGCTGAGCCTGTGGACTAAGCCCCCTCACTATGCAGCCCTGCATGCACTGAAGCCTCCCCCATGTTCCTTCTGAGTGACTGAGCATACAGCACCCACTGAGCTGAGGTGCCTGGGGAGGGCCAGCTCTCCTGCCCAGCTGGCATGGACTGGAGGAGCCCCCAGGCCACACTGGGAGGCTGCTGCCCGGAGCCTGTGAGGGACAAGTGTCCCGAGGCTGCAGGTGGCCAGTGCAGACCCTTGTCCTGTGCCAGGGTCTACCTGCCCCTGTTGTGTCTCCCTGTGGGTGTGGCTTTGTGCTTCTTTTCACTATTTGCTGTGGGAGGTTGGGAGGGAGTTGGAGACACCCCCCCCCACACACACACACAGGGTACTATGAGGCCCCTTGTGCTGTGACCCTGTAACTGCATCCTTGCCAGGAGCCCAGGCTGGGGTGAGATGAGGCCCGGGGCCTAGCACCCTGAACCTGCAGCTCTCTACCCCACCTCCCAGTCCTGCTGCTCACTGGGTGACCTGGGTTCTCGGTGGGGAGTACCCAGCATGAATTGGGAGCTCCCAGGTGGCTCCAAGGCCACCCGCCTTTAGTCCCCCAAAGCTTGGAGGCAGCTCTCCAACCTTCTGAGAAGTATGTTGAGCTAATCCACCTAGAACTCCAAGGGGACTAGTGTCATCCAACTGCAGGGGTGGGGTGAGATCAAGGACCCTGAGGAGCAGTGGGGCCTGGTGGGGTAGGCGCTCTTGTGGCCCTCACTGTCCCTAATCCCAAAGGCAGCTTCTCCTTTTTTTTTTTTTAAACCAGAGCACTGCTCAGCTCTGAGCTTATGGTGGTACAAAGGACTGAACCTGGGACTTTGGAGCCTCAGGCATGAGAGTCTCTGCACAACCATTGTGGTATCTGCCCCCGCCCAGCAGCTTCTTTTCCAATGAAGGATGCTGGGGAATGATCTGGGGGTGGCAGGCTGTCTGACCGTCCCTGCCCACTGCAGTGTCCCTGAGCTTTCTACCTCTATGGCGTGGCGAGCAGCCGGCCTCCTTGCCCAAGGGACGCGGGGTAGCAGTCTGAGGGGTGGGGGAGACACCAGAGGGGCCTTGTGGTGGGGAGTGAAGATGCCTGTGGACAAGCAGAGCCCCACGCTTGCTGCCCCTGTGCTCATCTGTCCAGAGCTGCTCCATTTTGCATCCCCGCCAGAGCCACACCGAGGGCTCAGCAGATCACGGTTTGCTGTCCTGTCACCCACGGGTCACCACAGAAACAATATTGGACGTGAGGTGCGGTACTCTGGACACTGGGCCACTAGGAGCCAGACCCAGCTAGAAGAGCCCTGGGGAGGTCAGCTGCTGGCAGCCCTGAAAAATAGTGCTGGGGCCGGGGTGCCCTGGCCAGTAGGCAGGTGACATTAGAGCTGAGAAAATCTTTATTTACAGTAAATTTCAATAAAATTTGCATAAATATCTTCCAGATCTGCGGTGTTCACCTGACGTGTCCATGCGATTTAGGTGTCTGTCCTGTTGTCACTGCTCATCGGGGCCTCCTGTGGCCTGTGCTCCAAGGTAGCCGCCAGGGCCCTGAGCCAGGCATTCTGGGTGAGCAGGGCCTGCAGCCTGCGTGCCAGCCCTGCTAGCTCCCGCGTCCTGCGGCCCAGCAGCGCCTGCAGCCTGCGCCCCCGCCCGCCGGGCCCCCGAAGCGGCCCTCGGGCCCCCCACCCGGGCCCCCTTCGTGCAGGGTCCCACAGTCGGCCAAGCCGGGCACGCAGCCTGTGGAGCGCGCCCTCCAGGCGGGTGGGGCGGGGACGGGGAGCCCGGACCCTCGAGTGGTGCAGGATGAAACGCAGCAGGTTGGGGAGTGTGATGGCGAGGTCCTCTGGATACTTCACACTCAGGTCTTTCCTGCAAGGGAGGGGCAGAGGTGAGATCCACGCTGGGGGCCCTGGACCACTGTGAGGCCAGTGGCTCGGTGCCTGAACCATGGCATCACAGGGGAAGTTCCACGGATGGTGGAACAGTGCTGTGGCATCTCTCCCTTCTGTCTCTAAAGAATTAAACTGGGAAAGCATGAGGGACAAAGAGCAAGAGAAAGGCAACTTTTGTATCTGAGGCTTAGAGGTCCCAGCTTCAATCTCTGGTACCACTATAATTCACAGCTGAACAGTACCTCCTGGTAAAAAAAAAAAAAAAAAAAAAAAAAAAAGCTTATGGAAACTTTCAGGTGCGTGGAATTATTTCAAACATTAAGAACAACTTGGAACTCTACAAGCGAACTGTTTTATGAAACAATTTGGTGGTTATTTATCACACTTTCCTATAATGCATAATTTCCTTAAAAATTTATTTATGAAAAAGAAAGGACTGAGCATCACAGTACATGTGATCCTGTGATGCTGGGGACCGAACCTGGGGAATCTCCTGCTTGAGAGTCCTATGTTTTTGCCACCATGCCACCACCTAGGCTGCAAGTGTTTTTTTAAATACTAGAGCACTGCTCAGTTTATGGTTATATCTGGCATTAAGTAGGACTTCAGAGGCTCAGACAGGGTTGTTTGTTTGTTTTTTACATAACCGTCCTTAAGACGTAAGTTTTCTTAACTCATAAGCTTTCTTTTAAGTGGGGATGTCCCAGCCATTCACCTTTCAAACTACAAACACTCCGGCCTCTGAGAAATACTGGAGATGGGACCGTGGCAAAAACTGGGCAGCTTTGGGAACAGTCGCTATGAATCTAGGTGATGAACATGCCGTACTGCTTTCATACTTTTTAGAAGTAGCCAGGACAGAGCGTTCACATCTGCTTCCCCAAAAGTAGCCATTTGAAAGCAGCCAACAGCCTGGGAGCTGGCTCAGTGGGTAGTGCACATGCCTTGCTGGTGTGGACCCTGGGTGTGATCCTCATCACCACAGACAGTTCCAAGGATGGTGGAATGGTTCTGTGATGTCTCAGCCTCTCTCTTCCAAGAATGTGTCCACAATAAAAACTGGGCCAGGGAGGCTGTGCAGTGGTACCACACATGTACAGAGTGCCCTGGTCTGACCCCTGGGACCAAGAGAAAACAAAAAGTAATGGGGGGGCTGGGTGGTGGTGCATCTGTTTAGCCAAAATAAATAAGACTTAAAAAAAAAAAGTAGGGGGTCAGGCGGTAGCAAAGCAGTTTAAGCGCACATGGCACGAAGTGCAAGGACCGGCGTAAGGATCCCAGTTTGAGCCCCCGGCTCCCCACCTGCAGGGGAGTCGCTTTACAGGCGGTGAAGCAGGTCTGCAGGTGTCTATCTTTCTCTCCCCCTCTCTGTCTTCCCCTCCTCTCTCCACTTCTCTTTGTCCTATCCAACAACAACAGCAGCAACAACAATAGCAATAACTACAGCAACAACAACAACAAGGGCAACAAAATGGGAAAAATGGAGGCCAGGAACCCTGGATTCGTAGTGCAGGCACTGAGCCCCAACAATAACCCTGGAGGCAAAAAAAAAAAAGTAACAGGTAATAGTCTCATTTATTTTGGACAGAGGCAGAGAGGAACTGAAAGGGAAGGGGAAGACAGGGAGGGAGGGAGGGAGAGACAGGCAGATACCTAACTTCACTGCTTTGAGAAGTTTCTCCCTGCAGGTGGGGACTTGATAGTGCACGCACTCAAGCAGGTGCACCTTTGATGCATCAGGTAGAGTTTTGTCTTTTTTTTTCCCCCCAACAGAGACAGAAAGTGACACCTGCAGCACTGTTCCATCACTAGTGAAGCTTCCCCCTGCAGGTGGGGACTTGGGGGCCTGAACTCAGGCCTTCACAGTAATGTGTGCACTCTACCAGGTATGCCACCACCCAGCCCGACCCATAAGGTGCTGTCAGAACAAGAAGCACTGGACATAAGACTACGATGGCCTGCTGTGGCTCCATCTTCACAAATCACCCTTGCCAAGAGCTTCCTGCAAAGGCTGTGCTGGAGGGCACTAGGAGCCTTTTTATAATTATGTTTGGAATTTGAGCTTGATTAGACCTCGCGAGAGCCCAGTTACAGATCAAAGTGCTGCTCATGCTGGTGTCCACAATTCCTTGACTGCAGGAGCTCTGAACGCTTCTTAGAAAGTGGCTGATCGGCAGTTGGGCGGTAGCGCAGCGGGTTAAGCACAGGTGGCGGCGCAAAGCACAAGGACCAGAGTAAGGATACTGGTTTGAGGTCCCAGCTCCCCACCTGCAGGGGAGTCACGTCACAGGCGGTGAAGCAGGTCTGCAGGTGTCTTTTCTCTCCCCGTCTTCCCTTCCTCTCTCCATCCTATCTAACACCGGCAACATCAATAACAACAGTAACTACAACAATAAAAAACAAGGGCAACAAAAGGGAATAAATAAATAAAGGAAGTGGCTGATCACAGCACAGAGCAGGGTGAGGAGTTGCACTGTTTATAGCTTCCGATCTGACAAGACCCTACCACCACAGAGAGTATTTCAGCAAAAATCTTTTAAGGAAAAAAAAACAAACTGGCCAGGGAAATATGCACACTGGTACAGCACATGACTTGCGTGCACGAGGCTCCCAGCCGGGTGCCCGGCACCATCTACCTGGGAATGGGTGTGCAGAGCCGGAAACCAAACTCAGGGCCTCATACCTGAAAATCACACCATCCACCGGCTATGCTGCCTCCCAAGCCGCCTGCTGTCACAGGAAATAAAAAATTAATCTTAAAGGAAGCAGGAAGCGACAGGAGACGCGAGCCCTCTCTGGGAAGCAAGGCAGTGGCCCTGAGCAGCTGTAAAGTGAGCGTCAGAAGTGAGCAGCAAAGCTGAGGTCTGAGAGACCTCAGAAAACAATCCTGCAGAGGCTCTAAAGCCACAGGACTGGGTCCCCAGGGACCAGCCCTTTGCAAGCAAGAGGAGGCCGGTAGTGAGGGAGAACATCTGGCTTGGCAGGCATCAAGGGCAAGAGTCCGTTTCCTTTTCTGCCCGCCAGGTCACCTCAACGCCAGGCTCCAGGGACCTGCTGGAACTCGAAGCCTACAGGGGAAGGTCACAGAAGCCTGCCCTCTGGGGAGGATATCCCCATTCCTCCCTGCTCAGCGGAGACACAGTGGCTGGCCACAGGATGCGCAGCGAGAGTGGGGGAACAGGGCTGCAGGGGCTCCTTCATGGTTACGCTACAGCCTTTCAGCCCTGAGGCTCTGACGTCTCAGGTTCACCCCCACCCCCTCAACGAGCCAGATTTAAGCAGTGGTCTCCTAGAAAGAGAAATGAATTGACCTGGAGATCCTAGGTATAAAGAAGAGAGAAAGAAAAGCACGGGACAGGCAGTGTGGCAAGTTGCCGTTCTGCCCCATATAAACAGCGTGGGGCTCTGTGGTCACCCTTGCACCCAGCGTGCGCACTTCCCAGCTAAGAGAACGCACTCACAGGGCCAGTCACTTGGCATACGAAGCACAGCACAGGGACCAGTGAGACAGCTCAGTGCTGGCTGCTGGCTGGACTCGGTGCCCAGGCTCCATCTCCAGCGTCACCACAAGCAGTGCTGAGCCGTGCTCTAGTTTCCTCTCAGAATAAGCTCAGTCTTCTTTAGCTCCATCACCACCGAGTATACCATGTCAAAGTCTTTTTAGTTCTGGTCCCTAAGTGCACCTTTTCTGAATTTTATTCCAAATAGACGAGGAGGAACTAGTGGTTTTACATTTCACATTTTACACTCACTCCATATTTTCATATTCTGCCCAAATATTGAGGAAAAACCAAGTCAGCATTACCTGTTGCAGGGAAAAAACAAGACGGTAGGAAGTCGGTCGACCATGAACTCCCAAGGAAGGTCATTCTGGGACACATCAATCCTGTCGGGGAGGGGCAGGAGTAAGCGGCCTGAGGGACGCACGGCTCTGCAGTATGGCACAGCACCTGCGACTGGCTCTGGGTCCGGGACATGCGCCCCACGCTCCCTTGGGAAAAACACGTCCCAGGGCTTGGAGTGGCCCCGCCTGGCAGCGAGGACAAGCCCTTTAGCCCTTGAGCTGCTTTGGGAGCAGGAAGCACCCTGCTACACGGAACACAGCCAGCCTCTCTGAACCCTTTCAGAGAGGGGATAAGGGTCACTCTCTGAGTGTCTATATCCTGTGAGTCTACACAGAAACCAGAGCAACGAACACCTGCATTTTCTTCACAGAAAACTGAATCCCTCGCACAGCAGACAATATCCTGGCTCAAGCGCACACGATGTGTGCTCCAGTTACGTCCAGTTGGCGGTGCGGCCTCAGGTGCTAGAGCGCTGCATAGCTGGACCTCACTCCACAGCACGACAGAAGGACCTTTCCATCGGTCTAGCTTTTTAAATTTTTTTACCGTTATTTATTTACTGGATAGACAGCCAGATATCGAGAGGGAAGGGAATGAATGATAGGGAGGGAGAGAGACAGAGAGACACCTGCAGCCCTGCTTCACCACTAATGAAGCTTTCCCCTTACAGGTGGGGACTGGGGGCTTGAACCCCGGCCCTTGCGCATTGTTACACGTGCGCTCAACCAGATGCACCACCACCCGGCTCCATCGGTCTAGCTTTATAGCGTGTTCAGAAAGCATCACTGGAGTGTGAAATCAGTGCCTTGCACTTGCCCAATGAAGATGAAATCCGCTTACAAAAATGGCCTAAGTAGGACTGTGGGACCACTCGGCTAGTGGAGAGCATGCCTTTCTGTGTCCAAGTGCTGGGATCACAGAGGAACTCCACATCTCTCTGTGCCAGTGCCTCCTCTTCTTCTTCCTCACTCTCAAGAAAAAAAAACAGGGAAGACTGGCCAGAGATGATGCCACTCAGTGATGGGACACAATCTTGAGGCTCCAGGCCCATTCCCCAAAGTCGTGTTACAAACAGGCTGGAGACAGCTCACCCAGCAGAGTGCAAGGCCGAGGTCTGAGTTCCCAGCCTGCATGTGGAGGACCATGCAGCGGGGAAGCTTCAAGAACAGCATGTCTTTTGCTGTCTCCTCTATCTGGAATAAAGCAGGAAAAAGTCTGCCACATGCAAAGCCCCAGCAAAGCCTAAATTACACAGGCTTTTATAAACCTGAAAATCTGATTCCAGTTGTCATTTCTGTTTGAAGCTTTATTTGTCTGATGAGAGGGACAGAGAGGTACAGCTCTACTGTAGTGTATGTGGTGCTGGGGTCAGATCCGCAGCCTCACGTGTGCATGTGTCTACCTGAGACCCACCTCCCAGCCACAGGATTGTAGCTTTTGAACAAGTGGTGGGCTGT